>NC_062215.1:72170391-72475541 GCF_902686445.1 Sciurus carolinensis | reverse complement strand
ATGGGAATCAAAGAAGCTTTTCTGAGATTCTCTCTTTTTGGTTGCTGAGACTTGAGCCCCAGTGTTACCTCTTCTCTTTGTCTTCCAAAATTAGATCCCTTTATGAGTTACCTCAACCTGCTCTCTAACTTCTGTCGGAGTGGTCTACCCCATTGCATTATGTAACCCACAGTCTCCTGAGATTCTGCAAACCTGACCATCTTGGCTGCATTTATTCTGCAGAGAGCCTTAGCTCCTGAAGCAGAGGTTCTTTAGACTTAGTAGCTGGTTATAAGTCACTGTTTCTTGATACTTTCCTATCTCACATTTTTCCAAAATCTTCTTCTGAAAACATATGCTGAGAAAAAAGTATATTCGGTCATTGATGAATGAAATATTCTATATATGTCTGTGAAGTCTAAATTATGGATTGTATTATTGAGTTCTATGGTTTCTTTGTTCTGTTTTTGTTTGGAAGATTTATCCAGTAGTGAAAGAGTTGTGTTAAAGTCACCCAATATTTTTGTGTTGTGGTCTATTTGATTCCTGAAATTGAGAAGACCTTCAAAGAACTAATACCAATACTCCTCAAAGTATTCCATGAAATAGAAAAGGAGGGAACCCTTCCAAACCCATTGTATAAGTTAGTAGCACTCTGATACCAAAACCACAAAAAGACACATCAAAGAAATAAAACTTCAGAATAATATCTCTGATGAACATAGATGCAAAAATTCTTAACAAAATTCTGGCAAATCGCATACAAAAACATATTAAAAATAGTGCACCATGATCAAGTGGGGTTCATCCCAGGGATGCAAGGTTGGTTCAGCATCTGGAAATCAACAATGTAATTCATCAAATCAACAGACTGACTTAAAGTTAAGAATCATACAATCATTGCAATGGATGCAAGAAAGCATTTGATAAAATACAGCACCCCTTTATGTTCAAAACACTACAAAAAATTGGAATAGTAGGAGCATACCTCAACATTGTAAAGGCTATCTGTGCTAAGCCCAAAACCCAAATCATTCTAAATGGAGAAAAATTGAAAGCATTCCCTGTAAAAAAAATGGAACAAGACAGGGATGCCCTCTTTCACCACTTCTATTCAACATAGTCCATGAAGACTTGCCAGAGCAATTAGAATAAAGAAATTAAAGGGATATTAATAGAGAAAGAAGAACTCAAACTATCACTGCTGATGACATGATTCTATATTTAGAGGATTCAAAAAATTCCACCAGAAAACTTCTAGAACTCATAAATGAATTCAGCAAAGTAGCATAATATAAAATCAACACTCATAAATCTAATGCATTTCTATTCATAAGTGGTGAATCCTCTGAAAGAGAAATTAGGAAAACTACTCCATTCACAATAGCCTCAAAAAAATAAATGAAATACTTGGAAATCAATCTAACAAAAGAGGTCAAAGACCTCTACAATGAAAACTACAGAATACTGAAGAAAAAAATTAAGGAAAACCTTAGAAGATGAAAAGATCTCCCATGTTCTTGGATAGGCAGAATTAATATTGTCCAAATGTGCTATACAGATCCAATGCAATTTGAATTAAAATTTCCATGTCTTTTGGTCATAGAAATAGAGAAAGCAATAATAAAATTCATTTGAAAAAATAATAGACTCAGAATAGTCAAAACAATTCTTAGCAGAAAGAGTAAAGCAGGAGGGATCACAATACCAGACCTTAAACTATACTAGAGAGCAATAGTAACAAAAATGGCATGGTACTGACACCAAAATAGGCAGGTAGATCAATGGTACAGAATAGAAGACACAGAGACATATGCACATAAATACAGTTACCTCATACTAGATAAAGGTGCCAAAAACATACAATGGAGAAAAGATAGCCTCTTCAACAAATGGTGCTGGGAAAACTAGAAATGTTTGTTCTAATGACTCCACCTGGTGTACAACCAGAGAAATGAAACATTGTACTCCATTTGTGTACAATGAATCAAAATGCATTCTGCTGTCATGTATAACTAATTAGAACAAACAATTAAAAAAGAAAAATAAAAGAAAATGAATCAATCTCTCCCCACCCCCTTTCTTCTTCTAGAGTGGGCGCTTTTCCTGGTGCTGCTACCCTTGACTATCCGACTCCAGGTTCCTCAGCCTGTAGACTCTGGAACTTGTATCAGCAGTCTTCTGAAAATTCACAGGTCTTCAGCCTTATTTTGGCAATTGCATCATCCAGCTCCTTGGTTTTGAGGCTTCTGACTTCATGGACTGAGCCATGCTCTCAATTTATAATGATCATGATAGAACTTTCCAGACTCTGCGATCATGAGAGCCAATCTAATAAATCCATATTCTATTGGTTCTCTTTCTTTGGAGAACTTTGACTAACACAGTGTTATTATTTTCTTCCCATTTTACAAATGAGAAAGCTTAGAAAAAAGAGACATTAGAAAGTTAATCCAGATTGCAGAGCACAATGTGGCAGGGCCAGGATCTGAACTCAGGCTCCAGCTAGTATAATTAACCACTCCATATATTTTTTTAGAAACTTCTGATTCTGAAATAAGAGGCGTTCTGAGTTTTGGGAGCCTTGGGTCTGTTCAACTTGAAGGACTACAGGAGAATTGCCCCAGGAGGACCCAGACACATTCCTGCAGGACATGAGGTGAATGGGCTCATCCACAGCACTGAACATACCCAGTCAATTTCCCTGTGTACAGAGCTGATCTTAGCTCCAGCTAATGAAAATGCTTTCCCAAGCAAATCCCCAGAAGTCAGGACAAAGAAAACCTCAGAGATTTCCAACAAGGTATTTTGTTTTTATCAGGATTTCCCTACCTCACCATGGGTGTAGCCTAGGATGCGTAAGAAAAAGGTGCATCTTTCCAGAAAGGTCCTACCTGGATGTAGACACAATTCCCATGGTAGTGCTGGGCAAGCCCTGAGGGATGGAGTTGGACTAGGAAACTATGTACTTTGTCCAAGGCAGAGAAGAACTTGTGGGATCCTGAGAGCACAGAACACCACTGTGTGCCAAGGTAGAAGAATACAGTTTCGTTCCAAGTAACCAAGTTTGCAGGGAGTACCTCTCTTGTGCCTGACCCTGTGTCTACACTGGGTCTACAGAGAGGAATGTCTCTCCTCAAGGAGGTCACAGAGACAGCAACAGAAATAGTCACCCAAAAATGTTAATATGGTTTTTTAAGAGCAGAAATAGAAAGAACTACAAGATGCTTCATGCACAACCAGAAGATGATGGCAGAGGAAAAGAGAAGGTGGTCAAGCAAACCTTCTTAAGGAAGAACTCTGTTGATATGAATGGATAAATAGGAATTGATGATCTGAGTCATCAATTATTTGAGTTTGTGAATGTGAATTTAGGGAAGTGGAGAGTGACCAGACAGAAATAGATGTGGCATGTCCAAAGTCCTGAGAGTGTTTGATGGATGTATGAGGAGCAGGGAAGGTGGCAGGGATAAGCCGAGAGATGCAGAGAAAGATGCACACTGATAGCCTCGAGGGTCCAGTTATGAGGTTTCTAAATTCATGTGCCACATAATGACATTTGGGTCAACAACAGACCACAGGTAAGACATGGTACCACAAGATCATAGCAGAACTGAAAAGTTTTCATTACCTAGTGAAGCCCAGATATCATGTCATAATTACTCTGGTGTATGCAGTGATGCTGGTGTAAACAAACCTGAGCTGCCAGTAGGATAAAAGTTTAGCACATGCAATTACATACTGTACATACTACATGGTAATAAATGACTGTGATGTTGGTTTATGTGTTTACTATATGTGTCTGCTATTTTAGAGTGCACTCCTTAAACTTATGAGAAAAAAAGTTTATTCACAAAAGAGGTGAAAGACCTCTACAATGAGAACTACAGAACACTAAAGAAAGAAATTAAAGAAAACCTTAGAAGATGGAAAGATCTCCCATGTTCTTGGATAGGCAGAATTAATATTGTCAAAATGGCCATACTACCAAAAGTGCTATACAGATTCAATGCAATTCCAATTAAAATTCCAATGATGTACCTTACAGAAATAGAGCAAGCAATCATGAAATTCATCTGGAAGAATAAGAAACCCAGAATAGCTAAAGCAATCCTTAGCAGGAAGAGTGAAGCAGGGGGTATTACGATACCAGATCTTCAACTCTACTACAAAGCACTAGTAACAAAAACGGCATGGTATTAGTACCAAAATAGACAGGTAGATCAATGGTACAGAATAGAGGACACGGACACAAGCCCAAATAAATACAATTTTCTCATACTAGACAAAGGGGCCAAAAATATGCAATGGAGAAAAGATAGCCTCTTCAACAAATGGTGCTGGGAAAACTGGAAATCCATATGCAACAGAATGAAACTAAACCCCTATCTCTCACCCTGCACAAAATTCAACTCACAATGGATCAAGGACCTCGGAATCAGACCAGAGACCCTTCATCTTATAGAAGAAAAAGTAGGTCCAAATCTTCAACATGTTGGCCTAGGATCAGACTTCCTTAACAGGACTCCCATAGCACAAGAAATAAAAGCAAGAATCAACAACTGGGATAGATTCAAACTAAAAAGCTTTCTCTCAGCAAAGGAAACTATGAGTAATGTGAAGAGAGAACCTACAGAGTGGAAGAAAATCTTTGCCACTCATACTTCAGATAGAGCACTAATTTACAGAATATATAAAGAACTCCAAAAACTCTACACCAAGAATACAAATAATCCAGTCAACAAATGGGCTAAGGAAATGAACAGACACTTCACAGAAGAAGATGTACAAGCAATCAACAGATATATGAAAAAATGTTCAACATCTCTCGTAATAAAGGAAATGCAAATCAAAACTACCCTAAGATTCCATCTCACCCCAATTAGAATGGCGATTATCAAGAACACAAGCAACAACAGGTGTTGGTGAGGATGTGGGGTAAAAGGTACACTCATACATTGCTGGTGGGGTTGCAAATTAGTGCAGCCACTCTGGAAAGTAGTATGGAGATTCCTCAGAAAGCTTGAAATGGAACCATCATTTGACCCAGCTTCCCCACTTCTTGGTCTATACCCAAAGGACTTAAAATCAGCATACTACAGAGATACAGCCATATCAATGTTCATAGCTGCTCAATTCACAATAGCCAGATTGTGGAACCAACCTAGATGTCCTTCAATTGATGAATGGATAAAGAAACTGTGGTATATATATACAATGGAATATTACTCTGCCATAAAGAATGATAAAATTATGGCATTTGCAGGCAAATGGATGCAGTTGGAGAATATCATGCTAAGTAAGATAAGCCAATCTCAAAAAACCAAAGGACTAATGATCTCGCTGATAAGCAGATGATGACACATAATGGGGGGTGGGAGGAGTTAGTGTTAGGGTTAGGGTTAGGTTTAGGGTTAGGGTTAGGGAGAGTGACAAGAATGGAAGAAGGAAGGACTGTATAGAGGGAAAAGAGGGGTGGGAGGGGTGGGGGGAAGGGAAAAAATAAGAGAATGAATCAAACAACATTACCCTATGTAAATTTATGATTACACAAATGGAATGCCTTTACTCCATGTACAAACAGAGAAACAATGTATCTCATTTGTTTACAATAAAAAAATTAGAAAAATAATGTAATTCACAATTTCAGAAATAATTGGAATTGTATGGCTCTTAAAATTCAACATGAAAAAATAGACCAGTTCTACCCTGAGTGTTCTCAGTATGAATAAAAGCATTTCTTTGCTAAAAATAAAGAAAAGAAAAAAAGTTTGTGTAAAACAGCCTGATGTGTGATGTGGGCAGCAGCCTCATACATCTTGTTTACTGCGTCTCATGACTTTATCTAAAAGTCACTTCAAGTGATGGACCTGCACCATCCAGGTTCATGTGAGAGCTGCACTCTAGAATGCCTGCACAATGGCAAAATTTTCTGACAGGGTTTTCTCAGAATGCATCCATGACTCTTTTGCTTTGTCATCAGTGGAATCCCCTGAAGGATTCTGAGCAGAGAGTGACATGATTTAGAAACATCACTTTAGTGTCATGAGAAATGGGCTAGATGGTATCTTCACCCACTACAGGCCACAATGATGAAAACTCTCAACGTTTTCTAAAATCCTTAGTCTAGAGGAATATATTCTATCAGGAACAAAAGTGAACAGAATGCAAATAGGTTCCCTGGGCATCTCCTCTGTCTCTCTGGGTAATTCCTTAACACCAACCTATAATATATTAGCATTCACCAACATATAAACACCTATAGCATATGAGCCTGAATCCCTGTCCTAGATTTGGTGGCATAGAAAAAGTAGGCCCCCCAAAACATGCTGCATAGGAAAGGTCATTTGATTTACTTTTTTTTTATTCTCATGAATTATTTTTTCTTTTTTTTAATTTTTATTTAGCTTTTAATTTTTTACAGACTGCATTTTGATTCATTGTACACAAATGTACATAATTTCGTTTCTATGGTTGTACACAATGCAGATTCATACCATTTGTGTAATCATACATGTACATAGGGCAATGATGTCTGTCTCATTCCACCATTTTTCATACCCCGCTCCCTCTCGTTTTCTTCTACATATTCTAAAGTTCCCCCATTATTCTCTCATTCCCCATTATATATCATCCTTCACTTATCAGGGAAAACATTTGGCCTTTGGGTTTTTGGGCTTGGCTTATTTCACTTAGCATGATACTCTCCAATTCCATCCATTTATTTGCAAATGTCATAATATTATTCTTCTTTATGGCTGAATAGTATTCCATTGTGTATATATACCAGAGTTTCTTTATCCATTCATCTGTTGAAAGGCATCTAGTTTGATTCCACAATCTAACTATTGTGAACTGAGCTGCTATAAACATTGATGTGGCTGTGTTACTATAGTTTGCTGATTTTAGGTCCTTTGGGTATAAACTGAGGAGTGGGATAAATGGGTCAAAAGGTGGGTCCATTCTGAGTTTTCTTAGGATTCTCCATACTGATTTATTTTTATATCATTTTATATTCTGTTAGAAGTAATGGCTCCAGTTAAGATAGCACAAGTAAAGTCTCTCTTTAGATACATCTGTTCTAAGTATATGGTTATAAGAGATAAAACACAGAAAAAAGAACATCTCAAAAACATGGAGAGCATTTCTGTGTAATCAGAAAAAGAACAAAGATGCAAAGAGCATCAGCTTGCTGAAGTAGAAATGGATCTGGTTGACTAGTAGGCAGTAAAAATGTTCACCCAGAAAGGGAGACATGACTTAGAAAGCCAGACTCACGGAAAACAGAGAATGATGATTAAAAACTAAGTTCACACCTCGACACATCCCAGTGAAGCCACAGAAGAGAGGAGAAAAGAGAGATTGCACTCCAAAGAAAGGCATGTGGGCTGAAGGATAGTGTCTTCACAACAAAGAATCCACAAAGCAACAGATTATCTACAAAATGCTGAGCAAAAATTAACTAGAAAGTACCAAGTAGGGATAAAAAAAGATGAAGATGGCAGACAAATTCATGAGATAAAAGATGTGGAGGACTGAGTAAAGAGATCTAAAAATATATATTTAATCAGAATTCTAGATGGAGAACAGAGAAATGGAGAGAGGCATCAGGTAGCTGGGAGTTTTTCAGAATTAATTAAAGACACCAGTTTTCAGAATATAAAAATTCTGAAGATTCTCAAACCACATAAATACAAAGAACCCACACCTGGGCATATCATAGTGGAATTGATAAACAGCAATGAGAATGAGAATACATTAGAATTAACAAGAGAGAAAATTCAGGCTAAATTTTAAAATAGCAACAATTAAATACAGAAAACTCTCCAATAACAAAGGAAGTCATAAAAACTGAAATAATACTTTCAAGGAGAAAGTAGAAAAAAACTGTCAAACAAGAATTGTATACTTATCAAAACAAACTTTTAAAAACATAAAAAACAGGATTTTCAGAAAAATGAGAAATTCTTATTAAATGAAATTATAAAATAATTTAAGCAGATAAAGTAACCCCAGATAGAAAGTATAAGATGCAAAATGAAATAAGTAAAAATCATAAGCAAATTTAAACAAATATTTTTATAAAACAATTATAGTAATTATTATTCCTTGTGAGATTAGAAATGTTATGGTAAAGCTATAATGTTGGGCATTGATACCAATATTTAGAAATAAAAGTTAAAATTAGATAGGTTTGAGTCCTGTGTTATTTGGGAAAATGACAATTATAAATGACAATTAAATTTTGACTTTGAAAAGTTAAACATACAACAAGTAAAGTAACAGAAAAATCTATAAATGAGAAAAAATATTCAATTAATTCAAAAGAAAGTAAAAAATATAGAAAAGATTGAATTAAAAGAACAAAATATGTTATTAAAATCAATCCAATTATATCAGAAATAAGACAAATAAAAATTTACTAGATATATCATTAAGGATATGATTGTCATAATAGAAAAGCAAAATTTTGAGATCTAAAACATCAACACAGGAAGAAGAAAATAAAATAAAGGAAAAAGATGATGCAGAATTTTCTCCCAAAGCTAAAATATCAGTTATAAACATGTGTGGATCTAAAAATATGGTCTTGATATATATAAAACATATATTAATGGAATTACCAGGAGAAATAGGCAAACTCACCATAATTTTAGGAGATACTGACCCAGCTGTCTTATGAATAGACTAAACAAACAAAAGAAGGAAGAGAAGGAAGGGAGAGAGAAAGAAAAGAAAAGAAAAGAAACAAACAATTTGAAAATCACACCAATTGATCTGAGATCAATTGGAGATCAGGTAGTAAGTAGCTAGACCGACAATGGTGATACATAGATAATAGTTACAGTTTGGATATGAGGTGTCACTCAAAAGCTCCCATCTTAATGCAGAAATATTCAAGATGAAATGATTGAAATAAGTGGGCTGTAACCTACTCAGGTCATCCTAGTTTAAATGGACTGACTGGGTGATAACTGTTGGCAGATGGGGTGTGGCTGGTGGAGGGGGTCACTGGTGGCAGTCACTGGTGGCACCCACTGGAAGGGTATACCTCCCCTGTGCTCTCCTCCACCTTCCATCTTCCTGCTTCCTGAATGCCAAGAATGGAGAAGATCTCCTCTACCAGACCCTCTGCCATGATGCTCCACCTTACCTTGAGCTCAAAGAAATGGACTCAGCTGACCGTGGACTAAACTCTGAAACAGTGAGTTCAAAATAAACTTTTCCTCTTCTAAGCTGTTCGTGTCTTAAACTTTGATCACAATGACAAAAATCTGACTAACACATTGATTTTCAGTGTCCAACAGTAGAAAAACACACATTGTCTTCAAATGAATGTGGAATATTTACAAACATTGTTCATCTATTAGAACCAAAAAATAAAAATAAAAATAAAAAAAGTTTCAACTACTTTCAATGGATTGGGATATTGGTATCTTACAAACTCCATCCTCTGACCCCACCATAATTATGAATCAATAATATAAAGATAATTTATATACATATATAAATTCAACAGAATACTTCAGAATACTGTGTCAAAGAAGACACTGTCATAGAAATTAGAAAATATTTAAAATTTAAAGATAAAGATCAAAATTAAATGGAATGATAATTTGATACATAGACAGCCTTAAATGTTAATAAAATGAAAAAGGCTACAATTTAATGAGATAAGCACCTAAATTAAGAGGAATAATAGAATATACCTAGAGAAAATGGAAAGAATACACTAAAAATCAAAGCAAAAATCAATTTTAAAAAAGCAAGAATATGCAATAAAGAGAAAATATCATCAAATGTTGCTTCTTTGAAATAAAAAGTTCAATTTTAAAACTTCAGAAAGAAGTAATCAAGAAAAACATGAAAGAGGCATAAAAAAACTTAGGATAAAACAGAAAACATAACTTTAAATGCTACAGAAGTTAAAAAGTAATACAAGGACATTATAAACAACATTATACCAATAAACTTGAAAACTTAGATGAAATGTGTAAATTCATTTAAAAATATAACTTACTAATACTAAGGAAAAATAAAAACCAGAAATTTGGAATGGTCCTATAACAATTAAGAAAAACTAGAGCAGTAATTTGAGAGAAACAACCAGGACCATGGAGTTCCGTAGAGAGCTATATCAAATATCCCAGAGATACACAATTCTCATTTTACTCAACCTCTTCCAAAGATCAGGAAATGGGCTCATTTTATGAGGCTGGCTTGACCTAGGTACCAAATCCAACCACAACAAAATAAGAAAAAAAGAACAGGCATGTTCTATGAATCTAGTCCATAAAATGTACTAGTAAACTGAATCCAGCAATGTATAAGAAAGCTTATGTATTATGACCACATTGGCTTCCTAGGAAAGTAAGATTGATTTAACATTTACTAAAAATCAATAAATGAACTTCACACATTCACAGATCAAAGGAAAAATCATGCAGAAAAAGCATGTGATATAATTAATACAAGCATCACATATAACAGCAGCAGATTGAAAGCATTACTTTAAGAATACATAAGTAAACAAACAAAAACCTTGCCCAAAGTGACAGCTATGTTTTCTGCAATGAGTTCATGTACAAGGAAATGATAGAACTGGTTTTGCTAACAAGTCTAGTAGTGTATCCAGTGTATTTGTCAGCTCGACCTGCTATAACAAATACTACATACGAGGTGGCTTCAACAACTCATGTTTATTTCTCAAAGTTCTGGGAGTTAGAAATCCAAGACCTTAGCCTCTGGTGAAGGCCCTCTTCCTGGCTCCTGGATAGCTGCTGTCTTGCTGTGTCCTCACATGGAGGAAGAGGAAGAGAAAAAGAGAAAGAGAATACTCCAGTATCATTTTTTATAAGGACATTAATCCCATCAAGGGAATTCCACCCTCATGACCCCATGACCTCATTTATGCCTAATTCACCTCCCAAAGACCCCATCTCCTAGTATCGTTACATTGAGGGTTAGACTTGACATACAAATCTGCAAAACACAAACATTCAGTCCACAACAAGAAGAGTCCCACTAATTCTAACTAGCAAGAATATCTCCGGCCCTGCCTGCCTAGTGCCCTTCCCTTCTTCAAGGGCACACCATCTTCCACACCTCCTCTGCAGTTTCACAGAAACTCACTCTCTGCCCATAGGTGGTTCAAGGGGAAGCACCTGACCCAAGTTGAGCCATTCACAGTATTCAAAGCCCACCTCCACTTCATTGTTGACCCATCCAGAAGAGTGTATTTAGCTCAAGTTGGGATAACTTGGAGACATCCTTTGGGATTTTAAACCTGAATCTAGGAAAAAAGTGCCTCAGTCCTCCTATGCAGGTGGTGGGTTCACACAAGAGACACAAGAGACCTGGACCAAAACTCTGAACAGGGCTGTCATCTACCATGGGCTGAGTGGGAAAAGTAACAATTTTGTAAATTAAATTCCATGGAGGACCAGGGAAACCTGGCTCAAGTATATAAGTGACACCTGCTTTGTCCTAGAGGAGCTCAGGAAAGGGAATTGGCAGCCTCCAACTCCGATTCTCTAGAACAAAATTCCACATTCCACCATAGTCATGCGCTGTTTGGCACAGGGGTTTTTGAACATTGAATTAGTTTCCTACATTTAAAAATTAGAAGATTCTTTTATTGTAAATTTTTATATTCTCTGAAAAGTTAGAGAAGCTGTAAACATTGAGCTTTTGTCCTTGGAAATGATATGCTATAAGCACTCAATGACTGCCTCGTTAGGCTGAGCACATTCTCCTGATTGACCACAGACTTCCCCCCAAACCCTTCCCTTGCAAACCTGAAGTCACATGTCAGTCACCATTTATCACTCTCTCTGCACTATTTCTTTATGGAAGATGAACTAGAGCAGGAGGACCATGCATTTTCAGTAGTCTGGGAGAGGAGCCAGGCACGCCTGTAATCCCAGCAGTCTGGGAGGCTAAGGCAGGAGGATTACAAGTTCAAAGTCAGTTTCAGCAACTTAGTGAGGCCCTAAGCAACTCAGTAACACCCTGTCTCAAACTGATACATAAAAAAGGGTTGGAGATGTGATTCACTGTTTATATTAAGCACCCCTGAGTTTAATGCCTGGTACCAAAACAAAAACAAACAAACAAAAAAAAGAGAGAAAGAAAAAGAAGAATAATTTTGGGAGAAAGCATGCTGTTTTGTGGAAGACAGGAATGATTCTGCATGATTCACTAGTAAATAAAATTTTTAAAAATGCTGAGGTTGTATCATGAAGTAAATGATTATTGGCTCTTAACACCCTGCCTCATTTACTCAATGTGGTACTGGCTTGACCCTTTTGGGTGTTGATTCTTCAAGAGATGGTATAGAATATTGATCATTCTGGGTAGTAGTCAAGGTCAAACTCAAGGTAAAAAATTGGTACCCAAAAAGCAGGATTCTATGCTATTTATAGAAGGTCCACTCTGGGATCTATATTCTATCTTAGTTCATTTCTGCTGCTATAGCAAAATACCTGAGATAGAGTAATTAATGAAGAACAGAAATTCATTTATTACAGCTGTGAAGGCTGGGGACTCCCAGATCAAGGCATTGCCAGCTTTGGTTTCTGCAGAGGACCTGATCCCTGCTTCTCAGGTGGCACCTTATACTGCACACTCAGAAAAAAACAAACGCTGTGTCCCCACATGGCAGAAAAGATGGAAGGGCAAAAGGAGGTGCATCTAGTTCTCTCCACCCCTTTTAAAGGGACTGTTCCCATTCACAAGGGTTCTACCTTTTTAAAACACTATCTTATGATACCACTGCTTTGGGGATGAAGTTTCAATGTGAATTTTTGAGGAGTCACCAACATTCACACCATAGTAGCAACAATTGGAAAATTGAAACATGAGGTTTTATTATGAAAAGCAAAGATTCTGCTTTGTGTCCCTTGAAGGTTTGTGGTCAGGAATGTCATATTCCCCTTTCTTATGATCAAAATAAAAAATCTTCAAAAATAGAGCCATATTCTTTCAAGAAAGGAGTTAGTGAATGCCCAAAAGGAACATTTTCATTAATAGGATCTGGTAGGATGTGAATAAAAGTTCATATTTATCTAGCAGTATTGGCCTACCTGCATCAACATGACTTCTCACAGTTTCTAATAAAAAAAGGAATTTAGTAATTTGATTTTCAATTGCCATCCTGTGTTTTCCCATTCCACTTCATAAAAGTATTAAATCCTTCCCCATCTCATCCAACCCTAACACATTCCATTAACCGCCAGGAGTAGGTGAAGGAAGCAAGGAAAGGAAGACTTCCAAAAGTCAACAGAGTGTAACAAAAGTACTTCATTTAGTGTTTAGTGTGTACAAAATATGTGTTACATATGCTGGCATGGGCTAAAAATGCACATTATCTAATTTAGTTTTAATGATAACAGTATTGTTTTACTCTTTAGTAAACTAGAAGACACGGGATCACAGAAAACAATGGGCTCCAGAACATTAGTTCTTTTCTATTCTTCAAATAAGTCAAGCTCTTCCACCTCTAGAACTTTGTGTCTGCTGACTCCAACTCTCTCGAGAACACTCTTCTCCCTAATCTTTAATGACTGGTTCATTCTCACTCTGGCATCATTAAGAAAGTTAGTCAGCTTTTGGTTGCTGTGATTAAAATACTCAGAAAAAAAAAAACTTAGGAGAGAAAAAGGTTATTTGGGGTTCTAGGTGTCAGGTTCAGTCCATGGTCAACCTATTGCATTACTCTGAGCCTGCAGTGAAGCAAAGCATCATGATGAAAGGGCATGGTGGAAAGCTGCTCAGCTCATGACAGAAAGAAGAGAGAGAGAGGAGCCAAAACAAGAGAGAAAAAGAGAGAGAGAGAGAGAGAGAAAGAGAAGATATAATCTCCAAGGGCATGCCCCCCAATGACTTCCTTCCTCCAACCTTACCCACCTGCCTACAGTTACCATCCAGTAGTTCCTTCAAATTACAAATACATCAAATGGATTAATCCACTAATGAGAGGATCATCATTGCCTAAAAGCCCCACCTCTGAACCTGTCTGTATTGGAGAACATGCTTCCAAACCATGAGCTTTTCAGGGGACATTTCTAGAAAATACTACGGCACTTCAGAAATCTATTCTAGTTATCATGCCTGGCTCCCTCTTCCCAACCTTTTCTCTAAGACCACTACAGATCACCTTATTACATATTTCCATAGGTATATAATTAGTGTTCATTAATCAATGAACTTTGCTTCTGTGAGTCTGAATTTTCACATAAATTTCTTCTCATAAACATCCTCTAATTTAAAAACCTAACCTCAAGATCAAATTCAGCAGCCCTTCATATTTACAGGTTTCTTATCTTTGGATTTAACTAACCATTGGTAGAAAATAGTCCAAAAAACATGGCATTTACTGGTAAATGAATGGAACTGAAGAACATCATCCTGAATGAAATAAACCAGCCTCAAAAAGTCAAAGAGTGAATGTTTTCTCTCATATGCAGTAGCTAGAGTGAAGTATGGGGAAAAGGGAAGGGGATTCCATGAAAATAGAGAGGATATGGTGGTGTTTGGAGGTAGCAGTGGGGACATGAATGGGGTGGTAAAAATGATAGGCATTATATTTGAACTATTTGTATCTAACCTCAGGTCACTGAGATGACCTGTTTTACCCTCACAGGCCTTTACGTAAATTACTACCCAATTTAGATAATCCCAAGGTACTCTCAATCCCAAGACTCTTGGTAATCACCCCAATCCCTTAGAAAACTTGAAATGCCTTAGGATGTGTTGGTCAAGGAACACACACAATTTGGGGTGCAAAACCTGTGACTTGGAGAGTGAGATGCTGAGCAAATCTCCTTCAGACAACTCTAAGTACTCTTCCCCAGGCCTGCAAGCTCACCTCCTCTCAAGCATCCTTCCACTACCAGCTTCTACAGAAATCATTCAAGGTGTCAGACTGCTCATTCTGCGTTGTTTCAAGACAACCGACCAGCAAAGTATAAATAGCTCGGCTGGCCCTGGCAGTGGCTGACTGAATAAAGCATGCAGAGGTCATTGAAAATCTGGGAGTAGAATCTAGGGCCTGACCATGTCACCCCAAGTGCCACAAGAACAGAAAAAAGCCCATGGATATTATGGGATAATCTACTTGAAAAGGGCAAACATGTGAAGTAGGGCACTTCATCAAGAAGCCTATTCATAGCTGACTAGATTCAGTCAATGAGAAGTGAGCAGATCAATTCAAGTCAATGGTACTCACCCCCAATCTCAACCATTTTATAAAGATAGAAGGGACAGTCCACTTTCTTCAATTTGACTGCTGGTATCTCCAAGCACAGATCTTTTCAGTGGAACTATTGTGATGCTGGTAAAGCCTAAATCCTCTTCTAGAAAAGATCTTGGGACAAGGAGGGGTACACCACATAGTGGCAAAAGAGGTCATTTGCCCAGGTATCAAGGGCATCTTAAGGGATGTCCCGAGACTTAAAAGCAGAGCTGGGGCCTGAGGTGTTGACTTCTTTCTCTTCCTGGATGAAAATGTGTTGGGGCCCTGGAGACTTAGGGAGGGAGTTCAGATTCAGGGATGACTCACATGGTGGAGACAAGCTGACCCCTGCAAGATGGCAGCAAGCTAGGGATGCAAGAAGAGCCCCGTGAAGGGATTCTGGATTGGAGAAACAGTAGTGTTTGGGTTCATGTTTGCTTAATATTGAGTGAGTTGGAAAAATGTATATATATATAAAACATGATTGTAAATTTTAGTGCAAAATTCAAAATGTTTAGATCTGAAAGCAAGTATCCTTTGGATCCTTCTCTCCAGCAACCTAAACCCCACCTGTCGCACAGGATCTTATAACAGATATATACACCTGTGTACTAAACCAGTGTAAAACTGTCCTCTTCTGCCTTGTGATCTCCCAGATCATGCTCAAGCCTCAAGGAAAACCTTGTGAAGTGCCTGATCTTAGCATTAGTTATACTTTGGGTAAACAGAGAGGTCTATTTCCTTGCTCCAGGAGCAGAGGTAAGGAAAGGGTCAGAAAAGTGGACAAAAGTGGTACAAGAATCACAAAGGTGATCACCAAGCAAGGTGACACCTCCAAAGAAGGACCAAGGGAAGCCCAGGGCAGGTCTGTAGAACACAATGTGGTCTCTGGGGACACTTAGCAACGTTAGACAGAGGGGCTTGAGACAGTGCTCCGCAATGTGAACCTTCTTTCCTCACAGCAGCCTAACAAAAATCAACCTATCCCCCTGCATGAGCTGATCATCTGCTAAAGACCACCTAAAAGCTTGCAGAAAATGCTAGTGATGGTGGGAAAATAATACCTCTGTGACCCTTGCTGAGTTTTAGGCTAGGGAGAACCAAGAGTAAGAGTAGTACCCCACTCAAACTGAGAATTCCTGCTTCTTGTGCAAATTCAAAGAGTCACACAAGGAACAGGGGCAGGACATAAGAGTGAAATAGAGAAGGGGGCTGTCATCCACCAAGGGCAAGAGCAAATCTTTAATTCTGTTAATGAATTTGATGTAATAATCACTTGACAAGATGAAGAATAGATATGAATAACTCACTACACTGCCTGGCACGAAGCAGACTTTCAAAAGGAACTTTTTTTTTGAACCACTAGTTCTTCCTTGTAGCTAAGCGCTGTCCACTTCAGAACATTCCCTGGGGGATAATCAAGCCTCTGATTCCCTCAGAGTTCCTTGTCTTTCTGCAATAGTATCAATTCACTTTCTTTTCCTCAGTGAAAATGACATTCAGTGGTCCAGTGTTTTCCTGGAGCTTCTCCAAGCCTGGTTATGGAGCAGTATGTGGACTCTTTTATACCCTAATTCCTATGAAAAGATGCACTTAGTTTTTGCAAAAATTTCATTGTGAATCCCAACAGGGTAACAACATAAATGACCTCTGAGAGGGTCATATGGTTTGTGGGCTATGTAGGACACTTCTGGCCCATCCAGCAGCTACTCCCACCTCTGTGCTAGCCACACTGCCCACCTTCTGCTCTGAGGCTGAGAATGGTATAGCCTGATTAGTTCACTTGCCTGCAGAGCCCTGGGCACAGGCATTAGCCCATTTTCATTCCTATAACCAAAGAAAAGGGCTGCCAGCAGCAGTGACTGCCAGCCTGGACAGAGCAAAGGAAAGGAACAAGAAATAACTGGGACTAGAGGAGAGGGGTGGAAGCTTCTTACTCCTCTTCTAGCTCCTCTCCACCATTCCTTCCTTGCTCCTCTCCCAACTTTATTTTCTTTCCTTTCTCACTTCCTTTTTAGCACTTTTAACCTCTCACTTCCTATTTTTTTTTCCTGTCCATCTGTGACTTCCTCCCTTTTGATGGCTCCATCCTCTCTCTCACCCCATGGATGCAGCATCCTCAGATGAAAGTCCCGAGATGCCCCCATCTACAGCCTGACCTTAGGCTGCTGCAGTTTCCACCAACACAGTGCTTGAGATTTTATCTTAGTACTGAGACCTAAGAGTGCAGTTTCTAATTAGAAGGTAGGGTTCAGAAACAGTGTGCTCAGCAGGATCTGAATTGGCAGTTTGTCTAAGTTGCCTAGATATATAATAGCCAGAGAGAATGACGTCAAAAATATAGTGGAATAGGAAGCCCTAGATTCTCCTTTCCTCCAAAACATGCTGATTAATCAACAATTCATGGATAAATTTCTTTTGTGAGAAATCATAAACCAATTGAAAGACTCCTCCTCCCTTGGAAAATATGATTCACTAAAGTCAGTAAGAAGATTTCCCTCTCACTGCTGACCCTGCACCCAGCATAGCATATGATCAGAAAGAGACCCCCTTAACTTCCAGCTTTGCCCAAGATACAGAAGGATTTGTTTTGTACAACTAATGCTCTAGCAGAGCTACTAGAGTACTAACCTGATTCTGCCAGCCTTGCAGCTTGAATGGACCCACCACAGCCTGGCAGCATGGGAAAGAACTGAGATGGCAACTGGGGCTGCTAAACTTTTTGTACCCGAGCTCAGTAATGAGCAAGTGAAAAAGATCCATAGCTGACTGCTTCCCTTGGGGAGAGAGAGATTTGATAAGGGACCCAAAATCTCTGGCCAGGCTGGTTGATTGGTTTTTCTGTGCAAGATCAGACTGAGAGGCACTGCTTCACTAATGCACAAATACCAATGCAGAGAGTCAAGGTAGAGGAAGAACCAGGCAAAGATATTCCAAACAAGGAATAAGAAAAATCTCCAGAAACCGACCCTAAGAGATTATATGATTTTTCTGACAGAAAAATATTCTAAAATTCTCCTAAATATTCTCACTGACATCAAGAGAACAATGCACAAACAAAGTGAGAATTTCAATGGTTGGAAAGTATTACACAGGACCCAACAGAAAGCATAGAGTTGAAGAACACAATAACTGAACTGAAAAGTTCATTAGAAGAGCTTAACAGAAGACCAGACAAAGCAGAAAAAAAAGATCAACAAAGTCAAAGACAAGTCACCAGAAATGATTTGATCATAACAAAAAAAAATGAAAAAGGGTGAAGAAAACCTAAAGGAATTACCCAACTCCTGCAGCCCCAAGAGGCATCAGTATAGTGGAGATTCCCTGCAGTGACTCTGCCTTGCAACAAACTTCTGCCTGACTTTGCAGGATTCTCTTTGAAATCTTGGTGAAAGCTGCCATGACCTCATAGCTCTTGCAGTCTGTACCCCTGCAGACTCAGTACCACGTGGTCACCAAAGTCCACTGCCATGAGCCATGCCTGGTCCTACTTGAACTACAGCTACTGTGCCATGTAAGCTTTCACTGGAAAGAAGGAAACAGAGTGCCAAGATGGCCTTGAACAATGGGTTTGTGTAGAGTGTCCCTACCTATTTTCTGAAAGCATTCTGTCTTTCTGAGTCTATGGGCCTGTGATGGAAGGGGCAACCTTGAACTGGAATGCCCTCATGGTCCTTTCCATTTGCCCTGATACAAATTATCACTGCAAATCTTTTTGGCAAGCAATTTCTGGCCTGTACCCATATACACTTTTTCTTTACTTCATCCCTGTCCAGGCTGTGAATTTTCCAAATCTTTCAGCTCTGCTTTCTTTCACTCCAGAATTTCACTGTAAATCTTACTGAAAGAACCAATAGTACATATGCTGCAATCTAAATGCTTTGTTGTGTAGAAATTTCCTCTACCAAATATCCTAGGTCACTGCTCTTAAATTGTCCTTCTATTAAACCCTACTCAATTCTTGCTACTTTATAAGAAGGATGCCCTTCTCTCTAATTTCCAATCTCTGTCTCATATTGTTCCCATTACATTAGACTTTTCCTAGCTTGCTCCTTCAAATTATTCTAACCTCTTCCCATTATCCAGATGCAAAGTTGCTTCCACATTTTCAGGAAGCAATGACCCAAACTGCTGGGACCAAATTTCTGTATTAGTCTTTTTCTGTGGCAATAATAAAACATCTGAGGCTGGTACTTTATTTTCTCAAAAATAGTTTACTTAGTTTACTGCTCCTGGTAACCCTATCAGTTCACACTCTGGCAGGGCCTCCTGACTGCATCACAGCCTGGTAGATAACATCGCAGTAGGAGTGCATGTAGAAAGAAGAGGTCATATGGCAACACAGGAGTCCAAAGAGAATGGGACCAAATTTGGTTTTCCTGTAATAAATGGCTCTCCAATGATCTAATCAGTCTCTTAGAACTGCATTAATCCCTCCCAAGGGTGGCTCCTCCAATGAACTAATCACCTTCTACTAGACCTGTATCTTAAAGATCCCCCCTCTCTCAATATCACCATACTGGAGACCAAGCTTCCAACATATGAACCTGAGGGATAAACCACACTCAAATTATAGTACACACTGTTGGTGAAAATGGAAAATGGTGCAGTTACTATGTAAAATAATGTGGTGTTTTCTCACAAAAAATTAAAATTAAAACTAGCGTATGATCCAACATTCCCATTGTGGGGGATATGTATCTAAAATATTGAAACATCTATAAAAAATATGCAATCCTAGGTTCATTTGTACATTATTCACTTTAGCCAATACATGGAAACACTATAAAAGTCCATTAGCAAATAAGTATGAAGCAAGTATGGAATGTAAACATGACAGAATACTGTTCAGCCTTAAAACAGAAGAAAATTCTGCAATGTGCAATATTGATAAATCTTGAAGACATGCTAAATGAAATGTCAATCACCAAAAAGAAAAAAATACTGCAAGATTTTACTCATATGGTACATCTAAAAGATTCAAAGTTGTGGAATCAAAAAGAATGGTAGATTGAGAAGAGGGGGAAATAAGGAGTTCCTAGGTATGGACATTAAGTTTCAGTCAGTCAAGATCTGCTCTAGATCCAGGCATGGTGACACACACCTGTAATCTCAACTGCCTGGGAGACTGAGGCAAGGAGAGATCCCACATTCGGCCTCAGAAACTTAGTGAGGCCCTAAGCAACTCAGTGAGACCCTGTCTCAAAATAAAATATAAAAAAGGGCTGGGGATGTTTCTCAGTGTTTAAGCATCCCTGGGTTCAATTCCTGGTGGAAAAAAAAAAAAAAAAAAACAAAGATTAGCTGTATGACATGTCACCTATAGTTAATGATCATGTACTAGATACTTAAAATTTTAAGAAGGTGTAAAGTGTTCTTGCCCCCAAAATTATATTATTTTACAAAAAGCTACATAAAACCCAGGCATCAAAGTAATGGTAGGAAAGACCACCTCATGGCAACTTGTCAAAAGGAGCATCTGAGAAGGAATGTCATGAGCCATAAAGCTCCTCCCTCACTCTGCAGCAAGGCCAGAGCCAACCCCACCCAGTCCAGCCTCTTGGGGGCCCAAGTATTCTGGGAGACACATTCATATCCTCCTTACATCCTCATGTCCTATCCTATCTGCTCGAAGAACTTCCTCCCACCATTGCTTTCTCATAGTTTAAAATCCCTCCTTTACCAAGGAATGGGCTACTGCAAACAACTTAATCAGGGGTCTGTAGCCACATGCCTTAATGACGGAATGTGTGTTAGTCTGCTTCCTGTTACTATGAAAAAAAATGCCTGACATAATCAATTTAAAAGGAGAAAAGGTTTATGTGGGGCAATGGTTTCAGTGCATGGTCTCTTGGCCCTATTGCTTTGGGCCCATAGCAGCGCAGTATCATGGTGGGAGCACATGGAAAGAAGGCCTTTAAGCTCATGGAAACCAGGAAGATAAAAATGAGAGAAGGAGCTAGGGTTGCAATATTTCCTTCAAGGGCATGCCCCTAATGATCTATCTTCCTTCCAATAGTTCCATAGCTGGGAATCACATGAGCCTTTGGAGGACATTCAACACTCTAACTATAGTAGAACAATACATCTGAGAACAGAATTTACTCTGCCTTCCCAATTGAGATGGCAGTATTCCATCTACACTCTGGATCCCCTCATGAATATAAACCAAGTCATTTGGGCCCCAATCCTATTTAGCATGCTGTGACAGCCATGCAGGTTCTGATGAATTATGTGAGGCTATAGGCACTGTGCTCAGCAAACTCACTCAAGGACAGACCAAGAGAGTTCAGCCTGATAGGCACAGTGATGAGGTCATGGATACCAAGATTTAAATCCAAGCTCTCATGCTTACCAACTGTGTGAACTTGGGTGTTTGTTGTGGTTTAGATTCTAGGTGTCTCTGTCTCCAAAATGCTCATGTGTGCAACAATGCAAGAACACTCAAAGGTAAAATGATTGGGTTATGATAGCCTTAACCTAATCAGTGCATTAGTACACTGATAGGTGTTAACTGAGTGATAACTGAAGGCAGGTAGGTATGGCTGAAGGAGGTAGGCATTGGGGGCATGCTTTGGGGTTTGTATTTTTTATCTCTCTGCTTCTTGATCATCGTGTGAACCACTTCCCTTCACCATACCCCTTCCATCAAGATGTTCTTGAGCCCCAGGAAAGGGTTAGGGTTAGGGTTAGGGCCTATTGATCAAGATCTCTGAAACTATAAGCCCCAAAATAAACTTTTACTCCTCTGAAATTGTTCTCGTCAGGTCTTTTAGTCATAGCAGTGAAAAAACTGACACAAACAGTAATGTACTTAACCTCTCTACCTAATCTATCTGAGATAAAATGGGCATGATGGTGACATCTAGTTACTTAGATTATTCTGATCCTAAAGGATTTGGAACAAGGCTGACACACAGAAAAGACCCATCAAAAGTAAGTACCCTCCTACTTCACAGCTGTGTTCTAGGAGGTAAGTATGTGATGAACTTAATGCCCCATAAAACTCACACATGAAAAGTTGTATTATGTAAAAAAAGAAATAAACCATTAAGTAACAGAAAATATGGTAAAAAAAAAAAAATCCACACATAAAAGAGCTGAAGGAATGGAGGAGAGACCCAGGCAGTACCCAGACTCATCCAGATACAGTCTGGGAAAGAAGCCAGAGCTCCAAACTACTCAGTGGACAGAGGGATCTCAATTTCCAAGGCCCAAGGGCAGATGTCCTAGGAATCCTGCAGAGGCTGCAGCTGAGTCAGAGATCAGAGGTAAATATACATACCCAGCAGGAGATGGTGACCCAAGTCCCCACCTCTAACTCTGGACAGTTGGACCAGCCAAAGCCAGAACTGATAAACCTGAGGCCTGAGGTTTAGGTCTCTTGCTGCACCCTGCCGACATGCTTCTCCTCTCAGCCTGGGTACAGGAGAGGCTTCTGGCAGAGGGTGAGGGGGAAGCAGTTAGGTCTAAACAGACCCCATGGGCAGAGTGCTGGAGATGTTACTTCCCACCTGACAAGTGCTGGACCCATCCCAGGAAAACCAGAGGAACAAGGAAGAGAGGCCCATAGAAGCCAAGGGGGAGTGAAGGCCAAGGCCTCTTGTCACTTTCCTACATGGTTCAGCTATAGATAAGACTAGGCTCAACCCAGAAGAGGAGCCTCAGAGGTGGGGCAGAAACAGGATAGAACTGTCCATTTGCTTACTCACATCACAGACACTTCCTGAGCCTTTCTGTGAGGAGGCCCACCACACAGTCAGTGCAGAGAGAAAGTCAACCTCTCCAAAAACCCCGGCCCTGGAGGGAGAGTCAATCCCTAAAATCCTCATGGTGGGAGTATCCACACCCAGAAGCAGCAAATGCTGTAGATCAGGGGTGCTTTCTAGGGGTGCCACAGTTCAATATTTACCAGTGCACTCCCAATTGTAGCATTCTGTGATCAGTGCTACAGATAGGGAAGAGAAAAATGTGGACCCAGTCCAGGGATCAGTGTGGGCCATGCAAGGGAACAATTATAGAATGATCCAGAACTCTGCATATGAACTAGTGGAGAAAACTGTGTAACATGGACAATGTCCCAGAGTCAAGAATCACCCCCATTCAGCATAGGATCCCTGGGACTCTCATTAGAGAGCAGAGACCAGAGGCCCTTTGTAGACAGACACTTGACTGGTTGAGCCAGGAATCAGCCTCCCCTTGGCTTTGAGGGTAAGTTGGCCTGGGAAAGGAGTCAGCTGGACCCAGGGCTTGGATAGGCCAAATCTAGAAATGGATTCCACAGTATGTCCAGCACTCTAGGAGGTCAACTGGCTTTCCCAAGCTCTTTTGAGGTCTTGGAATAAGACATTTACAGTAGTTAGAGTGATAGTAGGCAAATGTCTCCAGTTCCTCTACAGTGGTTGCCAAATGTCACAGGGAAATGCCTTGACACTATTTCTACAGTAAGAGGGGCATTTTGGAGGCCAAGAGAGAATCCCAGGCAAAATGGTACAACCACTTTGGAAAGTAGTATGGAGATACCTCAAAAGCCTAGGAATGGAATCACCCAATGATTCAGCTGTCCCACTCCTTGATATTTATCCAAAAGAACTAAACTCAGCATACTATAGTATTATATGCTTACCAATGTTTATGACAGCACTATTCACAATAGCCAAATTATAGAACCAACCTAAGTGCCCATTAATAGACAAATGGATTAAAAAAGAAATTGAGCCATATGAGCACAATGGAGTGTTACTCAATATAAAGAAGAAATAAATTATGTCATTTGTTATTAAATGGATGGAACTGGAAACCATCATTCTAAGTGAAATAAGCCAGACTCAGAAAGTCAAGGGTTGAATGTTTTCTCTCATATACAGAAGCTAAAGAGAAAAAAAGGAATGAAATAAGAGAATCTCACAAAAAAGAATGGAGATCAGCATTGTAGGAGTGGAGGATCAACAGGGAAGGAGGAGTGGAGGGAAAGGGGAAAGACTGGGGAAGTTAATTGACCAAATTATGCTAAGTGTACATATGAATACACCACAGTGAATTCCAAATTTACATAAAACTATAATGCATCCATTAAAACATAAACAAATAAACAATTAAATGGGAGACCAGTAGAGTAGAGGAGAGGGATTAGAGGATTGGAGGAAGTAAGGGAATATGAGGAAGTTAAATAGAGAAAGTTACCCTATAAGCTTGTATGGCTATGTCAAAATGAACCCCACTGTTATGTAAAACTATAATGCGCTAAACAACAGAAATAAATAATAATAAAATTAAGAAAAGAAAGAGTCTGCCAGACAGTGGCAGGGACCCAGGAAGCTAAAGCAGGAGAATGGCAAGTTCAAAGTCAGCCTCAGCCATTTAACAAGGCACTGAGCAACTTATCTGTCTCAAGATAAAAAAATTTAAAAGTATGGGGATGTTGTTTAGTGGTTAAGCATCCCTAGGTTGAATCCCTGGTACTCCTCCCACCCCACCACCAAAAGAAAGAGTCTCAGAAAAGGACCTAACATGTCATGACTCTGGGCCTCCTTCAAGGTGGGTACAAGGGGCTGGAACAACAGCTGTCCTGAACCACTGTGTGACTTTGGACAGTCACCTTGCTCAACTCAGGTGAAAAATAAAAGGGTGGACCCTTATCAGGGTTTGCAATGCTGACTACCCATTGAGATCACCCAGTTGAGGTCTATCAATGGAGGGCTCAGACTATAACACTTGGAGTTGTATGCTAACAGAATAACTGGAAGGGCATGCTCCTAATGTGAGGCCACAGATTTGTACCAAAAACCATAGCATCGTCAAATTGAACTTAGTCCAAGCAACACTCCATCTACTGATTTTCAAAAGGCAAATGGGATAGAACAAGTTGAATTATACTACAAAGATGTAATCAGTCAGAGCAAGCATGTGAACAAATAACTAGCCCAGTTTTTCTGTAATGACGGAGAAAAGAAATGTTTTGAGGAAAATCTGAAACTGGGGAGACATGACTAAGTGTGCAGTATGTGGCCTCATTTAGATTCCAGTCCAAACAAAAGATCAAAAGATCATAAAAAGTCATTATGAGAAAACTGGTGAAATTTGAATATGGGCTTGGTATTAAATGATATTCAGAAATAGTTATTAATATTTTTAGCTGCTATCCTTGAGTACATAAAAACTATCACAAAAACTAAATGGTTAAAATAATAATTGTTTATTCTGTAATCTAAGCTATTCAGTCAGACCAAATGGATGGTTCTTCTGTTAAAGGAGGTGCTGCCTGAGGTCATTCATGAAGCTCCATTCATCTGAGAGCCCAAATTGACTGGAACATTTTAAGACTTCATTCATATGTCTGGTGACTTTGCTGTAGTAGCTGAAGCCTCTGCAGCTGTCTGAGCCTCTCTCTCCTTGAAGTCTCAGCACCCCTACTCTAGACCAAAACTCCTTGCATGGCAACTAGGTCCTATGAGAAAAAAATCAGATGCTCCATTAAAACCTGGATTTGGTTGGTATGACCAAGTGATGCTAGAGAAAGTGACCTTTGCCCTGAAACTGTATTAGAACAGGAGGGATGAACTGAACACATCTAGCTGAGCCAAGAACCACCTGGGTGGACCACATCTGGGTCCAGCCGTGGATCTCCCTGTGATCTCATACTGCTAGAGTAGCTTACATCCCCTCTGTAAGGGGCAGAGAAAGCAGAAGGTTATGGGGATATCATAAAGAACATAGGAAGCGTTCTTCAGTCCACCAGATCTGAAAGTATTACTGTTGAGTTTTTAAATGAGCATTCCCCTGGGGATAGCATGCTGGGTTCAAGGGTCTTAGAAAGGAGCAATCCAGGGACTAGGGAGTATAGCAGTGGTGGAACATTTGCCTAGTGTGCATGACATCCAGGGTTCTATTGCCAGAACCACAAATAAAAGATTGAGCACTCCATCCCACCCTATCAGGTCTCCCAAGGCAGCCATAGGAGCCCCGTGTAGATAACAAGAAAGCTTCATCAAATACATTACCAGAAAAGCTGCAGCTCAGTCTGCTTTGTCATGGCTGGGGGTGTCTAGAATCTTCCTGCATTCTTATGCACAATTCATGCCTGTGACAGGATTCAAGTGTCTTTCACCAGAAGAGCTATTGAGACCTAATAAAAGTAAGTGCCATCCACTGGGTGCCATCTATTTGCCAGGCTAAGAACTTTAAAGGTAAAGAGGATTCAGTCCTTGTTTCTAAGAGCTCCTAGTCTTGCCATCAAGACACACAACTGAATGAACCATGATCAAATACCTGACAAGAGCAACTTAGAGGAAGAAAAGTTGATTTGGGAGGCTGGGGTTTTGGCTCAGTGGCAGAGTGTTTGCCTATCATGTGTGAGGCACTGGTTTCGATCCTCAGCACCACATAAAAATAAAACAAATAAAATAAAGGTATAAAATAAAAGTTTATTTGGGGCTCATAGTTTCAGTTTTCAGTTCATAATAAAATGACTCCATTGTTCTATGCCTGAAATGAAGCAGAATATCCTGGCAGAAGATGTGATGAAGGAAAGATAGTCAGTGCATGGAAAAGAGAAGAGAGAGAGATAGAGACAGAGAGAGAGACAGAGAGAGAGAGAGAGAAACATGCACATGAGTGAAAGAAGGTTCAGAGACAAAATATATTCCCCAAGGGCAGTCCCTAGTGACCTGCTTCCTTCAACCATGTCCCATCTGCCTATGGTTATCACTAAGTAATCCATTCAAGTGAATTATCCATCCAAATGGATTACTCCACTCATGAGATAACAGCTGTCTGTCAAGTATTTTCACCTCTGAACATCACTATTGTCTAACACATGAACTTCTGCGGGGACATTCCAGGTCTAAGTAATAACACACAGGAAGGAGCAGGCAGGTAGCAGGCTGGTACAAAGGGCAAGAGGAACCTTGGGAAAGCAGTTGATGGAAACCCAAAGTCCTCCCTAAACCCTTCAATTCATCCTGCTCTCCAACCATTCCACACACTTCCTGTGTGCCAGGGTTTGTGCTGGGCTGTGACTACAGAGATAAGTAGTACACTACCCTCCTTCAGGAACATCTGATGGAGGTGTGCTGACCACTCATCCAGTACAAGAGTCTTGACAAAATCACTGTGTGGAACTGATCCTCCCCCAGCCCCATCAGTCAGTCCTCCTATAGTTTATCAGGAGGAAGAAACAGCTCCACCATCAGGAGCCTGGGTTCCAGGGGTGGCATCTGCAGGGCCTCAGGGAGTCTGTCACAGGGACAGGTTTTATGGGGCAGCCTTGATATGCTCTGTTATGAAGGTTTTTCAACCAGCCTTGTAAGGAAAAGTTTGTAACTTTCACTTAGAAGTCACAAAAACTGAGGATCGGTGTGACAATAACTTTATGTCAATTTAGTGGGAACACAGTGTCCAGATATGTGAGCAAACATTATTCTGGATAATTCTGTGAAGGTGTATTTTGAAAGAGAGCAAACATTATTCTGGATAATTTTGTGAAGGTGAATTTTGAAAGAGATTGATGTTTAAGTAGGAGGACTCCAAGTAAAGCAGATTGCTCTCCATAATGTGGGTGAATCTTATCTAATCAGTTGAAGGTCTTAATATAACAAAGGTTTATTTTCCTCTCCCTCCTGCCCTTACACCACCAGCAAGATGGAATTCTGTCAGCAGATGTCAAAACTGTCAAGTTGCAAATATACCTTGGGTCTGTGGCCCGTCAGATTTTGGATTTATCAAGTCTCCACCCTCACCTGACCTAGTTCCTTAAAATTCTCTCATATTCTCTCTCTCTCTCTCTCTCTCTCTCTCTCTCTCTCTCTCTCTCTCTCTCTCTCCAAACACACACACTAATTTATTGATTTATTGACTTATTGATTTATTTATGTGTATGTGTGTGAATGTATTCGTTCAGTCAATCCTCTTTATCTGCAAGTTCTGCATCCACAGATTTAACTATGAACTGAAAATACTAAAAAAGAGAGAGTTGTGTCTCTAGTGAGTGTGTACAGACTTGTACAGACATTTTTCTTGTTTTTTTTTTTCTTGTTGAAACTCCCTAAACATTTCTTGTCATTATTCCCTAAACAATACAGTATGACAAGTATTCACATAGCATTTACACTGTATTGGGTATTACCAGTCATCTAGAGACAATCTAAAGTATACAAGAGGATGTGCATAAGCTCTAGGCGAATACTATGCCATTTTATATAAGGGACTTGAGCATCCATGGATTTTGGTACTTTCTAGGATCCTGCAACCAATCACCTGTGGATACTGAGGGACAACTCTATCTAAACACATCCTGTTGGTTCTGTTTCTCTGGAGAATCTTGCCTGACACATTCAAAGAAGTTAAGTTCTGTGTCCAGAGACAGGTCAATTCAAGGAGAACATGTTCAGGGCCCAGTCATGACAGAGGTAGGATTTATTCACAGATCCTTCTGGCTCTAAAGCCCTCTGATGTTCCTTCCAATTCTTCATTCAGCCTCTACATGCCAGGATGATCTTGAAGCTGGCAAAATCTCCCCCAGAGACCACTGAAGGACTCAGGGCCTTGCCAAAATTCTGGTTAAAGCACAGTTCATCCAGAGAAACTGGCTTGTTTCACTGCAAAAGTAAACATGCAAATAAATGAAATGTTGTTTTGGAAGACTGTTTGGCAGTGTCTACTGAAGCTGAACATACTCAATTCATTCCTCATTATTTTCCCAACAGAAATATGTAAATCCATGAACTAAATGATATGTTCAAATGTGTTCATTCCTGACAATCTTTAGTATCTACAAACTTGAAGCAACCCAACATCCCTCCTCAGAATGGATATATAAGCTGGGTATTTTCATGCCATATAATACTGCTAGTGATGGGAATCAACAACAACTCCAGGCAGCAACACAGAGTCTGCTGTAGAGGACCCAGAGCACAAGACAAGATTAGGACACTAATCTCCCGACATTGCTCACCTTTGTGCTGTGTGTTCTCCCTCTAGCCTGGGGCCTCCTCCTTATTTTCATTTTGGACTCACTTAAGTGTCTTTACCTTTGGAACATTTCTTATTTACTCACTCCTTGCTTTAGTTAACTGTTTTCATGTCTCCAATATATTCCATTAATCTTTCTACTCTTATCTATTAAATAATATCAAACTCACATCAATACTTCTACTCCTTGGGTCTGAAATTCAGTCTTCTTTTTTTGTAATGCTTGGCCTATAGAGAATTGTCCTGGGGAAGAGTTTAATATTTGTTTTTTGAATGAATGAATGATGCATAGAGGAACCAGTTCAATGCCTACAAGTAGAATGTAGAAACCAGAAAGGAATCTAGGAATGAAGAAGACTTTGCCAATAAGAAAGACCTCAGGACTTCCAAAGTTGGCTCTGGTCCTTTACAAAGACTGAACTACATCTCACTCTTATTAGAGTCTCTTACCCTGATCCTATAGCCACCCTCACATCCCCAAGGGATGCCCTTTGACACATCAACCCCAGTAAGTTCCCCAGCTGGTATTTTGGACTATGGACCAAGTTGGTACAAAGAAACTTACTGAATCATAAGGGGAAAGAACATAATTAAACACATTTTCCTTTTGAACCAAAGCACACATAACACAGGTCACCTATGATATTCAAGTGAATATCCACATATTCAAGTGGATACATTTTCCAAAACTCCCAATACCTATACTGTGCCATATTGGAGAATAAGGGAAAAAGTTTTGCACAGATTTCCCATAATGAAATTATCTTTTGCTGCATAACAAGTCATACCAAAATTTAATGACTGAAAAATAAAACTAGTTCCTTTGCTCAAAATTCTATGGATCATCCATCTGGGTTTAAGTGGGAGGTCTTCTGTTGGTCTTGCCTCAGTCATATATATGGCTGAAGTCACCAGGTGATTCATTTAGGGACAGACAGACAAGGATGCCTTCGAGTACTTGCCTGGCTGTTGACTTTGATTATGATTGGCTGATTTAGGGATCTCAGCTAGGGAGGGTAATCTCTATTCCATGTGGTGTTCCATTCTCTAAAAAAAACTAGACTAGATTTTTCAGAAGGTAGCCTCAGAGAAGAATTCCAGAACAGAAGCTATAAAACCTCTTGAGACCCAGGCTCAGAAGTGGCATACCATCACTTCTTCCTATGCGTGGTGAAAGTAAGTCACATGGCCAACTTGAAGGCAGTGTAGGAAGAGACTACTCGAGTAGTCATATTCAAGTGAATACAGCAGCCATATGACAAATAATCTACCACTGACAGCACCTACGGGAGGTATTTTTTGCTTACCCTACACAACAGTCCCTAGATTGTTTCCATGAAATAGGTACCATCTGTGATTCCCACCCAAGAAAATATTGACCCTTTGGCAATTGCCAGTCACTGAAATGAGCCCAGAGGATGTGCAAGCTTAAGGTTGAAAATGACGAATTTGGATTAAGGTCAATCAGGTTCCAGATGCAACCAACATGGAGATTTGATCAGGTACAGATGTGTACACGATTAAGAAAAGAGGTCCTAAAACATATAAACATCTGTGATTCAACATTACCTGGATGGTGCTTAGAGACAAAGGACTGGATAATCATTGAGTGTGAACACATACAGAAAATTAAAGTGGTCATAGGACTGAGCCCTGGAGTGCTTCTATCCTAATTAATGAAAGAATTAAGAAAAAGTCAACCAGAAAGTAAGAAAGGGTGGCGAATAATGTAGAAGGAAGAAAGGAAACAAAGTATGTTCTCCAAGTAGAGAAAATACGTTGTCTGGAAAGAGTAATCCACATTGTCAAAAATGTCACTTATAAGTCAAATAAGGGCCATGTGAAAACCAAACAAGAACAAAAATTTAATTTTTTGCATAGCAAAATCCAAATGACCTTGGATTTGGTGATGAATTTTTAAATACATACCCAAAACACAATGAAATACAAGAGTGGAAATTTTGACTTTATTAAATTGAAAAACATTTATTCAGTGAAAAACAGTATTAAGAGAATCAAAAGACATGAGAGAATACTTGCAAATCACATATTGCATAAAAGACTTATATCCAAAACATACAAAGAATGTCTAAAATACAACCCAATTAAAAAATGCAAAAAGTAGACAAAAAATCTGAACAGATATCTCTATGAAGAACATATATGGATGATAAACAAATCTATGAAATTTTTTCATTGGGAAATGCAACTTAATGAGATATCACTGCACACCTGCTAGAATAGTTAAAATGCAAAAAAACTAACAATTTGTATTCATTGTTGTGAGAAAGCAGAATGGTAGAATTGCTTTGGAAAACAATTTGACAGTTTTTTAGAAAGTTCAGCAGAGTTTTACCACAAAATCCAGAAATTACACTTACAAGGTATTCACCAACTGAATTGAAAACTTATGAAAACATAAAAATCTCTACAAGGATTTTATAGCAGCTTTATTCATTATGACTGTAAACTAAAACTAACCAAGATATTCTTTAATAAGTGCATGAATAAACTACATTATGTCTATGCAATAGAAAATTAGTCAAAAATAAATAGAAATTAAATATTAAGCCATGAAAGACATGATTGAATCTTAAGTGCATATTGATAAGTGAAAGAAGCCAGTTCTGAAAAAGTTGCACACTAAATCATTCTAACATGACATTATGAAAAGGAAAAATTTATAGTGGTAACAAAAAAAAAACTCGGTGGTTTCCAGGAATTTGAGAGGAGAGAGGATGTTGAAAAGGGAAACACAAGGGATTTCTTCAGAGTAGTGAAATTTGGTAGTCCCCTTTTCATCCCGGTGACCAAATACCTGACCAAAAAGGAGAAACAATTTATTTTGACTCATGGTTTCAGAAGATTGAGTCCATGGTCAGCCAGCTCCATATTGCTGTGGGCCTGAGGTGAGGCAGAACATCATGGTGAAAAGATATGGTAGAGGAAAGCTGCTCAGTTCAGGAAGGAGAGAGAGAGAGAGAGAGAGAGAGAGAGAGAGAGAGAGAGAGAGAGAGAGAGAGAGAGAACGAGAGAGGAAGGGGCCAGGGACATGATGAACACTTCCAAGACACTCCTCCAGTAACATACTTCCTCCAGCTAGGTCCCTCCTCCCAATAGTTCATTTAGCTATCAAGGGATTAATCCACTGGTAAAGTCAGAGCCCTTATGATCCTATCATTGCCTAAAAGTCTCACCTCCAAACATTGCTGCACTGGGGACCATGCTTCAACACATGAGCATTGTGGAGGACAATTCAGATCCACAGTGGAATAGACATATTTTGTATGATACTGAAATAGTAGATACATAACATTAAGCAGTTGTCAAACCTCAAAGAACTTCAAACTATGGGGATTAATCTCAGGGGCATTGGATCACTGAGCCACTATTTTGTATTTTATTTATATACAGGGTCTTACAGAGCTGCTTAGCGCCTCAATTTTGCTGAGGCTGGCTTTGAACTGCAATCTTCCTGCCTCAGCCTCCCAAGCTGCCTGGATTACAGGCATGTGCTACCGAACCCAGCTAGCCTCTATCTTTTTTTTTTTTATTGTAAACAAATAGGATACATGTTGTTTCTCTGTTTGTACATGGAGTAAGGCATACCATTTGTGTAATCATAAATTTACATAGGGTAATGTTGTTTGATTCATTCTGTTACTTTTTCCCTTCCCCCCACCCCTCCTACCCCTCTGTTCCCTCTATACAGTCCTTCCTTCTTCCATTATTGCCACCCTCCCTAACCCTAACCCTAAACCTAACCTTAACCCTAACACTAACCCCTCCCACCCCCCATTATTTGTCATCATCCGCTCATCAGCGAGATAATTCTTCCTTTGGTTTTTTGAGATTGGCTTATCTCACTTAGCATGATATTCTCCAATTTCATCCATTTGCCTGCAAATGCCATAATTTTATCATTCTTTATGGTGGAGTAATATTCCATTGTATAAATATACCACAGTTTCTTTATCCATTCATCAATTGAAGGACATCTAGGTTGGTTCCACAATCTGGCTATCGTGAATTGAGCAGCTATGAACATTGATGTGACTGTATCCCTGTAGTATGCTGATTTTAAATCCTTTGGGTATAGGCCAAGGAGTGGGATAGCTGGGTCAAATGGTGGTTCCATTCCAAGATTTCTGTAGAATCTCCATACTGCTTTCCAGAGTGGCTGCACTGATTTGCAACCCCACCAGCAATGTATGAGTGTACCTTTTTCCCCACATCCTCGCCAACACCTGTTGTTGCTTGTGTTCTTGATAATTGCCATTCTAATTGGGGTGAGATGGAATCTTAGGGTAGTTTTGATTTGCATTTCTCTTATTACTAGAGATATTGAAATTTTTTTCATATATCTGTTGATTTGCTTGTAGATCTTCTTCTGTGAAGTGTCTGTTCATTTCCTTAGCCCATTTGTTGATTGGGTTATTTGTATTCAGTTTTGGATGCTGAAAGTCCAAGATCAGATAGTTCCATTAATTTGACCTCTGGTCCCCATTGGCCACATCACATCATGATGGCATAAGGCAGGAGTACCCACAAGAAGGAAGATATAGCATATGCTGAGACAGAGAGATTCAGGGGCCATAAACATTCTCTTGATATAAGAGTTTCTTTTGAAGAAACTAAACAGTGTCTCACTATAATCATATCTACTAGGCTCCACCTCTTAAAGATTCTACCACCTCAACTTTGCCACACTGGAGAACAGGTTTCAGCACATGAACTATTGAGGTACATGCTAAAACCATTGCAAGAGGCATTCATTTTTAGGCATAAATCTTTTTCTGAAGAGAAGTAAAAAAGATGTTATTCACTGGCTTTTCTGCCTGCCTGCCTCGCTTGGGAATGAAAAGAATGCTCACCTAAGAGTGGAGGGCTACATTAACTTCAGAGAGACCCTGGGAAGCTGCTTCCTCTCTCCTCCTGATGTTACTTCTCTCATTTCTACTCTGTGAAAGTTAAATTGGTTCCTTTTGAAAGTCCCTCCAGCTCAAAAGTCCTCTGATTCTTCCTGTCTGTCATTATGAATCCTAGCTCTGTCACTCACTAGCTTAGTAATTTAACCCCAGTGAGCCCCAGATAATAGCGTATCCAGTTCTACAAAATACTAAAGTAAATAACTAAAGCAAACAAACCAGTAAGCTGCTGGAATTTTGATAGGGATTTCACTGAATCTGTAGAGTAGCTTGAAGAGAACTAACATCGTACTTTTGAAAGTTCTCACCCATGTACAATATACACCTCTGCACATACTTAGATTTTCAGTTTCCCTTAGCAATGTTTTATAGTTGTCAGGGTACAGATCTAGCATTTTTATCATATTTGTCTCAAAGCACTTAATTTCCTGTTATTCAAAGATAATTTTATTTCAATTTTTGACTGTTCATTGCCAGTCTACAGCCATGCAATTATTTTTGCATATTGTTCTTGTATCCTAGATATTTGCTAAACTCATCCTTTACTTTTATTAAGGGTAATTTTATTTCTTCCTGTCTAGCTGAATATCATTTATTTTGTTTTCTTACCTTATCGCCCTAGTTAGAACTACCTATGTCTGAGAAGCTTTCCCCTGTGATCAGATTTCAAAAAGGAATTACTTTCCCAACTGGAGATTTGGGGTTCTCTCCCCTAAAAGGAGAAATGAAGAGTGTCCCTCAAGTCAATGAGAATTTCACTGAGGGCATCTGCATGGATGAGACAGGGATTCTGGCAATCCCTTCCTCTCATGCTTGACTTTAAAAGCACTGACAAGAGGATGAACAGTAGTTAAAGCCCATGCCCCGAGACCAGCTCAGGCATATGAAGACATCTGTTGGGGCTCTGGGGTTTAATTCAAAGATAAATGTAGGGTCCCTGCAGCCCAGGTTATAAGTCTATAACAACACCTGCAGGGTGCGGTTAATATGACATTTTATTAGGATAACAATGAGAACTGTGAATAATTAAGAATGCACGTAACATGAAAATTATGCAGAATTTACCCTACGCAATTGCTTTATCCTAGGTTTCTAATCAGGCTCCAAGAGTGTCACTCTATACCATATGGCTTTCCAGGCTTTTAGAAGGCAACTTAGCCCTGCACAGCCATCTTCTCCATGACCACCACCTCCAGATGCCTCCATTGATATCCAAAAATACCCAGACTGCTCACTCTCATACAAAAGCCAAGGCATAGGCATCATACCTCAGCCCAGGAGCCAGAATACAGAGGCACATCCTGATGTCGTAGGGCTTCCCAGAGACTTCTCAAATGCAGGCTAACTCAGAACTTTGCTGCTGCCAGTACAGCCTGGGTTGTACTTTCATTCAGATCCCAGAGGCAGCCTCTGAAGCTGTGAAGGGACATTCTTTTATTCAGGGTGTCACTCAGCCCCAGAGGCTCCATGTGTAAATGTACCTGTTGGATGTAGGGTTCACCTGTAGCCTCCTTTCAGGGCTCCTGCTTTCTTCTCTCTTTATTCAGTCCACCCCCAAAAGCACTGTACACTGAGGTTAGAGGAAGCAGACAGTGAGGACTGTCCAGTTTGCAATAAAAATGTTTGCTTTTCTGTTGAGCTGAACATCTCCTCTGGCTGCACACAACGAAGACAAATTATTCTATAGTTATTTCATGCTTAGTATAGATTAATCTACACTGGGATTCCCCATTGCAAAGAAAATACTTATATCCACTGCATTTTCTTCCTCTATTGAAAGCACATAAAGTTTATTCTCTTTAGATAGACTAGAAAGGGAAGGAAGTTAACAAGTCATGCAAGTTACCCAACATAATGGTCTCAGTGTCTCTTATCTTTAAAATGGTCATCATTAACACCAGCCTGAGGGTTCATCATGTAGGTGGAGTGCTTACCCCAGTGACCAGCAGGTGGTGTTCAAGTACTCAGAAACTCATTTTGGTTATTAGCTGTGTGGTCATGCAGAGCCCTGACTCAGCATCTCTTCCTCTGGACCATGCTAACCTCCCTGGCTCTCCATCAGTGGTTCTAAATAGCAGATTCTGACTCCCAGGGGAGCTTTAGAACTTATCAGCATGATGGGTGGCACTTCTTCAATACACAGAAAGCTCCTAACCCCACTTTGAATATGCTACCAGACATTCACGTAGGTGATAGGCCTGTTTATGATTTAAATGTCATGTCATATAAACACAGAATGTATTTACCCAGTTTCACTCACAATTCAAACTGCAATAATCATGAGAATCAGGGGAAGACTGGTTTCTTTACCAACCATTGCACCTCTGGGAAAATCCTATCTTAATAACAATGCCCTTCCAAGAGTTTGGATCATCTCCAGTCCAAACACCTGAGCACATCTGCATCCCTCGAATAAATACTTTTACATGTATAAGCATAGCTCTGCACTCTTACTTCAAAATGTCAAAGAAAAATCTTCAACAAAATTACAGTCCTCTTTCTCTTCATCCACATTTATTCATTTTAAGTGGGTGCAAACATCTGATTACTTCATTAGGTTTTTCTGGTAAAGTCAGACCTGAACATTTACATGTTGTGATAAATAGCATTTTACTTTAGATTCCTTTCCCTTTCTTTCTCATTTTTCACTGTAAGTATTATGACTAGAGCCTCATTGTCTTTATGAAAAAAATCATTTGTATAGGTAAGTGATGCTACCTATAAATGCCTTTCAATATAGTAAAGAAAATGTTATAAAATAATTTATACAAAGGGCATTAGTTCTGACAGGGTTGAGAAGCACTGTTCCATATTACTTAATCCCCCCAAGTATTCTGCTCTGTGAGAAATTTCCTTTGATAAATAAAGGTTGGGATTAGATTTTGATAGGAGATAAACTAACTTGGGGCTGGGAAGATTATGTGAACTAGACACACATTAAATATTTAGCTGCATTAGAACAGTCGTGCCAGGGTAAGCCTCAGGTCTTAGGTGAGATCACAATTCCGCCCACCAGATGTCAGGGTGTCAACTCTCAAGCAGTCACAAGACCATATTTAGCAAGACTTTTTTGGTTTCACTTTACAGCTGAATACTGAATCATCTTCAGAAAGGATAAACTATTGTTTGGATGAATAGAGCAGGTGTCTCAAAGGTCATGCACCTTCCCTCCTAATAGTCTAACTGATGCTCAAGACAGATTGAAATAATGGCTGGTGAAACAAATGTATGCAGAAATGCACAAATCGGAAGGTCATCAGGGTAAGAGGAAGGCTTCACTGAGTTAACACCTCTCTCATGAGGACCCTCAGGCACTTAAAACTGTGCAGTCTAAAGAGGCATGGCCTAGCTCTTGGTAGGAGCCCTCCCCTCCTGCCTGAAAACCCTACTCCTACAGGTCACAAATCCCTGCACTTCAGGAGAGATGGAGTTGTTTCCAAGGGAAGAAATGACCAAGTGCAGGGCCTCTTGTGCCAGGACCCTTCATCCATCATATAGCATGGAGGATCTGTTAAATTCTGATTAAACTGCTTGCCCTGGATTGGGCAGCAAAGAACCAGGCTCCCTAATGTTCTTCAGATGAATGAGCAAACCCTGAAGGTACTAGCCCTACCTTTCACCTGGACATTGGGAAGATGATATGCTAGGCAGCAAAATTTTCTCTGCAGCAAGAGGTGGCTTCAGGCTTTTCTGAAGACCTCCAGGTTATCTGCCTCCAAACTGTTGCCTGCCTTATAGATGGAAAGCTGCTTAAGAACAGGCAATGGGGAAACTAGCATCCAGCACACATGCCAGCCAAGTCAGAGGACACCTTCCTGGCCCCTGCAGGATTGGCCAAGTAGGCCCAAGACTGAGACACAGATAGTGGGAAACTTATACTTTCTATGACTTTAAAAATATCCAGGATTAAGGAAAGGACTGTCATCAGTAAATAGAGCAGAGTGGTCACCCCCTGTTATGGTTCAGATGTGAGGTGTCCCCCAAAAGATCACATGTGAGACAATGCAAGAAGGTTCAGAGGAGAAATGATTGGGTTGTAAAAGTATTAACCCAATCAGTGATTTAATCCCCTAATAGGGATTAACTGAGTGGTAACTGAAGTGGTAGGGTGTGGCTGGAGGAGGTGGGAATTGGGGTGTGACTTTGGGGTGTACATTCTGTATCTCAAGAGTAGAGACTCTCTCTCTCTGCTTCCTGATCAAGATATGAGATATTTCCCTCCGACATTCTCTCCCACCATGATGTCAGCCTCACCTTGAGCCCCAAGGAATGGAACTGGCCTTCTATGGACTAAAACCTCTGCAACCGTGAACCCTCAAATAACCCTTTCCTCTACAATTGTTCTGGTTCTTTAATCACAGCAGTGAGGGAAATAGCTGACTTAGACACCCCCACAGGCTGGGACAAAGCAGTTTCACCACTTAATCACTGTGTGTGGGGGCAAACTAATTAACTTCTCCATGCCCCAATATTCCACGTCTAGAATGGAAAGCCTGATAGTACCTACCTCACAGCCTTGTGTTGTGGACGAGTCATAATCCTACAAAGTGCCTGGCATGGTTAAACCTGCTCCACAAATGTATTATTGTCCTGATGATGCATCTGAAGCTTGGAGAAGTCAATGAATGGGTTGAAGGTCACCAACTTGCTAGAGATAGAGCCCAAGGCAATGAGGGATCTCATCTTCACTGTCAATCACATCAACTGCTGCTTAGCCATGGTCAAGGGACCAATCCCAGGGCACACAGCAATCTGCAGCAGGAGCGGAGAAGGAGCATCCTAGCATAAGGCTCCGCTAGCCAGCCCACCCTCCTGCCTGAACTTCCAAAATACACACAAGGCCCCATCTCCTATACTCTCACCACACCACAACCAGCTTAGAATTGTGCCAGCATCAGGTGTCCTCCAGAGCATTGCTCATCTTCTCATGTGGTGTCCTTTCTCTGAGTTTCTCCAGGAGAAACCCTGTGCTCTTCTGCCGGGTGGCCATGATTTTGCCTTTTAGATACAAATGCCATCAGCAACCACCTAGTATGCCTGCCACTCTTTGGAGTCTTTGTGTGTATTAATGCTTTGATCTCATTAAAACTCGGAGAGGGTGCTTTATTGTCACGTTACATAGGGAGAAGCTAAGGCCTACCTTAACCAGAGTGGTGAAGTAACTAACCCACTGACAGACAGCTAGTAAGTAGCAGTACTTGAATTCAATTCCAGGCAATCTGCACTTAAAGCTGAGATTATTTTTAATAATTTCAAATTTACAGTAAAGTTGAAAACATGTTGCCAAGGACCTCCAAAAAATAATTAATATTTTACCAATTTTTGGTTGTCATTTTCCATCTCTGTCAGCTACTCAAATATCTGACAATATGTTACTTATGTGTCCTTTCACCCCTAGATGGTTCAGCATGGAAATTAAGAAAAATCACATTCATTTACATACCCATTTATGTACAATGAATCAAAATGCAGCCTGTAAAAATTTAAAATAATTAAAAAACATAAAATAAAAAATAAATATGCAACACATAGTATCACTTTTACAGAATATTAAGACCTGATATTTTCATTGATTGCATTCATTTACTCATTAAACATATGTAAGACCTGTATGTATTGTTTTAGCAATAATTATATGAATAATATAGAGACAATCATGAATTCTGCAAACATGTAACTGATTATCTGAAGAGATAAAGTACTGTATTTCACCACATAATTGTTGCAGATTTTATGCCTTTCTATTTTAGTTTATTTTTGAAAAAACACATGAGATGTGACCATCTACAAAGGTTTTATTTTTAAAATTTGGGTGAGTAAAAATTATTTATTACTAATCTGTTTGGTGCAAGATTAGGATGCATGAAATACTCATGAATATACCTCTAATGGTTAATTTGAATTGTCAACTTGATTGGATTAAAAGATGCCAAGGATTAAGAGGCTTCTGGGTGTGTCAATGAGGGCATGTCTAGGAATGATTGGTTGTGGGATAGGAACTAAAGTGGAGCCCCTCCCTAAGTGTGGGCAGCACCGCCCAGTAGGATGGAATAAAAGCTGAAAGAACAAGGAAGCAGATGCAGATGCAAATTCGACTCTTCTTGAACAGGTTCTTGATCATTGCTTCTATCATCTGAGGATATTGGACCCTTGCTTCTTCACTCTTCCAATGCAGAATCTGCTAGTGATTCTCCAGGTATTTTCCAGAAGCCTTGGTCTGGGATTAGGGTAGCACTGCTGATCCTTCTTGTTCTGGGGCTTCTGCTTCTTGGACTGTGCAGCTGCTTGTTCTTCCAGCTCTCCAGCGGCAGACAGCCATTGTGGACTATCCAGCTTCTCGTCATGTAAGCCAATCTAATAAATCCCTTTTTATACTCATACTTCCTGTTGATTCTGTTCCTCTAGAGAACCCTGACTAATACAATACCATAATGCAGTGGCAATGATTATGTGGTAAAATTCAGTATGTAAAAGTAAGAAATACAATCATGGTCTAACATAGAGGTTTGAGAAAAGACTATTTGTCATTGAGAGGATCTTTTTGTTAAACAGCTTCAAAAGTAGAGACACTAGCTTAAACATGGATGCAAATTCAAAGAGAAGAATGAGAAGTTTATTCTAATTGACAGGGCATTCGAAATATCTAAGATATTCAGAAGAATCCATTTGTCCACTGACTTTCCTTTAAGCAATAATACAAGTATCTCTCTGGTCCCCTGCCCTCAGCTAGCCACATCACCCTCTCACATGGTGGCGCCACACTCACTAGCCATGGCTCAGCGAGATGGGAAAGAGTGGCTCCAACTCTTCTAGGAAAGGAAAGAGGTGCAGAGAAAAGGTAGAGTTTGAAAAAAGACCTCCCTCTCTACGTTCTAACACATTCTTTACTGAAACAATTTCAGGAATAAATCTTCTGCCTTTAAGTAAATGGAAATATCAGGTTGCTCCTGTTACGGTTTGGATATGTGGTGTCCCCAGAAGATTATGTGTGAGAAAATGCAAGGAAAAGGTGAAACAATTGGGTTATAAGATAACCTAATCAGTGCATTAATCCACAGATGGATTAATTTAATGGTAATCATAGGCAGGTAGGGTATGACTGAAGAAGTGGGTCACTTGGGGCAAGACTTTGGGGTTTATATTTTGTACCTGCGAGCCAAGTTCTCTCTCTGCTTCCTGGCTCTTATGTCCTGAGAGGCTTTCTCCACCATACCCTTCAATCATGATGTTCTGCCTCACCTCAGACCCAGAGCAATGGAGACAGTCATTTATAGACCGAGATCTCTGAAATCATGAGCACTAAATAAACTTTTACTCCTCTGAGTTCTAGCCAGGTCTTTTGGTCACAGTTACAGAAAAACTGACTAAAACAGCTCCCAAAAGATAAAAAAGTTCCTGCCACCTGAATGCAACTTTTGGAGTTAAACATTGAAAGCAATTTTATAAATTTAATTTCTAAGCCAACATAATAATAAAGCCACATGTTGTTGTGAAATAACATTCAATATGTAGCCTTAAAAGTAACAATAAATCACTCAATTGTTAGAAATTAGTAAATAAGCAAGTAGGTATGCTACATTACCAGCTCCTAATGAGAGCATAGATAAATAAAACAGTAGACTAATAAAAATAGTGAGGAAAACACACTCTGATGTTTTGCTTCTGGTTAGATATGGTTCATTAAAAAAATAATTAGCATTGTAAATAATCTTGTTTCTGCACTAAGTTTTTGTTTTTTGCCACTGTGGTTTCTCTGCTTACCTCCACATACTGGGGCTGAGGTGAATTCTTCTACATCTTTGTTTACTTACCCTGTCCTGTTGAATAATTCACTGCTTTATGCAGGAGTTTCCAGGAGCTGCAGAGCAGGCTGAGAGCTGGGGGAAGTTGTGAAACCCAGGAGTGCCAACTTTTTCTTTAATTAAAGTTTCTGCCCCGCTCTAATCCCATGCACTAGCCACAGGACCAGCCCCTCCGTGACACTCTACTTGAACACAAATAGCCTCACAAACCACAGAGCTGCCTCTCCACTATCCTCATGCTTCCACCTCAGCTAGTGGAAATGGCTTATAAATTAGAACAATTTATAGAGAGCCATGTTGATAGACAGCACAGCCTGTCAAAAGTTAAATAAATAAACAAAAATTATGTAGGATATACCAAGCCTTGAGTTTCCCTGACTGCATATGCAAAATGGTAAGAGTGTTAAGAGGAACTAAAGAATGCATCTTTTACATCTCAGCTAAACCCACAGCAATGCACTTGAACGTATGCATCTTTCCCCCAAACTGTTGGGTCAGAGAGCGGTCAAATGCATCTTCCAGACATTTTCAGTCTCAGAGTGTAAAATCACACTTGCATTGAATAAACAGTCACTGCCTGCTAGTTAAGTGCTAAGTCCTGTACTAGGATGCAAAAATGAATAACATGCAGGCTTCTCCTCAAGGAATTCCCAGCCTTTGCAGGAAGAAACAAGAAGATAGACAAGTGCCAAACATGGGGACAAATTGTGGGGACAGAAAAATATAGAGGAAGTCTTGAAGCAGAGACAGGCGTCTTCCCACTGAGTCAAATCATAGAGACAGGGTAGAATATTCTGGGCTAACAGTATAGAACTAGTAAAGGCCCAGAAGTGACAAGTCACCTAACTAAGGGAGAACATAAGGTCCACTCACTTTGGTGTTGTTGGTGCCCAGAGTTCAAGATAGGGAGAGGAGAGAGTTGAGGCTGGAAAGGGAAGTGGAGGGCCAGGTTGTGGACAACCTCTTCTCGGGCTCAACCTATTGCAATGGGCAGCAGAACCAATGCAGCAATCATAAGAGCCAACTTACAGAGACCTATGGCAGAGGCCCCTTTATCAAGATGTCCCTGGAGAAGAGAGAAAAGCACACCCTAGTAAACTACCATCTGATCGTTATGAACAGAACTCTAGGCCCAACCAACAGAGTCTGACTTGGATCACAGAACATAAGGTGTCTTCAATCAACCAATTCCCAGGTAAGCCGAGTTACAGATCCAGAGCCCTTTAAATAAAGTGGACTTAAATGCCATTTTAATGAAGCAGAGGTCAGTTCTCCTAAAGGAAGGACCCTATTATACTGCCAGAAATTTACACTGTTAATTTTTCTCCCAGACTTCCCCAAAGGAAGCTACAGCCATGCACTGAGGAAAAGGAAATAGGACTTTCAAGGGTTACCAGACCCTGGCTCTGAATTGATACTAATTCCAGAAGACCCCAAATATCCTTGTGGCCCTTTAAGCAGAGTAGGGGTTTATGGAAGTCCAGTGATTGATGAAGAGTCAACTCAGGTCCAACTCACAGCATCCTGTGATTATTACCCCAGTTCAGAAAGCCTTGATTGAAAATGCATATTCAGAACTGGCAGAATCAGGTCCCCAAAACTATAGAGTGAGAGCTATTGTGGTGGGAAAGACTAAGGGGAAGCCACTGTAACTGTCTTTACCTACAAAATAGTAAACGAATAGCAATTTCACGTTCCTGGAGAGGACATGGGACATACAGAGGTGATGACTCCTACCACATCCTCATTAAATTCATCCATTTGTCCTGTGTGGAAAATAGATTCTGAAGGATAACAGTGGATGACCAGAAGTTTGACCAAGTGGTAACTCCAGTTATAGTTGTAATTCCAGATGGAATTTCATTGCTAAGGTAAAGAAACACATTCCTTGGTTCCAGCTCTACAACTATTGAGTTGGTGAATGCTTTGTTACCTCTTTACTCATTAGTCAGGACCCACCAGAAGCAGTTTGCTTTTAGCTGGTAAGACCAGCAATACATCTTCACTCTTCTCCAGTCTCATCTCAGAATTGAGACTGCAGGGACTTTGGTCACCTTTTTCTTCTAAAGGACATTAGATTAGTCCATTACATTTATGGCATTGTGCTGATCAGTCCTATTGAGCAAGAAGCACATCAGTAAAACATTTATGTGCTAAAAAGTGAAAAATAAATCCCACAAAAATTCAATGTCCTTCCGCTTCAGTATAATTTGTTGGAAGTCCAGTGGTTTAGGGTACATTGAGACAACCTGTCTAAAGTGAAGGGCACATTGCTATATCTAGTCTCTCTGGCAACCAAACAATACTTAATGCATTGTGGATGACCTGAATTTTGGAGGCAACATGTTCCCCAATTGAGTAAGTTACTCCACTGCCTTTAATGAACACCCCATAAAAGCTACCATAACAAGAGAAGGTTCTACAAAAGGTCCATGTTGCTGTTAAAAGTCCTCTGCCACTGGGCATGGTGGCACACACCTGTAATCCCAGTCACTCTGGAGGCTGAGGCAGGAGGATCTCTAGTTCAAGGCAGCCTCAGAAACTTAGCAAGACCCTAAGAAACTAACTGAAACCCTGTTTCAAAATAAAAAAGGGGCCTGGGAATGTGGTTCAGTAGCTAAGCAGCCCTGGGTTCAATGCCTGGTACCAAAAAAATAAATAAATAAGAAAGAAAAAGAAAAAGTCTTCTGCCACTTGGTCCATATGTTTCAGCTTGAGGTGTCAGGGACAGAGAAGGGTGCTATTTGGGTCCTTTGGCAGGCCCCATACATGAGTACCTTAGGATTTTGGAGCAAAGCCCTGAAAACCTCTATAGAAAATGACTCTCCTTTTGATAAAGATTTCCTGGCCTACTACTAGATCCTAATGGATATTGAATGTTTGACCATGGACCACCAAGCTACCATGTCACCCATCATGAACTGGTGCTGTCTGTCCCACCTAGCTATAACATTGGGCATGTATAGTAGGACCCCATTACCAATAGGAAGTGGTACTAATGAGATCTGGTACATAGCTTCTGCCTTACCTTGATCCCAACCTGTTCAAGTCCAAGGCTTTCTCAGCCTGACTTATACATGCCAGAGTCTTAAATCATTCCTGATGTCAAAGTTCAAAGGCCAGAGGCATCTGACTTTAGCCTAATTCTAATATCCTATGCAAAGGAAGTCACCCACTCCCTGAACCAGGTCAGCCTCAGGGAGACCAATGGCTTGGCACTTAATCATGAAGACTTTGGGGCATGGATGGCTGAGCGGAAGCCTAGCGTGGAGTGGGCTGAGCTCATACTCATCAAGTTTCAGTTGTGCATGGTCACACATGTGGACACAGAGACTTGAGGGCTCTGTTAATGACAGATTAATACAGTGAAATTGAAAGGCCTGAGCTTCTGGGGGTTTGGCCTATTCTACGCAGCACTCTTGGCACAGTTGATTTAATGCTGTGGCTGGGAGGCACACAGAGTGATATATTAATTTATTGGCATTTAGATTTATAGGCTTCAAGACATGCTAACCAAATATAATTAAAATTAGCCAACCTGACCCTCGCTGTCCTCAAACCTGTAAGACAGTTGAGAGGATTTATACTTCTCTGCAAATTCAGGAGTGCTTTGGAATCAACCCAGTTTCAGGGAGACTGTTGTGCTTCATTAAGTCAGGGGAGAAGAAGGGGAGAGCATATATTAGCTACATTTTAAAACCCTTATTCAAGTTCCAGAGGCACTTTCCTGGCTTGTCCCATAGATCTGATAATGTAGCAGTCTTTTAAAGATTGTTGGGGAGGCAGTGACAAAAAAGGGGGAAAGATTCATCAAAAGGCAGCAATTCCCAGCTAAATCTCTTGATAGCAAATGTGTTGCAGAGCTTCCCTGTCCAATTCCTAACAATAAAAACAAAATCTGCCAAAAGCCCAACATATATATAGATATATAGATATAGATTGATTAAGTTGTACGACTTAAAAATATAGCTTTCTTGGGTTTCTACAAGTGATTGGTTCCAGGATTCCTGTGAATACCAAAATCTGTGGACACTCAAATCCCTTATATAAAACAGCACAATGTTTGCAAGTTACCTACACACATCATTCCATATACTTTAAATCATCTCTAGAATATTCATGATTCAAAATGTGGTATAAATGCTATATAAATAGCTGTTACCTATATCTTTTTTTAAAACTGTAACATTAAGAAAAAATCTGTACATGTTACTGATTTTTCCCTAATATTCTCAATCCAAGGTTGGTTGAATCTGTGAATATGGAATCCACAGATATGAATATGTATCCAATTTTTGACCTTCAACTATGCCTTGATGAAGTTGGGGAAAAAGAAAATAAAATTAACTTACTATTTAAAAAAAAAAAAAAAACAGTGAAATCACAAATTAAAGTTCTCATTCCCTCACAAACAAGTTATTCCAACAGCAACTGAAGGAGGAATGGGACACAAACTAGTGCTCTACACACCCCAAGTGGGAAACTGCCCACCACACCATGTCTAACCTGCCCCACCCCAAATAAATACAGGCAAGTCTGCAAAATCTCACCAACACCCGCAAGCCTAGATGGGGTCAATGAGGGTAATGATTAGACCGAACTGTCAACTTGATTGGACTGAGAGATGCCTAGGATTCAGAGGCTCTTGGGATTGTTGATTGAAACATGGGACAGCAAACTGAGAGGAGACCCGCCCTGAATTTGGGTGGTATTGGCCAACAGATTGGGGACCAGACGGAGCATAAAGCAGAAGAAGGAGGAAGCAGCAGGGAATGCAAGCTCCATTCTTTTCCAGGGGGTGCATCCACCGTGTCTCTTACTTACTCCATCACCTGTGGATATTGGACACCAGCTCCTTCCCTCTTCTGATGCGGATTCTCACCAGTGATTCTTCAGGAAGTTCTCAGGACTTCAGTCTCCCACTGGGGTTGCATTATTGGTCCCTCTTATTCTGCAGCTCCATATTCTTGGACTGAACAACTGTTTCCTCCAGTTTTCCAACCTGCAGAGAGCCATTGCAGGGGAATACCCAGCTTCTGATCCTGTAAGCTGATCTAATAAATCACCTTTTATAATCATACATATACAGATCTAGTTGCTTCTGTTCCTCTAGAGAACCCTGACTAAATACAGTAGGGCTGAAGGGATGGGCATCTATCTCATACTTTCTTCAGGTGGAAAAGTGGATGAATTTGCTGGTGACTGGGCTGTGAGTACAGACCTGAAGCCCCTCACAGCAATGGGGAGCAGCCCCTAACAGGTGTTCGCCCCAACGTCAAGGTCAGTCCTCTGTTGGCAACTCTGGCCCAGGACTTCTTCTAGAGACAGTGCTCCTCCATCAGGCCCTCAGGTTGCAGAGACCCAACAAAACAGAGGCTCTGAGGAGGAAAAGACCAGGTCGTAGATAACAGAGAAAAGTCACCTTAGTACTGATCAGAACAGGGGAAAGCTGTTGACACTGCTGCCTGAACAGGAGTAAAGATGTCAAGATGGAATGATTCAATTACACAAACAACAGACCCACAGATATGCATATCACACACACACATACACACACACACACAGTAATGACAAGGAAGAAAAGTAACAGCATGAAGAACAAAAAACTCAACCTAGAAAAAAACATAACTCTAGGAGCAAAATCAAATGTTCCACAATTGCTTTAAAGAACACCATAAAAGGGCATAAAGTATGTATCAAGAGAGCTCATGACACAATGATAAAACCGAATGAAGTAAAAAAAAGAGACTATAGGTATACAGGAGCAAACTAATATCAAAACAGCAGCATTACAGACCTAATAATACATTAGGAAAAACAAGAAATGGAATAAACACTCCTGAAAATAATTGCTCCCCTGCAGAAAAAAAAACGGTTTGAATGGATGTTTATTTAACAACATATACAGCACTTACTGCATTCTAGCACTGTTCTAAATAATTTACTGATATTAAATACTCATCCCCAGAATAATCCTGAGGTAAGAATATTTATCATCTCCATTTTGCAAAGGAGGGAAACAAGACACAGAGAAGTTAAGCATGTGACCCAAGGTCACACACAGTGGCAGTCTGGCTCCAGAGTTCTTGCAACTAACCACTTTACTATGAGAAATAATAATAAAATCCATAATAATAAAAATCATGATCACCTTTATATAACTTGCATGGGCTGAGCAGAGTTTTTTAAGATATATATATATATATAATAATCCTGCAGGCTTCCCTGTGAGATAGGTTTTTATCCTGACTCTAATGTGGGGAAACTGAGGCTCAGTGAGGTCAAGTGACTGAATAATGAATTCAAATGGAAAAGAGAAAGAGGACAGAGGGATAATGATGAGGGGAAACACAAAAGGAATCAAAACATGTTCCAACATGTTCTTTTCAAAAGAGAAAAATTTCTGAAATTGAAGAATGGAAAAAAAGTCCAGAGGTTAAAAGAATGCACATTCTAATCCAGGAAATTTTTACATAAAGTTCATCATCTTGAAATGTCTTATTTCTTAGGCAACTATAAAAATTAGAGGGTAGCCAGGTATGGTGGTGCACTCCTGTAATCTCAGCAACTCAAAAGGCTGAGGCAGGAGGATTACAAGCTTAAGACCAGCCTCAGCAACTTAGTGAGAACCTGTCTCAAAATAAAAGTTAAAAAGGACTGAGGATGTAGCTCAGCGGTTAGGCACCTATGGATTCAATCCCTCACATAAAATAAAAAGTCTAAAATTAGAGGGTAAAAAACTCTTCAGCCATTCTGACAGAAAATAAAGTAGAAAAATAAATGTTAAAAATATCAATCTGGACTCAAATTTCTCTACAGCAACAGTGGTGTCAGAGACAAGGGAGCAACATGGGCAAGTCCTGCAGAAAACAATGGATCATAACAACCAGCAGAGACTCAATATAAGTGTATAAACCAGGATGTTCTTTTCATCACTTGAGCAATGGGTCGACATGTTGCAAACCTGGAACAAGAAACAGAGACTACCAAACCCAATCTTTGGGTTCTACAATAAATAATTCAAGAATGGAGATGACAATAAATAATTCAAGAATGGAGAAACAATGATTCAGAGAAATGGTGGTGAACAATGAATCTGCTTGTATCTATAGCTACTATTAAGCCACATAGGAACTCTGCTTATAGAATAGAACATGGATGTTGTATGTCCAAAAACATTAAAACAAATAACAATGGGAAGCTATTAGGAGGTTGACTATACAGGGAAAAATTATAAATGGTTCTGATATTCTCATCTTTCATAACAGAGTCAATGGGTTCTGTCCAAAATTGAAATAAATGACCAAAACTCATTTCAGCTTCCTAAAGGGTTTGTAATGTCTCTTTTTTAAACCTTAAGGGATCTTGCTTCTTTGGTTTCCTCTGATAGCCTTCATTTATTCTCAGGCAGCAATAAATAATAATAAAACCAGCCACCAACCTGCACCAGGCTCCAGCGGCAAGCTCTCCAGATGCACTGGAACCTGTGGGGTGGATGTGGCCAGAGATGGACCTGTCTGCAGGGGCAGAGACCTGGAATAGCCCAATTGCCCTGAAGTCACCACTGAGCATCTAAGTGGTCACACTTTTCTTCTCTTTTCTTCTAGGTGTCCTGGAATAGGGGCAAAACAGAGCAGGAATGAGCATGGCATTAAGGAATTATTTCTGTGGGATAAATTCTTGTTTGTTAAACTGGGAAGAATGCAGTGTGGGATTTTTTTTTATAACACCTCCTTGTAAAATTTCAGATATGCATCACTCAACAATGGGGACACGTTCTAAGAAATACATTTTCAGTTGATTTCATCGTTGTGCAAACATTGCAAAGTATATTACACAAACGTAGATGATGAAGCCTACTACATACCAAGGCTATGTGGTAAACATCAGATAGCTTATTGCTTTTCGGGCCATGATGAGTAAAACAGTATGAAATTAAATCATCCTGGTGCAGTGGTGCACACCTGTAATCCCAGTGGCTCAGGAGGCTGAGGCAGGAGGATCTTGAGTTCAAAAGCAGCCTTCATAACAGCTAAGCAACTCAGTGAGACCCTGTCTCTAAATAAAATACAAAATAGGGCTGGAGGTGTGACTCAGTGGTCAATTGCCCCTGAGTTCAATCCCCCTAGTACCTCCCAAAAATAAAAAAAAAAATACAGTATAAGGTTAAATCATGTGCAAGATAAATCATATGCAAGTTACAATCAAGAGATGCAGAAAACACAAGATCTATGAGGATGCTGTGATGTCACATGGCATACAGAAAACTTTTCTTATATTTGTAGAAGGAGTACATGCTAAAATAATGATGATCAGAATAGGATAGACGAGTAAATACATAAACCAGCAACAGAGTCACTGTGTGTGTGTGCACCCACATACTTGCATGTGCTACACTTTGATTCAGCTGGCAGTGCAGTAGGCGTCTTTACACGAGCATCACCACAAACACGTGAGGAATGCCTTGCGCGGTGATGTTGCCAAGGCTACAGCATTTCTACAGGATGGAAACTTCTCAGCTCCATTACATTCTCATGGAACCACTGTCGTGTATGCAACTGACCAAAACAATATGTGGTGTGTGACTGTATTACACTGTGTGAAGGTATAAGTAAATAAAATGAGGCAGAAAACGTGCTTTTAAAATTCTAATGGCAAGCATTCTATTTAAAGAAATGCTTCAACATAACAACTTAGAGGGAAGGCTGGAGTCCACTGGCCAGACTGGGAGGTAGGAGGCAGCTGAGTTAAGTCCAGTCTACCTTGACCTCCAAGGTCTCAAAGACATCATGGACATCTGGGAGATAACTTCTAGGAAGTGGAATACATATCTTTTTATTTTTGGTTCTAAAAGCTTGAATATGCAAAAAGTTTATTTCTAATCTTTTTCATAATTGAACATAATTTCTACTTCAAGTCCCATTCTGCTGATTCTAGAAATTTAACCAAATGCCTTTTAAGCATATGGGGATCCCCCCCCCCCCCTGTACCAGTCTATCCAGTTTTCTTCCTACATTTCTTATGAGGGTAGAAGTTGGGCCCTGAAGGGCTGTGAATACCAGCTGGGCCTGAGTGGAAAGAATGTCTAGTGCTTAGCCAGTGAACTCAGTGTCCATGGGCAGCCACTGAGATGCCCAATAAGCACCTGGCCTATCTTTTCTGGTCACCTCTCTGGCACCAGCTGAGGAATACACTTACCCAGGCCGCTGGCTTTCCTCTCAACACAAACTCTCTCACCAGCAAGTACCCACATCTCAGAAACCTGAAAAGTGGGTTCTCTCCTACCCCATTCTGGAACATTCCAGAGTTTTCTCAGACCTACTCAACCATCTCACTGCCAGGTCTATTCTGTTGTATTAGTTTGGGAATTGTAAGAAGATGGGTCTTAAGGAACTCGCCACCTCCCTAAGCCTTTTCCCATTCCCAGCCCCAGGTCCTTCTTCACCCAGAAACTTCCAGTCCCTCTGAAGTGCTATTGATCCTCCAAACAGAGAATTCACAGCCAAACATGCCTTCCTCTGAGCCACAAAATCCTCCTCTCCACCAGGGAGTGCCCAAAACATCTCAGTTTCAAGGTCTAGTTTCATGGACTGAGGGTAGTATACTATATTTAAAAGCAGGAGTTGCCACAAATGAAAACTGCACCTGTTATTATAGTAAAGTGTCGCCAGTCCCTTTGGATACAATGTATGTGACTGCAGCCAGTGACTGCACTCAGATGAGATGCTGCTCTATTTAGAGGGATAAGCTTCCGTTTTCTGGAAGATCTGACCCAGCTCTCTATATTCCTCCCCCTGAAGGATTCCCAGTGTTACACTGTTCCCCTAATGTGGATTCCCAGGCTCTCTACACAGTTCAGCTCAGGCAGCCTGGGCTCTCAGATGCAACAAACTTCAGAGTCTAGGCACTATTTTCCACATTGGAATTTTGTGCCAGTTCCAGAAGAGGACAAGCAAGGCCAGCAGGAAGTCAGCAAGGAGCCCCCAGTGGCCTGGCAAGCCACAGCCTTGGGGAGTAGGAATCACTCAGATGGAGCCAGTCAGATCTTTAAAACCCAAATCACAAGGTGTTTCACATCAACCATTAAGAGACAGCAGGGCCTGGTAATTCCACGCCATCTTGTGGTGTAGCTTTCAGGTGATTACCCAGCTTTCCAGGCATTATCTCCACATGGTGCATGACTATTATATGAGAAATTAAATGGAAACATTTTCCTTCCCAGCAGTTGATGCTCCTGAATTTCCTCCCCTCCCCCCATCTCTTTCTGTGAGAGCTCAATAATTAGTGCTTTGGTTTTCTAAATGGGGGTAGAAGCTGTCCTGAACTGGGGAGAGATCCCCCTCCCCTAACAGTAGGATGCTGCTCCTGGGGAACCCTGGGGTTCTCATGGGGACAGCAGCATGCAGAACTCAGAGGGAAACACACAGACCTGGAATCAGATGACGGCTCTTCTAGAAACTTACTCTGTGTCCTTAGGTGGCTTCTCTTAGCAAAGCCCCAACCACCATCTGACCACACCTTCCTTTCAGGGTCAGTAGGGTCAAACAGAGGACAAGAACTCTAAGCACATGCTCCAGCCCAGCACTTCAGGGGAATGGCTGCTGAGAGCACCTGAGGACCTCCATGTGTGCCCCCTTTCTCCTGCCCAACCCTTGGCTCTGAGAAGGCCATGGACATAAGGGCCTGCTCTGTTTCTTCTGGACACCCACCCGAGGCACTGAACATGGTCACACTGACCCCATAGGCAGTTCATTTCAGCCCTTTTACTGTGCCCCAGGCCTTCCCAGGAAGGAGAACCTGGACCTGTCCTGTCCACTGGACCTCCAGACCTCCAGACTGCTGCTTGCCTGTAATTAGAAAGGCATGGTCATTTCTAGAATGATTTTTATTCTATGTTAAGAATTTGGGTCTTTCCAGAAAATGAATTAAACAAACTCCCTTTGAAAACTTCCTCAACAGTCACTTTAGAGCTTGGGTCATTGCACCATCTGGAGCAGGTATCTGTCTGGGTGTGCAAAGAAGGAGCCCTGTCTCAGGGGAAGTGAGGGTGTGGGGATGAACAGCCCTGCATGGCAGGTCTCTTCAGGCCCCCAAGGGCAGCAAAGTCCCAGCATGGGATGTGTGAGGGGCTGCATGACCATGTTACCTTATTCAATCCCTAAATAGCTGCTTGGAGGTATTAATGTTGTTTAGGGGAACTTAGATCAGAGGGTAAAGGAATTGGTCCAAGGTCCCTGGGAGAGTAAACCATAGAGGTAGGGCTGTTTCATACTGTCCCTACCATGGGCCTAATTCTACTCCTATGCGTCCCCAAGTCATGAAAATGTGGTCAATTCTCATGGAACCCCACCCCATACTCCTTTGAGGCCCACCCCTCAAATCACTGCACTCTGCCTCTCTCTCTGCCACCATGGCTCTCTCCAGGTGTCCCACAGCTTCCATTGACCCTAACCTGCACAGCCAGGTAGGCCTGGGATCCTCAAGCCACCACAGACCATGTCCCCAGTTGCTAGTAATCGTCCAACTGCAGTATCTTCAATAAGAAAGATGATTAACCTTCTCTCACAGGAATGGAGCCTCAGAGGTTGGCGATCCAAAGTGCCGTGGTGGCTCCATGATCATTAGAGACTCGACCTCCCTTCACCCTTCTGCCCTGTCCTCCTCAGCACACAGTTTTGTTCCTCTAAACAAATGGTCCAAGGCAGCAGCAGGAACTTTGGAGGTCACATCCAAGTCCCTAGGAATAGGAAGAAAGAGGGGAAAAGGCCAAAGGATTTTCCAGAAACACTCTCTAATGACTTTATTTATATCTTATTGACTATACTTACATTCTGGTAAGCTGGGAAATGTGGTTTTTCATCTTGGGTATTGGATGGTGTTTTAGTCAACTTTTTTCACTGCAGTGACTGAAAGACCTGACCAAAACAACTGTAGAAGAGGAAAGGTTTTGGGGGAGGCTCACAGTTTCAGAGGTTTCAGGCCATAGACAGCAGGCTCCATTCCTCAGGACTCAAGGTGAGGCAGAACAACATGGCAGAAGAATGTGATGGAAGGAAGCAGCTCACTTGATCAGGAAGCAAAGAGAGACTCCACTTGCCAACTACAAATATATACCCCAAAGTCAAGCCCCCAATGCCCCACCTCCTGCAGCCACACCCTACCAGTCTTCAACTAGCACTCGATTAATGCCATCAGGTGATTAATTCATTGATTGGGTTAAGGCTTTCTAACCCAATAGTTTCTCCTTTTAACCTTCTTGCATTGTCTCATATGAGCTCTTGGGGGACACCTCACATTCAAACCATAACCGAAGGTTAGCTATTGGCTACCTGTTTCTGTCCCGTGGACATCTGTGTCTCCTTCTGTCATTGCACTACTTTGCCTATCCCTCCTTTTCCTCCTCTTAAATGCTAGGGACTCATGACCCATTTCTCTCCTTTTGCTTAACCTTTCTCAAGACAATTTCATGCATACCTGTTTCTAGCTGTTTTCTCTCTCAAATGTCCGTTGGAGCTTCTGATGGTGGCTCTCAGCCCCTTCATCTCTGGTGCCTCTGACTGTTAACCCATTAGGTCTACCCCTCACAGATTTTTCTCAGTATCTTCCTGAATTCCTCTGAATCAGTTTTTCCCAGTTTTATCTTCCTTGGGGACCATTGAGATTTCTCAGCAAACAGCACCTTCTAATTGGATGATTTTCCAGCAGGGCTGTATTTTTCCTACTGTGACAAATCTGTCACCCTTGGTTACCATACTCAGTTTAGCCTGCTGTAAGTCAGAATCAAGATTTGCTAGAGATTTAGGAGTGAGAGATGGTGAGAACCAATGACACAAAGCCAGTGTCCCCCACACAATCATACTCTCTGATCTGATACAGGGCTCCACTCAGGGTCACTAAATCGACCTTTCCCACTATGTGCATGCTTAGCAGTCCTTGGCAAGGCAGGGGCAGGGGTAAAGAAAACAAATGAAAAACTCTGGGGAAGCAGGCAATGCATCAAGAAACTTAAACCAGATCTGGAAAAAACAAAAGGACAGAAATGGAATGCATCCTGGGGAGGATGCAGAGGAGGCACTAGACCAAAGGTTCCAAAACAGCTGAGAGCCATGTGGGAGGAGAAGAGCTGAGGGAGGGATCTGGAGGTGAGGGGTTCCCAATATAGCAAGATTCCAGAGTGATGTGGGGCATGGGCAGCTGACCTGGACTCCCCAGAGATGGTTCCCAGAGAAGAGGAGATTAAGGAAGGCAGAAGTCCGCCTGTATCAGGGGACCATCAGGATGAAAGTGGACACCATGGAGAACAGGTGAAAGGCAAACCTGGAGACAGGTGCATGCCTCAAACCTCAAACAGCAGGTTGAACAACCAGAGGGTACAGTGACCAGAAGGGCAGCAAGTGGTGGGCAAGGACCTCAGAGGAGCAGAGCTCTGACAGGACATCCCAGGTGGCCAGGAGGAAGCATGTGGGCAAGACATCTATCTCTACCACCTCCACCCAAGGCCATGAGACATTGCCTATGGACTTAGGCTTCAACCTGCAGGTCAGCCCCATGGACTTGGCACATGAGAAGCCCTAAAAAGGGTTTTCTAAATGGAGTGAAGAGCTTTAACAGGATAGCAATGGAAAAAAAGAAAGTTGAGAAAGATCCCCTTGAAGAAGACTGCTGTTTGACATTGGAAGGGAATTTGAGGATGACCAGAGTGAACTTGAGAAAAGCACTTAGAAAGCAGGGATAATGATACAAAAATAGAGGCAGAGGGCTGCAGCAGGAGCTTAGACTAGAGAAAGGAAGGGACAGGGCAATGGTAAAGAAGCAATCAATGGGATTTGTCACTGAACATGTGGGTAACTGTGATTGAGGGATTCAAGAACCATACAATTTCTGGATTGGGTAGTCAGGATGGTACAAGCCAGGCCCACATAAGTGTTTGGAATGGACTGAAGCCAGCAAGGTCCCTGTGCATGCCCAAGACCCAGTCAAGTCCACACCATACTCCATTGGGCTCTGGGACCACCCACCTGGATAGGAGCTCCAACCCAGGTCAGGCTATGCATGACCCAGTAGTTCACAGTCCAGTTCCCCTTTGATGACACAGTGCTTTCCTGTTGGACCAAATAATTCTGCCAGTATAGGGACACTCACTGGGACTACACAGTTTAAGTATTAAATCATAGAAACCAGACAGAGGAGTTTAAGTTGATCAAATAAGAAAAAGAAACCAAAGAGTGTTCTGGGCTGGGGAGACAAAGGTGAATATACCACCATGGACTCCGGACTCCAAAAAGCAATAAAAATGTCTAAAATCCTTGAGCCTGTCCCAGGAAAAAAGACAAGAGGCTAATAGCAAAATGTCAGATGGAATTTTATATGAAGGGCAGTGGTTGGGGAACCAGGAGTAGGGAGATAGGATCCGAGTGCTTCTGGGTAACCAATCACCTAGAGCTTCAGTTCCCCTCTGTACATGAGTATCAGTGCTAATTTTGCAGGGTTTCAGGGCAGGGGGGATTAAAGAAGCAATGTATGCACAGCATCTACAGCAGAGCCTGGCACACAGTGGTGGCCATTAGGAGAACTACTGACCCTTTATATACAACAGCACTGCTCTCAACAAGCACACACACACTCACTCAGAGGTACGCACACAAATGCACACACAAACTCACTCATAAGTGCACATACACATTAACCTGCATGTACACTCCATGTGCACACATTCACTAAAACATGATCACTCACATATGCATATACACCTACCTGCATAAACTCGCTTGTGCACACACACACTTGTATATACACACTCACACATACCTACATGCACACATACATTACCAAAATCAATGTCTTTTGTCTCAGGACCTGCCGGTACTTTATAAACCTTATTCGTGGGCTTAGTGGATGGAAGAAGGGCAAATGGAAGGGCAAAGTGCTACTGTGAGGCTTGCTCGTATCACTCTCAAGTCTTCCTGGACTCCCTGGGGACACATAAACAGTGGTTGTCATTTACACTGCTGGTCAAATTTTCCAGGTTGCCATATATTTCAGCATTAGGCAGGGTGGCACTTCCTGGCACCTGGAGGTTAAAATGAGCCATGTGACTAACTTTGTACCATGGTCCAAAAGAAGGAGCATGCCAGGCGAGTCTCTCCAGACAGAGGTGCTCTGTCATGACACTGGCAGGCGGTGTTTCATGACACAGGGCCTCTTTCTCAGCTGCACATTAGCAACTGTGGAGAGCAGTGACCCTGCCGATCACCATGGACTTGAAAGGCAAGTGTAATGTAAGCTGCTCATGTTTTAACCCACTCTGTGGAGTCACTGTACCACTACCCTCGCTAGTCTATCTCATGGAAGCAGATCTGTCTGCAAACACAGTGAACTTCAAGCACCTTCTGGAGCCACCTTGCTCTGGAGTGGCCCTCCAACTGACAGTTTTCTGTGAGAGGACTTTTCCATTTGATGGATATTCTGGCTTTCCTCATTTGCTCCTTTTCACAAACCTCCTGAGAGCCTTCTCTGTGGTAAGTCTCTTGAAGGGCAAAAAAGAGGATAAATGTTTGGCCTGCCTTCAGGAAATACACCATCTTCCTCAAGAGACAAGCAGGAGCAGATTCATACTAATTAACAGGGTCAGGGAAGGGACCCAGGTAAGGACATCTAACAAATGGATGGTCTAGGCTGCTTCCTGGAGAGGGTGATGAGGGACAGTCCTAAAAGTCAAGGAATCAGACACACAAAGGTGGGGAAAGTGAGTTCAAAACAAATTATAGAAGCACAAATGTGCTATGTGTGGCCATGCCCTGGGCACATGTGCACACAAGCAGGTGTGCACATAAGTTTGGGAGGGACAGAATGTGTGTTGGACATTTGTGCATATGAATAGGTTTATAAGCACAAGTGTGAGTGGGTGCATGTGTAGGTGCTCCAGGGGGATGGGGGCTGAATCCAGAGCTAAGATTAAAGACATAATCAGTGGAGAGTCCTTCAAGGGGTTAACTTGACAGCAGAAGGCATAGGAGCCAAGAGATGTGTAGTTAGGATGTCCCCATAGCTTTCTTCTTTGCCTGTTGGCATCAGTGAAGTGGACTGACCTGCAGCAGATGGAGAGTCAAGGCTCTTGTGATTCTTAGAAGGAGGAGGCCCCACCAAGCCAGGGACGAATCTAGGATTAGAAGGGGTCATGGAGAGAGCAGTAGAAGCCATTATGCAGGTCGGTTGAGGCACCTCCATGGAGCATGGTCTAAAATGAAGCCCCAAGAAAGGCAAGACTGAGCTGGACCCAACTCCCACCAGGATTCAACAGCATCTGTGTGAAGCAAATGGAGAAACTCACTTCAGGCCACAAGGCATGGGCTCCAGCCCAGCCCCTCCTGGACTTTCCCAGAGACAAGAATGGAGTGGTGTGCAACTTTGGGTTCCCAAGTCTGTTCACTCTGTCATTTCACTTGACTTGGGACAAAGCAATCCTTGTAGAAAGTGCAGCACCTCTGACCCATTTCACACAGCCAGAGCTCACAAGAGGCCAGGAACCCTGTGGCCTGTGGCCGCCTGACTCTCCTTCCCACCCAATCCCTTCCCTGCAGACTGTCCCCTGCGCTGCAGTCACTCGCTCCGCACTCCCGCCGGGTCCCTACCGCTTTAGAGATTCCCGGGGCGGGGGGGGGGAGGCCCACAGGGAAGCTTACGCAGGCGTCGCCACTCGGGTCACTACTCCCGGGGACCTGCATCAAGCCCAGACCTGCCCCTGTCCACCAGCCCTCCACCGGAATCCTGGAGGCGTGGCTGGAAAGGTTGGACTGCTCGCTGCTTTTCCCCTGTGCATCCTTGGGCAAACTGCTCCACTTTGGGTTCTCAGGCGCCTCCACAGTTAAATAGGGATAGCATTGCTGGGTAGGAAAACGCCAGGGCTCCCCGCCCCGGGCCACCGAGGGGTGGTAGGTGAGGGAGTGGGAATGGGAGGGCGCAGAGCCCACCAGCCCTCACCACCGCAGGGTCTGCAGGGAGGCCAGGGGTTGGCCGCCTAGTCTTCCCCGACTCCTGCCCCTTTACCGTAAGGGGGTTCATCCCGACTGGAACAGCCACCTTTGGTACCTAGGCTCCGGGACATGCCCAGTCACACCTTCTCCCCTGGTGACACTGTGGCGACCATGCTCTGCGCAAAAGTCCCCACCTTTTTTCCTCCTCTTCCATTCAGTCCCTTATTCGCCCGGCGACCCTGGGCAAGCTAGGGTCGGTTCTATTGACCTCTGTTTCCCCATCCGTGCAACGAGGAGCGGAAGGAACGGGATGCCTAACTGCACCGACCGGAATATTCCGGGTTCTTTTATCTACAGCACCACAGAGCCTGGGCGCGCCCGCAGAGATGCGCGTGCCGCGCGCGCCCTCTAGTGTCCAATCCTCGCCGCTGCACAGTCCTGCCTGAGCAAGGGCTCCCCAGGAGAGGACCGGAGGAGCCGGTAAGAAAATGAGTTCTGTAAAATGTCACTTTCGCGAACGGATGAATCGAAGAATGAGTAGGGAAAGAAATTGATAAGTGAACTTAAGAATGAAGGAATAATAAGTGAGTGATAAAGAATGCTGGAACGTATGAATTAATGTCCATCAAAATGAATGTAAACAGCCTTCCATAAAGGCCCACGCCTGTATCCCACCTACTTGGAAGGGCAGGGCAGGAGGATGGAAAGTTCTAGGCTAGCCTGGACAACTTAGTGAGACCCTATCTCAAAATTTTTTAAAAAAGGGCTGGAAGTGTAGCTCAGCCCCCCAGGTCCAATCCCCAGTACCAACATAAATACATAATTAGAAATGCAAGCAACCAAAGGAGTAAGTGAGCGGTAGAACCAGATTGATAAATGGTCTTGTGAATGACTATTTTCAAACATGTCGTATGGAATATAAAATCAAACTGCAGACAAAACCTTGAGTATGAATGGCATGAAATCCTGCCCACCCCCTCCTGTGTACTCACTGTTGGTGTGACACTCAGGAGCTACAAGTCCTGCTTTCAGTTCTTAGTACTTGTGCACTGCCTTTTCCTCTGCCAGAAATCTCTTCCCCTAGCTCTTTTGGGGCTGCTCCTCCTCATTTTTGGGTTGGGGCACTATGCCTGCCCAGCCTTATGTCCAGCTGTTTCATCGTTTCAAGGTTTACCTTCTGTGTCTTTTCCCTCCAGATCTGACACACTGTGACTGCCTGTACACATCTGACAGGCACTCCCCAGGATCTGCTGAGTGCCTGGTACATAGTAGGTGCTCAAGATGCATCTGAGGAAGGGGCAATTTGCCCATTCTGGAGCTGACAACCAGAGCCTTCTGTCCCAGGAGGGAGGAGGGAGTTAGGGCATAGAATGTAAGCAGCAGCATCCAGCCTTGGGCTTATCAGGGCTGACAGCTTTGCACACCCTGATTTGGGATTCTGGCAGGGGGATTCTAGGGGAGGCGGCAGGTTATTAAACGCCAGCCCATTCTTCCTGCTGGCCTCACCTGGGACAGAGTGGATCAAGGAGCTGTGTTAATTAGCTTTGATGGTAATCACAGTTGCAGCGCTGGGATGGCTGGGTTCAGCCTCCAGCGATAACAGCATGACCTCCTTCTGCCCTGAGTCCCTGCAATCTACTTCCCCACTTCCTTTGTTCCAGAGAGTTGGGCAGATTTCAACAGGGCCCAATTAAAGGGGCTCTGACAGTGTCTGATTCCAGAAGGGTTCCTTCCTTGTGACCCAACAGTATCTCTGCTGATCAAAAGCAGGAGCAATAAGGCCCTGAGAGCTCATTTTCTCTTCCTTGTCTGTACAGTCAGCTCTGTTTCATCTCTGTGGTCCAGCACACACCACAAGGCACCTCAATTTTCCAGTTATTGCCCTTTACAATCTGCATACAGGAGGGGAGGACACGCTGAGCCTTCTGACTTCTTGGCTACGTTTAATCAGGAGCTGTTATGCCTTGGCTGGGCACATCAGGCCATCCCTGGAAGCACCATCCTGGGCAAAGTAGGAAGGCTAGCTGGGGAGGCTAGAGACTTGGGTCTCCTCCCTGGGTCAGATGCTCTGAATGACTTCTCCAATCTCATAGAAGCCCTAAAACTCAATTTCTACCAACTAAATGGGGAGCCAGATCCAGGACATAGGAGGGTCACACAGTGGCAGGGATAGCATGAAGCTAGCAGGATTGCTTCTGCAAACCTGCAGGCTTCCCTTCCAAACTGCCCCTCCTTAAGTACCTCATGCGTCCCAGGCCTTATAAGCCAAGTTCCCAGAAAGCACACCACTCTTTTTTAAGGATGGCATCTCTGCATCTGGGTTGGGACTGGAACCCATAGATGGCTGACCCCAGAGTCCAGCCTTTCCAATACAACTTTTCCATTTCCTCCTGCTACCATGCTGCACACAGCAGTTCCCCAAAAATGTCACTGGGTCTCTCCTCGAATGCCCTGGTGACTCCACAGAGCTTGCAGCTCCTTCTAATAGTGTTTAGATGGATAAGATGGATAAGACTACCCCTTAGCAAATGCTTTCTTATGTAGAGCTGAGACCTGTCTGCTTGTAACATTAACTCAGGGCCTGTTTCACCCTGGAGAACATAAGGTCTGCCCGTTCCAGTCATGCACAGCATCCACATGAGTAGTGGTCAGCCACCACCCCATCTCCTGTCCCCTGATCCTCCCCAGCTCAGCACTCTCAGTTCCCTACGTGGCTCCTCAATGACATCTCATTCTCTTCTGCACCCACTTTATCCCATGAGATTTCTTTTTCCAAGCGGGCAGACAGCTTGACTGGATTCACACTGGAAAGAGTTATTTCCCCTCTAAGTGGGTAGAGGACCCCAAAATCTCTGCAACTGTTTTAGCTGCCCTCCCTCACACCCACCCCGCATTCATATTTCCTGCATGGTTCAGATATCTGCAAAGATTTAGGCATTCCCAAATGATTTGGGCAGATTTGGGCATTCTCCTCCCAGCCCTCCACTTTGTCCCTAGCTTTTCAAGCCCACTAGACTCTGGGTTTCCTGTCCCAGTTTTTATGACCCCGTGGGAACACTTCACTTGCAGAGGTCAACCTGGGGGAGGGGCGACCCTCCCTTCCTCTCAAAGCACCACTCCCTCTTTCACCTGTCTTGGGTCCCACCCTCCTAGAGCTTCCCCTATGGCTTTCAGTAGTGTCCAGAGTATGCAGTTGTTATCCGTGGCAGGGTTTGTTTAATGCGAGCATCCCAGGCTTTACTGTCAGGAGTCCCGGCACCCACGCTCGTTGTCAGTTCTTTTACAATCTGGCCTTGCCTCTGAACACCCCAACTGATCAGCACACGTTACCTCAACTCCTCAGGCAATTGGTTCCAGGAACAATAACAGGTGACTTGCCTTCTTTTCTTCGCCACCACCACCACTGCATGACAGGACCTGGAGAAGGGAGGAACCCTGGGACAGGAGGGACTTGTTACAGGTGGCACTCTGGGACAGGCAGGACCCCTCAGGAAGGCAGTTGTTGTCCTGGAAGCCTTTCCCAACTGTCCTTGGCACCCCTCCCTTCCTGAATCCACTGCCTCCAGGTTTCACACCAACTGCCATCCTTCCGTCTACACCTGGAACTCAGCAGGTGGATGGCAGGTGGATGGCAGGTGCCCCTTTCTACTCTCATAATAGCCAGTGGTGCTCTAACACCTGGATGTTGAAATGGTCTTATTGCCACTGACTCTAATCGAGCTAAATCACATCTTTAACGTGGCTTTATCCCCAGGCCCTGGAACACTGCCAGACACATTCTTATGCTCTCCACAAATACTCCTGGAGTGAGTGAATGAACAAATGGATGAATGATTGAATGAACATGGTAAGGTGAGTCCCACAGAGGAAGGGGAGCGCCCTCCTGTGGCTGGAGGGCACATACCTCCGACTCCCACACACATACAACTTCTCCAGAGGGAGCTGACTTAAACCATGACAGAAGCCGGCAGCGGCCTCTGCACAAGTGACAGGTTTTAATTTGTAATTGTTTTCATCCTCGTTTCTTTCCTGCTTCTGCTCTGCTGACAGTGCTGACAGGCTGCCTGCACTTAAATCAGCTCGGTCCTTTCTGCCCAAGGAAAACCATAGAAGCCTGAGGGTGACCCAGTTACATGCTATTTTTAGTGACAGTGGCTATTGTGCATTGATGTGCAGGACCTCACAATGTCCCTACCCCACAAGACATTATTGCATCCATTTTTAAGAGAGGAAAACTGAGAATGAGAAAGTTGAATATCTTGCCAGAGGCATTCAGTGAAGGCATACCAGTGACAGGATTCATGCTGGAACTGACCAACTATGGCTAGAGCATCCTTGAGTACCTGAGGTTGAGGTATTTCTTGCAGGATGCAATTTGAAGTTTACTATGGCCCTGATCCACACCGCCCCCAATTGCTGAGAGAGCAGTGCCCAATAGGCACCCAATTGGATAAAGTTATGCTGCACATATACTCCATGCCAGGCAGTGGACAAAGAGATATGCAGTTACTCTGGGCTCAGACATCAGGTCACAGAACAGTCACCAGGTAGCACAGCTATGTACTTCCCCAGTGTGTTCTGCAGGGATGGGATAGAGAGCTGTTGGAGGGGAGTTGAGGGAGGCAAGGCTTTCCACAAAAAGGGCTGGGGAAAGTGGATTGTAAAGAATCAATGGTGTCTGATTCTTGCTCCATGAGGCTCAGGGTACTCCAAGCAGAAACAGCATGTGTGGAGTTCCCAAAAGCACACAGAAGTGGGGAGTAGACATTCAGAGCTGGCAGTGTGAGAGGAGCATGGGCACAAAGGGACTTAGGAGCTTAGGGCAGATGGTGGGTGACACAAGTTGTTAAACTGATGGCTCAGGGTAAGCATGCTTGGAAGAGCCACAACTTTTGGGAACAAGATACAGGGCTCCATCACTTGGGGTGATAAAAGTTGCTGATGGGAACCAGGAGTTCTTTGCAAAGTGTTCTTCCCATTTGCCACCTTCTCTCCCAGTCCCATCAGTCAAGTATAGGCAGCAAAGTGCTAAGGTTGCCTCTTACCAGTTTGAGCCAACTACACTGAGAATCCAAGAATGGACAATGGCCCAGATTGTACATGGTGTGATCAAAGGTGTATATCTGTGCACTGCACAAATCCTAGCATCCAGCAGAATTCCAGGCACATAACAGGAACTCAACTAACACTGGGTGGATGGATAGTTGGATGGATGGATGGATGGATGGATGGATGGATGGATGAATGGCTAGATGGATGAGTAAGTGGGTGAATAGGTGAATAAGTGCATGGATTGATAGATGAATGAGTGGATAGTAGGCGAATGGTGAGTAGATGGATGGAGGATAGGTGATGGATAGATAGATAAGTGAGTGAGTGAATGGATGGACAAGTGGATACATGGATAAATGGATGGATGAGTGGACAGACGGATGAGTATCCAGCCCATTCTGTTGTGAGGGAAGCACCAACCTGCACACCCAACAGCAAATACTCAAACACACATGTTCACTCACTCTCATATACTTACAAACACAGACACATGCACACATGAAGGACTGCCATGCACATACACACACACACAACAGATCCTAGGGAGGGAACTTAGTTACAGATGCCAATCCACAGGGGTACTGCTAGTTAGTGGCCTTGAAATTAATCTATCAGGTCATGGCTAGTGTTCTTTGAAAAAAAAAATTTAAAAAAACAAAAACAAAAAATAGAAAATACTGGATAGGATCAATGAAGAGATATGAAAGAGGGCGCTGGCATCATTGTGGATACACTTGTTCTGGTGCTCCTTACAGTGAGGATGCTGTTGAAATTCTCGGAGCATCTGCCTAGGGGCACCAGTCTTTCTGACTCTGGATGCCATTTGGACAGAAAGAAAAGGTGTTTTTTCAGTGGATGGAGGTGTTGCAAGAGACCCATGAGTCTCTTGGCTGTGCCTTGGCTCCTTAGCATGGAGAAGTCCACGTGCCCACCTTCAGCCCTAGGGAGCAACAGATCCTGTTCTCCTATTTTTAGAGTCTATTTTTCAAAATCCAAAAAGGGCTATAGAATTGCCACACAGAGCAATAAGAAGTCCTGTGAGCAAAGGTACAGAGCTCAATGGGACACTGTCATCCAGGGTCTAGTGACAGGGCATGGACATAAGCCCTTCGAATACTAGAACTGACCATATGGAAAGGGGAAGGAGGCCAGGGACCTGGGAGGAGGAATAGGGAGGATGCTACAGGTGGAGAGAACCACCTGGACAAAGGTGTGGGAGCCTGAGAGAGCACGGTGCTCTCTAGAAACAGGAGATTTTGTGTGACCTGAATATACGGGCCATGAAGAATGTGGCTCTGAGACTGTGGCTGTGAGTGTGGGTGGGTTGGGACCTGAAGCACACATGTTGTGCCTGCGAACTCAGCTCCTTCTGTCTGACTCCAGGCAGCCGGGGCCGGCAGAGAAATGCCTGTGGTCACGCAGCTCTTGGGATGTCCCTCCTGTTCCTCCCCGTGCCCTGTGCTCTGGATCCTGCTTTAGAAGTCTGTTTTGTTTTACAATATTTGCATCAGGCAAGAAAGCATTTTTGAAAATGCCAATTTGTAGAAATTTCTGAGTCCTGTCTTGCCAATGTTTTTCCAGCTTGAGGCCAATGAAGCTGTCTTTCCTTGCCAGCTGATCACTGTACGGGCCTCCCCATCCCTGTTCTGAAGAGTAAAGCTCATTGTTTAGGGAAAAATAAAGGCCCATTTCTTATGACAACCAATGATGCTCTCTGTTCTCTCATTTAATCCTAACAAACATCCATGAGCAAAGCAGGCTGAGCACACTTTACAGAAGGGGAAACTGAGGCTGGGGTATTCCTGGCAATTCTCTGTTACACAAGCCATTTAGAGGTGGAGCATGAGCCCAGGACATTCAAGGCAATCTTTAGGAATGCGATCTGCCAAAATGCACAGGAGGGTGAAAAAAAAAAAAGCTTCCAAAGAAGGTTCAAATGTCATTAAAACAACCAAATGTGAAACATGGACTGTGAGAAGTCCCATCAGGTGACACAGCCAAGACCAGGGAATGAACTTGGATGAGACCAGCCAAGGACCACATGGGGTCCATCACTCAAGAGCTGGCAGATTTCACCCTCTGGACTGAACCACCTAGCCTCAGCCTCCTCATCTCTGAGAGGAGGCAGACAGTGGGGGGCTCCAAGGAGGACCACAGAGAAAGCCAGCTAGCAATTGCGATCAGGAGAGTGGTCTTGGGTACAAGTTCAGGGAGAAAGGAAATGGTGGGAGCCGAGCACTCAGGAAGTCCTCCTGAAAGGTTCAGGGTTGACATGGGTCCTGGAGAATCCATTGGAAAGCAGGGTATGACTAGGAAAGCATGAAAGATATAGGAAGAACCTTCAACCCCTATCAGGACTCACCCCCCAGAGTGGCCTGTGCACCCTGCAGACCTGCCAGGAACCTCCCGCCTGCCTCCCCAGGTAGCTCCATCTCTCCTAGAAGGAAATCCAGCCCAGCTCTGCCACCATGAGGCTGGCTGCCAACAGTTCATCACAAAGGCCCTGATCTTGCCTTGCATGGTTGCCAGATTAGGACCAAAAAAAGGCTGCAACACGTACCTCTCTCAATGAAAGGAGAAAATAAATGTCATAGTAAAAAAGAGAAGAGCAGTGCTGTCATTTGTCTGTGAAGTCTCATGTACAGGGAGTTTTATCAGCCATGAAATTAGCCCTTCATGCTCTCCTACGCCAGTGACCAGGGAGGGTGGGGGTGGCTCCACACCACCTGCGAGCCACAGGGGACCCCACTCCCCAGGCTCAGCCCTCCCTGCCGCCCTTGGATGATGTAAACCTCAGCCCCATTTCATGGCAACCACTGATGTGGGCCAGGCCTCACGCAGTCAGCACTGCTGTGACAGCAAGGACACATAATGCCTCCCCTGCCCTTGCTGACCCCAGCTTCTGCAGTGGCACTTTGGAGGGGCTCCTCAGTCTCAACCTGAGTGAGGACAGTATCTCCACTTCTCAGGATGCCAGCACTCTACATATACAATCACATGTGTGCAGAAATGTAAATGTGACCCTGGATGCGCTCCTTTACCTCCCTGAGCCTTAGTTTCTTCTCTCAGGTGTATCATGGGCCTGTTCTGTAGGTGAGGCAGCACTGGGTCAGGGCACATCACGTCTGGCCTTGAAGTCCCTGCTGTACCTATTCAAGGGGATACCTGAGCCTCATGAGACTGGGGACAGAGCTAACCCCAAGGCTGCTTTGACACTGAAGAGAGTCACACACACACACACACACACACACACACACACACACACACACACTCCAGAGCCCTGCTCTTCAGCATGCACATATCTTGATGGCTCCACTCAGCTGGAATGCTTCTCTGTGCCTGCCTTTCTCTAAGATGAATTCTGGCAGCATCCACAGAGTCAACCATCTGACCCAGGTATTTCAGGATGAACAAGCATTAGAAATATTTTCCTCCATTTCTGCCCTTGCCTGGCCCGCTGTTATTCAGGTGATTGCCCCTTTAAAGAGGAAAAGAAAGAAAGATTCATTCTCATTCTCCTTGGGTGCTCACTCTCGCTCTCGCTCTTTCTCTTCTCTCCCTTCCTCCATCCTTCCCTCTTCTTGGACACTCTTCAGCTGGAGGTGGGGCTAAGTGACCAGAGAAAGCCCCCTGCTGGGATGTCTCCACTACAGGCCAGCAGGACTGGGACTCGAGTGCTGGAGCCAACCTGCCTCTGGTGTGGGGACCTCAATCCAGCACCACTCACAGTTCTCTGAGGCTTCTGGGTTACAGAGCTCCTCTCTTTCACAATATGTACATCCAGCACAGCCTGGTGGGCCCCGAGCCTTATCCTACTTGGAGCTGCATAGACAAGACCTACCTCCATTAATTCAATGGCAGAAAACAAAGTAGGACCTCAGATGCTGCAGGTCCCATGGGCCTCCTTGTCCAGGAGGGGCACCAGGACCCCTCAGGAGCCAGGGTAACTTTCTTAATTAATAAGATTTGACCACCTGATTCTGCTCACCTTGGGACCACTCCAGCTGACCCTCTAAGGTGATCCCATTCACAACAACCCCTCAGTATTCCAGCTTCACTGGAGACCTCCAGTCTAACACAGCCCCTCATCAGCTGGTCCCAGCTGTCCTCAGCATGCAGGACTGTGAGCTGCCCTCACCATGGGGGCTGAGTGCAAGTCAGTGAGGCTGCCTCGGACCCCTACCCATGCTCCACAGCCCAGCTAACCCCACACACACCTGTGCTGGAGGCCAGCAGTCAGAAGCACCTCCCGGCTCCAGGATGCCCTCAACTGACCTAGACTTCTGTCCACCCTACCTCACCCAAGTTTTCAGCCTGTCGTTCGTCCCCTTTGTGGTGAGTTAAGGAGGGACCCTTTATGCCATTCCACATTCTTCTCACCTGTTTTTTATTATCTGAACTTAGCATCTTAGGAGCTGTTACTCTTGAAATTCTTAGAGATCCTAAAACCCAAACTACACAAATCTTTTCTCCTTGAAAATGCTCAGCAGTTGTACAAAGAGGATCCTCTTTCTGAGATTAAATATTTTTTAATTGATGGCAGGCATAGAGAAGAAGGCAGATAGATTGTCAAGGTTAACATTCCAGCTCTACCATTTAACACTGTGTGTGCTCAGGCAAGTTGCTAAAACTTTCTGTGTCTCAATATCCACATATGTAAAATAAAGATAATAATAGTGGATGATTACAAAAAAATGATTCTTTAAGTACTGAAGAATCACTCAAAAAATTAACTATTAATATTTAGAATTGCAATTGATTTCTCTCAGTTATTTGTGACCTCTCTACTGCAGTCAATAGACACTGCCCAGAGAGCAACAAAGCACCCGTGGAAGATGCCCACAGAACAAACAGCAAGTACAAGTTAAATGTGGTAAGAAAAGTCTAGTGATTATCTCAAAAGTGACCACGTGGCACTTTACTACTCCCAACAAGCCTGTGGGCAGTAGTTATCCTGCCTTAGAAACAGGCAACAGAGGCCTAGGGAGAAACCTCTCTCTGATGAGCCATATCCAGTTGCTGACCAGCTAGACCTGCACTGTTCATACAAAGCCATAACCATGAGTGGCTGATGAACCTTGGAATGCGACCATTGCCACTGAGATGTTATGTGAGCATCAAATCCACATGGATTTATAAAACTTAGTACAAGAAACAAAAGAATATAAAGCCCTCGTTAATACCTCTTATATTTAAGTGGAAATATTATTTTTTTAAAAATTTTAATGTTATTTGTTCTAATTACTTGTACATGACAGTAGAATGCATTTATACATTTTGATAGATCATACATAAATAGAGTGCAATCTCTCATTTTTCTGATTATACATATTTCAGGATCACATTGGTCATGCAGTCATACATGTACATGAGGTAATGTCTGTTTCACTCTACTATCCTTCCTTCCTTCATACCCCTTCCCCTCCCTTCGCTCCCCTCTATCCAATATAAAATACCTCTATTCTTCCCTATCCCCTCCTTATTGTGAATTAGCATCTACATATCAGAGAAAACATTTGGCCTTTGGTTTTTTGGGTTTGACTTTTTTCTCTTAGCATGATATTCTCTAACTCCATCCATTTACCATCAAATGCCAGAATTTCATTCTTCTTTAGCTGAGTAATATTCCATCATACATATATATACCACAGTTTCTTTATCCATTTGTCTATTGAAGAGCATCTAGGCTGGTTCCATAGTTTAGCTATTATGAATCGAGCTGCTATAAACTTTGATGTGGCTGTATCACTACAGTATGTTGATTTTAAGTCCTTTGGGTTTAAGCCGAGAAGTGGGATAACTGGGTCAAATGGTGATTCCATTCCAAGTTTTCTGTGTAATCTCCATACTGCTTTCCAGAGTGTTCACACCAATTTACAGTCCCACCAGCAATGTGTGAGTGTACCTTTTTCCCCACATCCTCGCCAACATTTATTGTTGCTTGTATTCTTGACAATTTCCACTCTGACTGGAGTGAGATGAAATCTTAGAGTAGTTTTGATTTGCATTTCTCTAATTGCTAGAGATGTTGAACATTTTTTCATATATTTGTTGATCTACTGTTTATCTTTTTCTGTGAAGTGTCTATTCAGAAATAATATTTTTGATATGCCAAGTTACACAGGATATGTCACTCAAGTTAATTTTACCTGGTTATTTTTAATTTTTTAAAAATGTGACTGTGGAGCCCAGTATGGTGGCACATGCCTGTATCCTCAGGAGACTGAGGCAAGAAGATTGCAAATTTGAGGCTAGCCTCAGCAAATTAGCAAGACCCTAAGTAACTTAGTAAAATCTCATCTCAAAATAAAATCTAAAAGGAGTTGAGGATGTAACTTAGTGGTAAAGCACCTCTGGACTCAATCCCTACTACCAAAGAAATAAAATTGACTTAAGATAATTTCAAATTACATTTGGCATGTGTCTTATTTACTTTGGGTACACTGAGCTGGATGGTTCCTTTCTTGACATCAACAGCAGTGCCTGACCTGGGCTGAGCTCATGTCTATGTTCTAGTGCTAACAAGGGCTCCTTCAGAAAGTGCATGGTCTAACTTTAGTTCTTCATGCACCTGCACTGGCCTGGAACTGAGGCTGTCACTAAGAGTGGCCTCTTGGATCCCTGGGGAAGACTGTGAAACAGATTCACTGTTCACTGGTTACCATTTCAGCCCGCTGCATCTTGGGCTGCAATTTTTTCTACTTATACAAGTCCAGTGAGACAGAATACTCACATAGCAAGTTAACCAAAGCAACTACTTTACTCACAGATAGTGAGGAGGAAAGGAAGAAAAGAAGAAGGGATGGAGGGAAGGAGGAAAGACAAACAGAACTGACAAAATATTAGGAAAGTTCTAGAAGTGGGAACTTGTTATTGATCAGCCCTGGTGCTAAATGAGAAGGTAGGGGCAAGAGCCCAGATTTCTGGCTTTGGCAACCTGTGTCTGATGGATCCATTCACAATGTTGGAGTGCTAGATAGAAGGTGAATAGGGAAGAGGGTGAATTTAAGATGGGAATCCAGGTGTATCCAGTGAGCAATTGTGTGTGTGTGCACAAATGGAGTTTAGGAGGGAGTGGTCAGTAGTCATAACAGGTAGGGCCTACACATCTGGAAAGATGCCAGACAGTACTCTAAGCATTTTCATGCATATCATTATTAACCCCCTTTTGTAGATGAAAACACTGATGTAGAGAGAGGTTGCCTCCCCAAGCTCTTAACCACTACCCTAGACTCCACTCTAAAAGGAACAAATGCTGGGGCGGCAGTGAGAACCCTAAGGATGGTCCATTCGACAATCAGGAGCTCATGGTGCCCTTGATCAGAGCAGGTGTGCTGGAGGTATGCAGAGCAGGTATGCAGGAGTCCACTTCAATGGATGCAGAGTAGAACAGGAAAAGAGAACTTCTACAACTGAGAAATGTGGGAGAGAGAGGGGCTGCTGAAGAAAGATGAGTTAAAGTAGAATTTTCTTAACTTTTGGAGGGCTTAAGTGGGTTGAAATGCTGTCGGGAAGAAACCGGCACAAGAAGGCCTGAAGTTAAAGGCTTGAGAAAGGACAGTGGATGGCCAATCCCCAGGGAGTCAGGAAGGGCTGCAGTCAAGACCAGAGCTGCGGGAGCAATGGCCTCTTCTTACTGAGAAAGAAAAGAAAGAGGGAGGGAGAGGTACAGCAGATGGGAGAGACAATGGAAGGAAGAGAGTGGGGCCAAGGTAGGATGCAACTCAGTTCATCAACTTGCTGAGAGAGCAGAGCATGTCTGTCAGATGTCATCTTCTATTACTCAACCAATCAAGGAGCCAGTCCAATAGGGGTAAAAAAGGGCTTCAGGGTCACTATGGTGACAGAGGGACAGTTTGCTGACCAGAGATTCAGCCTTCACTTTTTGGGAAGAGTCTGGAGCTCATGGGTCTAGAAGTGATTGGGGGTTGCTGCTGAGATAAAGATATCTACTAACTAGATTACAGAAAAAAACAACAACTTATAATATGACATGAAAAAGACACTGTAGGGACCTCCCTCTGCTTGCCTTCTGTGTATCTCTCAGGGAAGAGGGGCTGGAACAAGGAGAGAACAGGATGAAATCTCCAAACTGTTATGGGCTTAGCGTGGCCTCTGGGTTATGCAGCATCCTGGAGGACCCCACAGCCCTGGCACGGCCTGTGCACATTAGAAATCACCACAGTGCTAATTACTAGGCAGAGCCTGATATTCCATAATTAAATTAATTCAATACGGTCTATAAAATAAAACTAGCATGACCAGTCACGAAACTCTCAGTACAAGGTTGTGATCGGCTCATTTCAGGAATTCACTCCAAATCCCCAGCACTGTCCAGTCAACAGGGACTGTTCATTCCTATAATTTGGGCCTCTCTTTTTCCCCCTAGAAAAATAAATTACCTAAACAAATTGAAAAGAATAAACAGCTTGAAATGCAAATTATAAAGTTGCCTAGTCCAGTGGTACCAGAGGTCGTTATTCACAATATGCCATTTTAAGATAAGTTAATAAAGAAATATAGAAGAGAATCAATTTTTGGTCATCATTAGCATATACAGTACAAAAAGCTACAGGGTATTCAATTAATTCTAGACCATAATTATGGAGCAGGAGTCTTGCGAATAAATCAACCTTTTTTTTTCCTTTCAGTGTAATGGGAAATGCCACTTTTAACCAAGTTCAGATGGAGAATGAATGACTGCTGCCCAGCCACATGGCCCAGGGGCCCCAAGAACTTATGCAGGAACTTCAACCCCAGAAGTATTTCATATATTTCTCACATCCAGAAAATCATAATTACCAGCCGTGCAATCATTTCCCATTTTTTCCAGCGGCCATCTGTCAAGAAGTGCTGGCCACCTAGACCTCGTGTCACTTGCACAGTCACTAATTAATCCCAGAAGACAACCCAAGCTAAGTGGAAATGTATTATTTTTAAAAGATGGAAGGGAATCCATCACTACAAATACCTCACAAGGAGGCCAACTCTCCCATGTCACTGTGGAAAAATAGAATGATGGAGGAAATTATTTTAAAAATGCAAACTCAGTCCTTAACACAGAGTGCTAGAAATTGCAGTTCTAGAGCAGAGGGTTTTTTCACTATGGCTTTGGGAATGCTGTGCTCTCGAGACATTTCTCGGGGTTGCTTGAGGTTTTTTTACACACAGATTTCACCTCTAGATGTTTTCAGAAAATCTGAATTTTCTGTTTGTCAACTTGGGTTCTTTTCTGCTACTAAGTCAATTGTGTGACCTTTGAGTGTATCACCAGATAGGACATCTCTACTTGATGAAGTTTCTCTATTTACCTTTTAATACACATTTCCCAGGTTCCCAAATATCATCTTCCCTTATCTCTGAGGACATGACTGTGGTTGTGATGTTTCTATCCCAAAGGGGGAAGTGGAGCTGCCACCTGTCACTTCTGTTTGCCTGACAGCTTCCCCCCTCTTTTTATTGGGGGGAGTAACCAGGGATTGAACTCATGGGCACCCGACCACGGAGCCACATTCCCAGTCCTATTTTGTATTTTATTTAGAGACAGGGTCTCACCGAGTTGCTTAGTGCTTCGCTTTTGCTGAGGCTGGCTTTGAACTCAGCTTCTCCCCACTTATCTCCCTCCCCTACTGTCTTCTCTGCCTATGCACCAAACTCAAGACCCAGCTAGATAGTCAGCATGCTCTCCTGCTGACATATGACCAGTGAGAACCTTCTGGAGATCTCCATGAACAACTAGGTACTGAATCTATTAAGGCCAGGACTCTGGGGCCCATCTGTGCCACTTGTCTGAGTGGTGAACCCATCAAGTGTGGAGAGCCAGTTCTTGTAACATCCTCTGAGTCTCTCGACCCAGCCATGCCTGAGCCATCTTGCCCTGGTCTTCCAGTTTTAGAAACAAATACATTCCTTTTTTTTTTTTTTTTTAAGCCAGTTTGACTAGATTTTCATTCATTTCAAATTTAAAAGCCCTGCCTGCACAGAGCACTTAACCTCTTTGATGCCTTTCCTCTGTGCTTGTGATCTTCTATTACCCTCTCCTTGCCAGCAGAGCATCTAAAACCTACAGAATGATAAACCTTTAATGAAAGCCTTTGTTCCTCTCCCCAGATGGGGCCCTTATATGAATGAGTATGCTCAATGTTGGTGAGAGTGACTTCTGGGACAGTAGGGGGCTGTTTACAGCCTCTGCACCACCCCATCTATGTCCCTACTGCAGCCAACAGAGGGATTTTCCCTGACTCTCCAAGGCCCAAGAAACACCCAGTTCTCCAATTTATTCATTCAGCAGATATTGTTGCACATCTGGATCTGGGGACATACCCAAAGGCAAGGTGGACATGATCACTTCCCTGCCCAGTTCTGGAACCTCCCTTTGCCAATTGCTTTTCCTCCCACACAGCCCAACTTCACTTTCACATGCACATATTCACAGACAGGCATGAAGATATATATGCACACAAACATACATATATGTGCAACATGAGCACACACACACTCAAATATGAACATGCAATGTTCAGGCACAGACACATGTATCCACACACAAGCAGATACAAATATACACAGGTAGACAACCTAAATGCACGTATGTGCAGATAGGTACACCCATTTGCGAACAGAGATTGCCTCCATTTGTGTAACACAGCACACACAGTCACTAATGCATGCACACAAGTCCACGTGTAGATGCAGTGGCAGCCACTCTCAGCAGTCTGTCAGGACACACCTCCATTCCTCTGCCAATTGCTCCTTTTCATCTCCTCTCTTCCTCCTTCACCTTCCTCTGGCTATTTCTGAAAACTCTGTGGCTCAGGTTCCTCCAGAACCTCTCTCTGCACATGGTTCCTCTCCCCCTGACTCCCACAGGCCCTGTGCTCCCTCCACACACTCCAGCCTGCAGGAAGCCCATCTGTGCCTGGAAGCTATGGGCATTGGCTCATAGCACAGTCTCCCACCCAGAAGAATTTAGCAAGCTTCTGCAAATGACTGCGTCCTGGGACCTCTGGAGGTGACCAACTGAGCTCCTGATTCATTGTAATGAATGCTAGACCTTAAGGAACTTAAAATCTCAAGATGTTTCTCAGACTGGAGAGGAGAGGAGAATTTCAAGAGAGTTATGAAAAAGTGCATTCTTACAAGTTATCAGATATTTGAATGCATGTCTACAGCCCCTGAGATCAATGCCATTCACTTGTCAATGAGCCATCAATCACCTAGGAGCCATGGTCTCTGCTGGCCCTCAGAGTTAAGACCAATTCCTTGATAGCATTCCAGAGGAGGCAGCAGACTTCTGCTTTTCAGGGTCTTCATCAGAACCTGGAGATCTTAGGTTACATGTGACTTGGTGACCGTAACTTTGAATCACAGATCATTAGCGCCCCAGAGATTGCCAAGTGGATGACAGCACTTCTCATGTACAGATGAACTTGTCCCAGGTTTCTAGGGCATTGGGCTGCATCAAGACAGCTGGATGTATTAATCAAGTTTTCATCTGAAACACCTGAGGAAGCTTACTCATTAAAGAGAAAAGCTTTATTTCACTCATGGGACATGGTGTTTGCATTGGCTCAGTTCTTTTGAGGTCACTGTGGCAAATGGCAGATGGTGGAGCATGTGCAGGAGCAAACAAGTGACTACATCTTGAACCAGGTGCAGAGACTAGCATCCCACAATTACTTCCAAGGCCACACCCCCAAAGCCTGACGACTTCCTCTTAGGCCCCACTTCTCAAAGATTGCTCTCTACATCCCAATAGCACCAACCTGGGACCAAGCCTCCCATCACAATGCACCCATAGAGGACACATTCAAACCACATCTGAACCATAGCACTGGTTGAGTCACCCCATGTGAGATTCAGTCTGTGTAATTCAGCCAATCCCCTCACGTGACTTTTAATCCAAGGACAAATATCCTTTCCCTGAGAGAACCCCTAAACTCCCTCTGGATGTAAACCACACCCACAAGCCACCCTTCCTACTCAGCCCCAATTCCATGTGATTCTGTGCAGGGAGAGCTTGCACAGCCCCACCTCACCTCCCCTAGTGTAAGTCTTCCTTTGTTCCTAAGGGAACATGGAGTCCCTGATTTGTCCTTGTTTTCCAATCATTAATCCATTGATTCACTAGGCTCATCATTAATAGAGTCAACCATCTCATAGGTTGACCACACACTGCATGTGTCTGAGAGTTTCCCTAAAGAGCCCCCATTAGGTTGAACAGGCCTGTGGGGTTCTCTGCACCAGACAGTAATGCAGATCACAGGTCCTTGAGTCCAGAGGCTGCTCTTGCTCCAGAGGCCCATGCAAAATAAAACTGTCTTCCCTCCCTACCACACACATACAGAAAAGGAATAGGGATAACCAAATGCATGTACCCAGGGACAGGGGGCAATGGGAGACACACAGTCCCACTGCTCCACTGAGGTTCTGAAGTCCTGCTGGATGAACTCATCAATGAGATCTCCTTACCTGGGGAGAGGAAGGTCCAATAATCAGGTCCTTTTTCTGTCCCACAGGTGGGAGTTCTGGGACTTGGCTGTGCCCTGCAGGAAAAACACTCCTTTTCTGTTACTCTCTGTGATTACATCTTAAGGGACCTTAGAAAATGTCCTTTTTCAAGATTAAGCATTTCATTCTACCATTCTCCTAGAAAGTTAGATCCAAAGATCATTTTAAGTCCATTACAAACCATTTTGGTTTCTTTGATAGTATATCTCTCTCAAAAACCTAGTCAACTTCTTATCCATTTGATTCTAATCAACTAATAATCAACTCCATGTGCCACTATCACCCAGAGATCTTAAGAAGTCTTCCCCCTTTCCTCCTTACAGCCCAATTTTCTCTCTCCTTCTCCCGCTCCCTCTTCCTCTCTTCCTGATCCATTAATTTCAAGAACTCACATCTCTCCTTTTCTCCATGACCTCTTTTGACAAACTGAAAAGATCTCTTGTTTATCATCTTAACTATTTAATTTAAAAACAAACTATTCAAATATATTTAAAAGGGTGTGTGGTGCAAACACTTGTTTGGGTCCCTGCTGCCGATCTGAGTCTTAACTGTCCTTTCCTGCTCACACACTTCTCTTTGTTAGTTTGTACTGTTTGGAATTGAGAAGCGGTTGCCTCGTCCGACTGCCCAAGTGTCTGGACTTCTCAACTCTTCTATTTTCAGCCAACATACACCACTACCATCCTGCTTTGTGAACTGTTCCCTTTAAACTAGGAGTTCATGGAGTGATTAGCTTATTTTTAGATACTATGAGAGATACTGTTACCAGCTATTTCAGCAGTACATGTTACCAGCTATTTCAGCAGCCCATCCTTCCAGTCTCCATACTGTGGAGACTTTCACATTTGCCATGGTACTGAAAACTCAGGGGGAGCAAAACGAATGTGTGAGGAGAATAAAATCAGCCAATATAATTTTGAGATGCCTACTCAGTGTACTTATACTACGAGTCTGAATTGCAGAGGTTATTTTTTCATATTTTTATGGTGCATTATAATCATATACAATGGTGAAATTCATTGTTACATATTTGTAATGCACAGGATAACAATATAATTTGGCCAATGTCATTCTCCAGTATTTTCCTTTTTCCTTCCCTCCCCCTCGTCCCAGGAAAGGGGTTATTGATGAAGGTAGAAGTGTGGGAGTCATCATTCTCAGGCTTGTTTATGACTGAGAAACATGACTAAATAAAGAATGAATTGATCCTGAATGGATTTTTTTATTTAGATGTCTTAAACAGAGCATTTTTCAAGCTAAATTCAACACCGGTGACTTTTTTACTCTTATGGAACCCCTTCCGCATCTCTTATTTCCACCCTTCAACCGTGAAAATCATCATCTTCGAAAGCACCGTTACCAAGAGAAACTACGCAGCGTCTGCGGTATGCTACAAAAGATAAAAGCTTGTGAATCTCCAGTCACCCAAGAGGATCTAAGCACATTTCAGGTCCAACAATCTCTGACTGTTTAACTATAAATTAAATGCACCAGGCTTCTTTTATTATAGACACTCTGAAATATTAAAGAAGGTTAATAATTAAGGCTAAACTTGAACCAGTTCAAAGCTCCAGCACTAATGATTTGAGCAGCTTGACTATTTCCGAGACTTCCATATCATGCAAAAATACCCCTCTCTGTCAATGCTGCTGTCACCCCTAAGTAAGTGGACTCTAAAAAGACATTACAAGCTACATCACTTTCATACATCTTTAGTGACAATTCCAGAAACTGAAATAAGTCTGCTCCACTGTCTTCATTCTTCTAAGCTAAGGTAAACAGTCAATTTGAAGTAGGTGGGTCTTTTGCTTTTAAGGGATATGAATAAGTATATCATCCATACACACCAGAAACTTTGCAACGTGGCATTTAAATATTTCACTGTCTGGGTAAATTCATTTGATGCCTGATTCCCAGCTTGAATTAAGAATTTATTGTTCATCTTTTTCCAAGACCCATTTTAAATCTAGGCATTTGTCAACATGTTCAAAGAATGATGCCAGATCCCCAGAAATTTAGATCTAAGGCCCCAGCCGATCAAAAGTGACCTACAAGCATCATAAAATTTAGAAGCTAAATGGGGCTGCACATTGATTATCTGTAAGACCAACAGAGAGGTACTTCATGGAATATTAACGGCCAGAAGGGACATTTGGTGCTATCACCAAGAGCAAGATTCCAAACTAAAAACAGTCCATGGCTAAATGAACACTCTTGAAAGACCACAAAAATATTGTATGAAAAGATATGCATTCATATTGACACGTGAGGATTGTATAATCATGTGTCCTGGTGAAACACTCCACTGGTGTATACTCAGGATGGAAGCGTACCTTTCCTTCAGTGGGAAACTAGATTAGTTGGTCCCTGGGCAAATGGTGTTGATACTTAGGAGAAACCATGAGGCTCAAAGATGATTAGAGAAGATATATGCTCTTTGCACAAGGAATAGCACTGACAAAATCCAAACATTATTTTTTTGTCCTATGTTTAACTTGAATTTTCTTGAAATGCTCTCATTTCTTTACTTCCTGGACACCCTTTTCACATGCTGGATGTGCTCTTCCTCCTACCTGTTCAACCTGTCCCTCTCAATTGCCTTCTTCATCTCATATTCTTTCCCATTACCTGTCTCCAGCATGTTCCTGTCTACCCTCCCCATGGACCATTGTATTCCAGCCCAAAACACTCATATCACTCAGTGGTTCTTACCTTTGGGGGGGGGGGGTCTTTTGAAAATCAGGTGAAAGTCATGAGTCTTCTATTTAAAAGTACAAATGCACCTGCTCACTCACACACACACACACACACACACACACACACACACACACACATTTTGCATTTTGTCCAGAAGAGGCACCAACTCTGAACTAAGAATCCTCCCACTACTTACATGCCAGTGACCCCCAGGTCTCCCACTGTTCACCCTGATTCCTCCTCTGGACTCTCTGGTTGCCAACAAGTCAGTGTAAAGACAATGAGGAGATTGTTCTCTATTGAACCCCAGGCAGCTACACTTTAAGAACCCAAAGAACATTTACAAAGTGGTGAAAAAGGAATTTTAACTTGTAAGAGTGCATAAAATATTTTATAAATACAGAGAAAAGCTTGCAAAAGTAAATGTGAAATATGACCTTAACAGTAGAAGAATGTGCCTAGGGAAAACAAACAAAAATTAAAAAGGAAGGAGACACATCAAAATTTACCAGTAGGATATTTCAGGGGGTGTAATTATAGATTTTTTAATTTTATCCTTTGGATTTGACTTTATTTCACAATTTTTGTTTCATGTTTTTTTAAAAGAAGCAGATGTAACAGTATATGCTGGTCAATTTTTTTACTATCATGACATATTTTAAAGAATGAAAGTATAAATCCTGTGTCTCCCCATTTGCTTCCATCTCCCCTCTCCTCTCCCCCATGGAGCAAATTCTGATATTCCAAAGTCTGGGTTCTATGAAAGAAATGTAAAAGTTGTCAGAATCAAAATAGAGTCACTTTTGTCAACCCCTAATAACAATAAGGCAACAAAAAGGTAAATAAGCTGGGAGTTTATGAAGAAAAGGTTCTTAGGCACACATGACTGACCAATAATAACTATCATAGAAGACTCTGCTAGAACCACATGTTTGCACAGAGGCCACCACAACCTTATATGAGGAGTGCCTCTACAGGAATTTGCCCGGCAACCACCTATTCAACCCTGGACTGAGTCACTCTTATAATCAACCATTGTTGTCAAGGAATCATTGTGTCAAAATGTCTAATGTAATCCTCCTCATTTTTGTCTTTAAAAATATTCCCTTTCCCAACTCTGAATAACTCCGCAGCTCACCATGACATGCTTAGTTCCACTGTAATGATCTGTTATTCCCACTACAATGCTATTTATTCCCAAAGAAATGTTATTTTACTTTAGAGAACCAATCTACCCCCACCCTCTGTTGTTATATTTAGGTTTACCTTTCTTTTTCCTTAATGAACATAAAATGCTTTTATATTTAGGGGTCCCAAACTGAAGTTTCCATGTACCCTGGAGTTGACCTCCACCCTGCCCTCTTCAGGGAACCCAGGCCCATTAAACCAGGTGGTTAAGCTGAAGTAGAACAGGGAGGTAGAAAGGAAGAAGATGCTCATTTGAAAAGGGTACAGGGAAGAGCCCCCTAGGAGCTTGGCAGTTTCCACAAAAAGCCTAGACTCATGCTTCATTCAGCTGCATTATCCCCAGAGTCAAGACCCTGAGAAAGGCAACTGGAAGCAAGAGTGGAAAGATGTTGACCATGAGGCCCACAACTAGAGAATCCAAAAGCCCTGGAGGTGGAGCCAAAGGGCAGTTTGAGCTGTGGTAGATTTGTTGTGGTAGGCTTGTTGTGGAGAGACTTTTTGTTGAACCAATCTACCCCCACCCTCTGTTGTTATATTTAGGTTTACCTTTCTTTTTCCTTAATGAACATAAAATGCTTTTATATTTAGGGGAGAGTTGACTTGTCTGACCCCAGCAAGTTTGAAGTGACCAGAGGAGCTCCTACACAGAAGAAGGAAACTTTAATCATGACCAATGGGAAACATGTTATCATGTGGTTCAATTTACAAAAATAAAACAAGGTGATGATTTCCTTACTTGAAGCCTGTGTGGAAAGGGGCACACCTTTTGGTATATTTGAGTGGTGATTATTTTCTGCTGCAGTCTGTTGAAATTAGCCTTTGGTTTCTTAGCTGAAAAATAACTAAGGCTGAAAGGCACTTTTGAAAGAAGCCAGTCCAATTGTCTTCAAACTGGGCTCTTCAGAGCTTCTTTAAGCCTACTGCACAAAAAGAGAAGGGCAGAGGGCAGGGCTGTCCACACCCTGGGTTCCCCTCACCCAAACAGAGCCATTCTGCCTTCACATTTATTTAATACAGTTCCCTATTACCTCCCATTAACAACAAAACCATATGGCTCTCAAATATAGGGAAAACTCCAACCTCCCACTTCAGTGAGGCCCAGGGAAGTTATTCATTGTTCTGGGGAAATAAACAAGAGCCTGGGCTAGAGTTCAGACTCCTGCTCAATCTAGGACTCTCTTGACCTTTCTCATAAAGATATAAAAATTATGTATCTGTGCAAGGGAAATCACTCTGCCACTTCCATGATTCTATTGGTCTAAGCCTTTTTAATCTTTCCAAGTTCAGGAACAAGAGCAGAAAATCTCTAGCAAAAAGAACAGCAGTTTAAAGCAAAGTTCTATTATTTGTGACAAGTGAGCAGAAAAACACCCTAGCCAGTGTACAAATACCTAGCCATAAGACCCATCGTTTTCATGCACATTATCAACAGCAAGCTTCTCTAGTGACACAAGATGGGGCCTAGTGCCCTGCCTGCCTACCATGGCAGATCCACTGATTGACTTGTTCAATCTTCACTGCTACCCTCTTCTAGCTTATCAAGATTGGAAAACTAAAATCAGCACCACACAGACACCCTAGTAGGGAGCACTCCAGATGTGGTTTAAGTTCCCCTAAGCAGACACACTACTACAGACTTTGGTCTGAGGAAAGAGACAAAGCACAAGGCATCCATTGACTGGGGTACCAGGTACCCCTGCTACAGTGGCAACTTGTCCTAGGAAACTGATCTGGATTCTTCTTCTTCTGCCTTCACAACTATTCTTTAAGGGCCTAATTCCCTGTATCCAAACAGTTTCTGTTTAAACCACGTAGGTGGATTCTGTTGTCTGTAGTTTAACCCATATTGAACTGCGTCATCTTGGCCAATCTGCTAAGTGAGAAAAAAAATGGCATTCATTTTAATTTGATTTGTTCTCAATGTAAATAAGTTGAAATGCTTTTTCTAAGTTTAATAGACATTTGTATTTTCTCTTCTGTGGACAATCTATGCTTTAGAGATTATTACCCACCCCATTAGTCATGCTTATTCTCCTATTGTCTCTTTCATTAGCTTTTAGGTTTAATTTTCACATTTAGATCTTTAATGCAAGTGAATTCTCCATTAATATATGGGTTAAGGTAAGTAGCATATTTTCCCAAAATCATCTACTTGTATCTTGCATCAGATATCATATAGGCATGAATTTGTCCCAGAGTCATTCCTACTCTGTTCCTTTGACCCATTACCTGCTTGGCATCAGTAGAATGTTGTTTTATTATAGTAATATTATGATACTTCTCCCTATGTGGTAGGGCAAATCTCCCTCCCTGCTTTTCTTTCTAATAATCATCTAAATTATTATAAATATTTATTCTGCTCTATAAATTTAAGAATAATTCCAATGAAATCCTCAGAATGTCATACTAGAATTTGTATTGGAATTGTGTTAAGTTTACAAAATAATAGAATATGAACATCTTTGGAAGTTAAATTATATTTACTCAGTTTTTTTAATGTCTCTTAATTAAACTTTACATTGTTCTCTATTGTATTTTGTATTAAACTCTGTCAGTTCCTAAATACTGTATAGTCTGTATAACTATTGTGGATAGATTATTTTCTGTTATATTTGTGGGTAGTTATTGATGTTGTACATAAATACTATAGATTTTTGTAAATTAACCTTTGTATCTAGCAACCCCAATGAACATTCTTATTAGATTTAATTAGTTCCTGTTGATTCTTTTGTGTTCTCTACATTTTAAAAAGCAATCTATAGGGTCAAATAAATCCATATGACTTCTTTCTTTTTCTTGTCTGATAGTACTTCTCAGAACATTTAATATCATGTAAAATCTGGCATCAAGAGAGAACATCCTTAATTTTTGCTTAATTCTAAATGCATCTTAAGTTACTATATTAAGTATAATGTTTACTATAGGTTTTGGTTTATGAACTCCATCAAGTGAAAGAAATCCCTTTCTAGTTCTTCTTTGCTAAAATGTTTTCTATTGTTATATGGTTGTTGAACCATTGTTGTGGCTAAATTGAAAGCAGAAAGATATATCAAATGTTGGAAAGGATGTGGCACGAGAGTCGTGCAATGGGGAGTGTGACGTGGCACAAACATTATAGTAGGCATGGTCAGTTCTTGTATCAGTCTACCCTAGCAGTTATAACAAAATACCACAGATTGAGTGACTCAAACAACAAACATTTTTTGCTCATAGTTCTGGGGGCTAGAAGTCTAAGACCAACTCGCTAGCAGATTTTCTGTCTGGTGAGAGCCTGTTTGCAGGTTCACAGAAGGCAGTCTTTTTGCTGTGTCTTCATGTGGCAGAGACTTTACTTGGGTTCATTCTCTTGTCTGTCCTGCTTCCCTCATTACCTGATCCACTTCCCTGGATAGCACATTCTTAGTAACTCACTTGTACATGAATATTTGTCTCAAGGTCTGTTTCTAACCCTTATGTCTAACTTAAGTTTCTTTAAGAGACTGATAGTATCTCTAAAAGCTGGATATACACCTGCCTTCTGATCACAGTTCCACTCTTAGCTACCTGCATACAACAGAAATGCATACATAAGTTTATCAAAAATATGCACAAAAAATTTCACAGCAGCATTATCCTAAATAGCACTGAACTGAACATATCCCACATATCTAAATGAAAAAGTAAAATATCATATTCACATAATGGAACTCTACATAGCAGCCATAACAGAAAATAAACTATAACTGCACTCTATGATGTGGATGACTGATGAATCTAATGTTGAGAGGATGAAATCAGATATAGGGGCTTAAACTCCCCCTCCATTTATATCAAATTCAACTAAAATAATCTACAAATCCAACTTTCTTTCACATGGCTACTCAGTTGTCCCAGTACCATTTATGAATTTGAAACCTTTACTCTGCTGATCTAAAGTCAGAATAGTGGCTGCATTCCTTGGGGAGGGATGATTTATGACTGGCAAGAGGTTGGGTGTGACATTTAGTATTGCTGGTATTGGGTATTTGGATGTTTCCAGTTCATAAAAATTGAATCGTATACTTAAAATTTGAATACATTTCTGTAAGTACATCCATTATTCATCAATATATTTTTATAATAATATAATGAAGTGTTGAACTTTATCAAATTTTTCTGCATAAATGATATAATTTCATGGAGAGATATTGTTTTCCAGTGGACCATCCTCGCACTGTTGGGATAAAACTTCCTTTAGTAGATCAAAAGAATTTTTAGTGCTTGTTGGATTTGGTTATGATTTTTTTTATCTATTCTAAAAGGCAAAATGAGCCTACAATTTTCTTGTAGAAACGGAAAATAGGTAAGTTACTAGAGGGCAGGTAGAGGAGGGGGAGAATGAGGTGGATAGCTTGGTGGTTACAGAGTTTTCTCTAACCATTAAGCAATGAAACTCTGTGATGATTTCTCCACATATAGACCCGTATATGTTACATGGTTTTGGAACTGTGGTTAAATTTTGAAGTGGGCCATTTTCTGGAACAAATGGAATAAGGTAAGAAGCATTACCACACTGGTATTTATTAGTGGAACTCACATACTATTTGGATTTGGGGTCCTGTTATGGGAAGGGGGAAGATTTGACTATTCTATTTATTGAATGTTGGAGTACTAAAGGCTTTTTTATTTCTTCTTCCTTCCATTGTTAACATTTTATAATTTTCAAAAATATATCCATTTTATCAGTGTTCAATTAATAAAAGTGTCTTCTTGTAATTTCACAGCATTGTTTTTCTCCTGTTTAGAAGTCTTATACATCTGAAATTTATTTTGAGGTAAGGTGGACTGTGGTTCTAGCTTTATTTTTTTTTTTCCGTGTGGCTACCCAATTGTCCCTGGATCACTTATTGAATAATACATCTTTTCCTCAGGGAAGCTGATTGATGTCAGAGGGAGAGCTGTGAGCGGCAGCTCCATTGTTCACTGGAAACATCAATGGAGTAAGAGGTGCTGAAACAGATAGGGAAGTTGTGAGCCCCCTTACTATTTCCTCCACTGAGAAGAAAGAACAAAAGAAGAAAGAAATATCCAGATAAGCATGCCCAGACAGACCCCCTGCAAGCCTGTCTCCTGATAGAGGGGACCCACAGGGAAACTAGTCACTTAGAATCAATCACACAGCAGGGAGCTCAACAGAGGCATATATTGTGGTACTTAGGATTTGGGGTTGTTAGAACAACAGAGCCAGTACCCCTCGGTTTTCTTCCTCTGTATTTTATTCTGCAATGTCACAACAAATGAGCAGACGATTTTCCCAAAGTCAGAAAGCTCCTGTGACTTATTTTTCGTGGACTCTGTATTGCTGCTATAATTGGGAAAATCCCCAAGGCTCCAGATAGGATGATGTTTGGCTTCAGCAGCAGCAGAGAAGTAACATGTCCCAGTGGAGGGGAGGTGGTGATGGTAGTGGTGGATCCCTGACAGGAGCCTCAGTTATGTCTTCCTCCAGCCTGGGCAGAATGGAACATACGCTGGAACCTACATGACACAAATCCAAACCATGAGTACCTGAAATGCATTTAGAATATTCATAGCAAGAAATGGAGGAATGGCAGGGAAGAAATTTTAAGTTCTTCAAAGGACTGTCCCCATTCTGACCCCCCTGCCCAGTGTATATTTCCACTAGGAAACATTTAGTTAGAAAATCTATTCCCCCAGTGTGCAAAAAAAGAAAAGGGGAAAAATAAATCTTTAACAAAGGAATAAATATTCTTCCCTGTCTGGATTGGGCCACATAAGCTTCTTGATGACTCTTGAATCAATAACAGGTCAACAAGGAATCCCATGCACTGATTGGCTTACATCTTGCTTCCTGGGTCAATCACAGTAGGGGAGCTGGGACTGTTGTGATTGGACCACTCTTACCAGAGTCCAGCCCTTCCTGAATCAAGCTGGGCATGTACTAAGAAAAAGGAATGAATGATGGAGAATGTGCTGGGGAAGCCACCAAGAGTCTTCGTGGCAGAACTTTATTAACAATGGTAAAACATATATGTTAATATGTATTTAACCATATGTATTTAATATGTATTTACAATCCCATGGCATTAATTATATGCTTTATGTGTGCAAACATTACCACTGTGTATTTTCCAGACAGAAACACCTCAGACAGAAACTCTATAACCATTAAGCAGTAACACCTCATTTCCCCTCTCCCACTCTGCACTCTGGTAACTTATCTACTTACCGTTTCTGTGAATTTGCTTGTATGTAACATATCATTTGTCCTTTTGTATCTGGTTTATTCACTTAGCATATCAAGATTCATTCATGTTATAGCATGTATTAGCATTATTTGTTCCTCTTTACAGCTGAATAATATTCCATTATATGTATATAATACTTTTTTCTTTGGTAACAATGTTACAATAATCATTTCTATGAAAGTATCTGTCTGAGTTTGTTTTCAGTTCTTTACAGGTACAAGTTTAATAGAACTGCTGAGTTGCAGGGTAGTTGCATGTTTAGCATTTTGAGAATCCAGAAAACTATTTTACACAGAAGCATCGCCATTTTATATTCTCACCAGCCACAGAGGTTCCAATTTCTCCACATATTTATCAATACTTACTTTTCCTTTTCTTTTTTTTTTTTTTAAATCATAGCCATCCTAGTGGATGTTGAGTGGTACCTCCTTGTATTCTGAAGTGTATTTCTCTAGTGACCAATGATGAGCATCTTTTCACATGTGTATTGACCATTTTTATATCTCTTTTGGAGAAATGTTTATCCTTTACCCATTTTTCCTTATTGTTCTCCCAAAAACTAGGGTCATTAGTTATCTTGTTGAATTTTCAGAGTTCTGAAACAGAGCTCTGGAGAGTAAACCCTAACAAAAAATAATGTCTCCTTTGACTAACACTTTATTCAACCTTTTACCTTTCTGACTAGGCCTGACCTTGAGCTTCCCTCGTTGCCTTTATGGAATATAGTTTTGAGACTGTTAAAGATCACCACAGGGACAAAGAGCAAACCCACTCCTGGGCCTTAACTCATGACCTGACAGTCATTAAAAGATAATATAAGTTTGTTTGTTTGTCTGCTGCCTTAACTTATAGCTTATTAGGTACTAAAAGTTTAGTATGTTTCTTAACCATCCCCCTTAAATACCTTACCAGCTTCAGAGATGAGGTACATCATTAGGGTCACGATGTTCTTGCCATGATGCTCCAGGACAAACAACAGAAAGGCCAGCACTGTGAAGAAGCAATCAAAATGGCAAAATCGCAAGGTCCTTGACTCGCTTCTTTCTATGATGTGTTCCTTTCCATTTCCCACCAAGGTATTACCCTAACAGCTATAGCAACTCATCCATGCCACCAGGCAGAGATGCTTATGTAGAAAGCAACTTCAATATGAAAACCTGACATTTGGCCCCAGGATGATCCACTGGCCATGCCTTCCTCAGAATTGAAGTGCACTCTAGGGAAAGAAAAGCACAATTTCAAAATGTGCCTAGAGCCAATTAGCATCCAAAACCCTAGCTCCTCCTTTGCAAACAGCACTTTCACACAACTAAAACTGACTTTCTCCTTTTGATCAGGAAGCCAGCCTGACACCTGGTCAGTGCTGTCTCCCCTCTCTTAGGAGAAGTCCTAATAAAAAGCCTTGCCTGTATATTCTCTCACCTGATTCCATTTGTTTCTACTTGTCACCAAATCAAAATTCCCATGTCTGACATCAGTTTGCCAAAAAGAAAGAAAAGAAAAGAAAAATCTTACTAAGTCAGTTTAGCCACAAGCCCCTTACCAAGCATGTTTCCCTTTAGTCATTTTTCATTCACTGACATCCCCCTGCACTCTGCTCCTTGGTCATAAATCTCCACTTGTCCTTCCTGGCTTCAGAGTTGAGTGCAGTCTACCTCCCCTACTACAACATTCCACAGTGGTCCCTAGAACTATCATCATGGCACCCTTGAATAAAGTCTGTTTTCTCCATTCTGTAATTTCACCTTCTTTCTTTCTTTCTTCTTTTTTTTTTTTTTTTTTTTTTTTTTTTTTTTTGTGTGTGTGTGTGTGTGTGTGTGTGTGTGTGTGATATTCAGCTTTAGTAACATCATTTTGGTCCAGAATAAAGAAATCAAGAATCAATGATTGTGAGCAAATTCACTTCAGCAGACATAAAATCAAACAGCTACCATGCATCCATACTATTCCAAAGGCATGTTTTAAATTACATACATCAGAGGATTTTAAAGTCTTGATAGCAAAACATACCATCTTTATCAGCAGTGTCTTGAGGCTTTGATTTTAAGGTGAATATTTTCTGTAGCTTACAGTTAGCTGAGACAATAATTCCATCCAGTGACTGGAAAACTGCCCCCTTGAATATTTCACTGGTGAATGCTATCAAGTCAATGTACAGATTGCACCAAATTTTGCGCTTGATCATGAAGAGTGAGATTTTTGCATGAAGTGGGGTTGAGGATAGTTCCTTAAGGACCGTTGATAAATACAATCTTCTTTTGATGTTCCCTAAATCAGTAATTAGCAATTCAGTGGAGAAGTCTTGTCCCAGGGGTATGTAAATCTGAAGTACAAGAAACCTTTGGATCAGTCCAACCTGGAAAATTCTCTAGGAATCGGACTCTACCATATTGATAGTAGTGAGCCAGTGAGGCAGCAAGAGTTCTGGATTTGCTTATTTCTCCTTTGGTAACTGAATTTTATTTGTTTGGCTGCTGCCTTCCAGGACAAACACAAAACTTTTAACTTCTTTATCAAATTCTTTCCAAATCACAGATGGACTACCAAGAATCTTCCCTTTTGCACCAGGATTTTTTCCCTGAACACTAAAGATTTCCACAAATGCACCTCCCTGGTATACATTTTTGAACATTCCCGCAGGGGGACCGCTTGGGGGCTTGGGGGGCAGAGTTCAGGGCTTCCTGCGAGTGGCTTGACCCTGCAGGCTGGAAATCCGCGGGTGGAAACCCAGAGATCGACGCGCTGCGAAGCGCTTGTTGCCTGGCTGGGAGTAGTAGGTCAGGCTCTTCTCAGCGCCTTGGGCCCCGGGTCAGCTGCACTTCCAGCCGCCGACCCGCACCATCCCGGCGCCGGCTTCCTCTCGGGTGCCCTCACTAGTGAGGGCGCAGCTGCTTGGGCGGGCTCCGGGTTGTCCCTAGAGAGTGAACCACCGAGCTTCCGCCACCTACCACCGCCCTCCGGCCTAGGCTAGGCGGCGCGCTGCCTCCCCGCCCCCGAGTCCTGTAATTTCACTTTCTTGATGATGTCCTTTGCTGAATTAGTTTTTTGGTTTTTTGTTTTGTTTTGTTTATCTACTTTATCATTCATTATCTTCTGTTACTCATGCTTTGGCATGTCTAAGAATTCCGCGCCAATGACAAGGCCGTGAAGGATTTACTCCTATGTTTTCTTTTAAGGGCACTACTTCTTAAATTTCAATTCTTAATTCATTTTCAGTTAATTTTTATATATGCTGTGAGTTAGGAGTCCCATTTTATTCTTTCACATGTTGAAATCCAATTATCCCAAACACTGTTTGTTGAGATTATTCTTTTCCACTTGAAGGGAATTGTCATTCTTGTCAAAACTCAAGTGCCTAGAGATGTGCTAGTTTATTTCTCAACTCTAAATTCTGTTCCAGTCACCTATATGTCTATCCTTATGCCAGTGCCTCAGTTTTTATATTGCTGTCCCTTTTTATTCAGTTTTAAAAATTGGAAAATGTGAGACTTTTAATTTTGTGCTTCTTTTTCAAGCTTGTTTTGGCCATTCAGGACCCCATGCAATTTCACAGGAATTTGAGGATTAGCTTTTTCATCCCATAATAACAACAATAACACTGTTGGAATTTTCATTAGGATTTTATTGAGTTTGTAGGTGGTTTTCAATAGTATTGACATGTTGTTTTCCAATCCATGAACATAGAATGTCTCTCTATTTCTTCAGTCTTAATTATTTTATCAGTGTTTTGTAGTTTTGTTGTACAAGTCTTTACTTTATTAGTTAAATTTGTTCCCAGATCTTTTATCCTTTTAGATGATACCTTTTTGAATCATTCATTGCTGGTATGCAGAAACACAAGTGATTTTTGTGTGTTGATATTGTAACTGTGAATTTGCTTAATTCATTCTTTAGGGTTTTCAACATACATGATTGTTTCACCTGTGAATAGGAATACTTGTACTCCTTACTTCCCAGTTTGGATGCCTCATTTCTTTTTCTTGTCTAATTACAGAGCTACAGTACACGTTGAACAGCAGTGGTAAAAGGAGGCAACTGCTTTCAAACTGTGTTTTGAATGTATCTCCCAAACTTCACATGTTGAAAACTTAATCCCCAGAGTTATTTGTTAGTATTGTTTGGGGCCTTTGGGAAGTAATGTGGATTAAATGAGATTATGCAGGTGAAATCTCCATGAATGCCTTAGAAGTTTTATAAGAAAAGGAAGCAAGATCCCAGCTAGCAAGTTTGCTCTGTCACTCTGTGATGTCCTGGGACTCTACAGAGAGTCCCCACCAGCAAGGACCGCATCAGAAGCAGTTGCCCAATCTTGAGCTTCCCAGCCTTCAGAACGAGTCAAATTAAACTTTATTCTTTATAAATGGCCTACTGTGAGGTACGCAGCATCCTGTCTTGTTCCTGATCTTATCAAAAAGTTTTGTCTTTCACCAGTGAGCATGATGTTAGCAGTAATGTTAGCATAAAGATCATTTATCACATTGAGAAATTTTTCTTCTTTCTATTTTCTACGTGATTTTATAATGAAAGGATGTTTTGTCAAATGCATTTTCTGTATTAATTGAGATGGTCATATGGTTGGATTCTTTTTACCTTTGGGGTATAAGTGTGATATAGTAAGCATTTTTTTTTTTCTTACATTGAACCACCCTTGCTTTCCTGGGGTAAATTCCACTTGGTCATGGTGTTTGAAGCAGTAATCTAACTTTATACTTCGTGCTGTTCAGTTCACTTTGTTAATGTTTATTAATGATTCTCACCTACATTTAAAAGGCATACTGCTCTATAACATTCTTTTCTTATGATAAGTTTATCTAACTTGAATCCAGAATAATGTTGCATTCATATAACAAAGGAGAGTTACTTCCTCTTTTAAGTTTTGGAAAATTTGAAAATGATTGATGTTGATTCTTAAAAGTTTGTCAGAACTCACAGTGAAGTTAACAGGTGCTAGGATTTCTTAAGAGATTATAAAATCAGATACCCATTTTATCTCTTTTTATAAACTTGTTCAGATTTTCTATTTTTCTTGAGTCAGTTTTAGTACTTTTGCATGTTTCTAGAAAACTTTCTCAGTTAGGTCATCTAATTTGTATACAATTATTCACAGTACTATCTTTTTTACTTCTCTCCTTTTAAAATTAAGATAAGTAGTAATGTTTTCATTTTCATTTTTTATTTTAATAGTTCTCTCTCTCTTTCTCTCTCTTCCCCTCTCTCCCCCTAATTACCTACAGATTTGTCCGTTTTATTTATTTTTTCAAAGAGCTAATGTTTTTTCTATTCTCAATTTATTTTAGCTGTGTTTAAATCTTTTTAAATAAATATTTATTTAATAAATAATTTGTGAATTATTTCTTTAGTTCTTTTTCTTTTTCTAGCTCCTCAAGGAATAAGTCAGGTTATTAAATTAAAGATCTTTCTTCTTTTTTAATGTAGGCATTGACAGTTTATTGTTAAATACGGGTATTTACAGAACTTCTTTTATTACACCCCATTAGTTTCTGTATGTTTTGTTTTCCCTTCTGTTCATCTCTGTATTTTTATAATTTTCCTTATAAATTATCCTTTGATCCATTATTTGTGTGAGAGAATGTTTTTTAAGTTTCATATATGTGTGAATTTTTCCATTTTCGTTCCCACTGATTTCTATCTTTACACCATTGTTGTCTGAGGAGATATTTTCTATGATTTCAGTATTTTAAAATCTACTGAGACTTGTCCTTTGACCATACATATGGTCTCTCCCAGAGAATGCTCTATGTGTGCTTGAGAATATTATACACTCTTTCATTTGAAGATACAGAGTTTTGTATATATCTGTAAATTTAATTGTCTTCTTATATTGTTCAAGTCCTCTATTTTCTAGCTAATATTCTGTCTAGATGTTATTGAAAGCAATTTGATTTCATCAGTATTTCCTTTATATGTAGTAGCTTTTGCACTTGGTTTATGTATGTATATCACTTTTATAATTTCCAGATGAATTTATCCTTTTATTCAGTGCTGGGAATCAAAATCATGGCCTTGCACACACTATTCAAGGGTTCTGCCACTGAAGTATGACCCCAACCCCTGAATTTGGCCTTTCATTTGTATGCATTGCATTTATCTCTTATAGTAGTTTCTATCTTGTCTAATATTCATACAGCCATTCAGATATTTTTAGTTACTATTTGCATAAATTACCTTTTTCCATCTTTTTACTTTCAACTTACTTGTGTCTTTAGAACTAAAGTGACTCTTTGGTGGGTAAATTATAACCAAATCATGTTTTTCAATTCATTGGTCAATCTCATTTTTGATTGTATAATTTAATCATTTACAACTTAAGTAAATATTAATAAGGAAGGACTTCTGTTATTTTCTGTTTTCTGTATATCATATGGCTTTTTTTCCCTCATTTTCTCTATTGCTGCCTTTCTTAGTATTTAGTTAATTTTTTTTGAGGACTTGTTTCGAATTCCCTCTCATTTCCTTTTGTGTATTTTTAAAGATATTTTCTTTGTGATTTCTACTGAAATTACAATTAACAATCCAAATTCACAATGATTTAGCTGAATTGATATAAACTTGACAGCACAAAACCTCTGCTCCCATACAGCTCCACACACCCCTTTATGTTCTTGTCACAAATTACATTTATACTTTGTGTACTCAATAGCATCTACTTGTAATAATTTCTTTTGCATTTGCCTTTTAAATCATGTGGGAATTGAAAAGTGGATTTACAACCAAAACTATACAAATACCAGCTTCTATATTTGCCTCTGTTTTTATTTTTACTGAAGATGTTTATTCATCATAGATTTCCGAATGACATGAAGGTTCTTCCATTTCAACCTGAAGTTCTCCCTTAAGCTTTCTTGAAGGCAAGTCTAGTGGTAATAAATTCTTTCAAACCTTTAAATCTGGGTATGTCTGAATTTCTCCCTCATTGCTTAAAGAAAGCTTTGCTGAATTCAGAATTCTCAATGGACTATTGTTTTGTTATTGTTGCCTCCACTGCTGCTGCTGCTCTTTCAGGACTTAAGTATGACATCCCATTCCCTTCAGCTTCCATAGCTTCTGATGAGAAATTGAACTTTAATTTTATTCAGGATTCTTTGTATCCAATGAGTCATTTCTCTCTCACTGCTTCCAAAATTGTCTTTGTGTTTGACTTTCAACTATTTAATTATAATATGTCTCCATGTGGGTTATCTGGATTTTCCTAGAGTTTGCTGAGTTTCTGGAATCTATAGATTCATCAAATATTTGTCATTATTCCTGCAAATATTCTTTGTACTTCCTTTTCTTTGTCTTTTTCTTTTGAGATTCTTGTAATACATATATTGGTATACCTAATTGTTTCCCACACATCCATTAGGTTTTGTTCATTTTTCTTCATTGTTTTTCTTTTTACTCAGACTAGTAATTTCAATTATCCTAACCATGTGTTCACTGATACTTCCTTCTACCTGCTGAAATCTGTTGTCAAACACTTCTAGTTTATTTTTCCTTTCAGTCACTGTACTTTTTATCTTTAGATTTCTGGCTGGTTCTTTAATAATTTCTGTCTGTTGATATTCGCATTTCTTCATATTGCATTGCTTGATCTTTAGTTCATTATCCATATCTCTTTTGTTCTTTGATCCTATTTAAGACAGTTGCTTAAAATATCTGTGTAGTAAGTCCAATATCTTTCTCAGTGATGGTTTCTCTCCACTTATTTCATTCCTTTGCATAACCCATATTTTCCTATTTCTTTGTAAACCTTGTATTTGTAGTTGTTGTTGAAAACTGAACATTTGAATATTAACTATAATATGAAAACAAGATTCTATCCATGAGTTTTCTGTGTTTCCTTGATAGTTGAAGGTTGTGGAAATCTGGTGACTTTTTCAAACAATTTTTGAGACTGTCTTTCTCATCACGTGTGGTCAACAAGATCTCTCTGTTCCTCTACTTGTCACCAGCAAGTATTTTCACAGTTATTTACTTAAATGGTAGAATCATCTTTACATTGCCTTTTTCTTAATTATGCATTCATGTGGTTATAATTAATCTACTGTTTTTACAAAGTTCTGATAAAAGTTGAACCAGGCAGCTTTTGTATGTTTACCAGTGTTTTAATGGGGAGATAAGGACTTGGAGCTGCCTACTGCACCATCTTACTGATGCCCAAGTCAACACAATTCTTTTGAAGAGTAACTCAAAAGCAGTTTTTAAAATGGAGTTCTAAATAAACAAGGTGAAAACCAGTACTATTTAATTGAGAGCTTCAATACTAGACAGTAGAAACAAGTGGAATTATTTAATTTTCTTTGTGCAAGACACCTTCCAAAACAAATGCCTTGGTCTTTATGTCTGTAAATGGATAAAGAAGAGAAGATATATAGAAGGGCTTGGGAGCTCCTGATACATTAGAATATTCAATGATACTAACCTTTAACATTTCTTATTATCACTATCACCTTTACCTCATTCCTAAAATTGCACTCATTAAACCACCCAGTTCCTCTGCTGCAAGAGTCAAGGCAGGTAACACAAAGGCAAGTTTCTTAAATTCCAGGTTTAGAACCAGACAGAACTGCAGCCAAATTCTTCTCTTTCACTTACTAACTCTCTGATCGCTGATCTCCATTCTCAGTTTCCTATATTTAAAAATGAAAACACTTATATGAAGTACCTCATTGGTCTATTTGGGGGAATAAATGAGCAAAACTTAGTAGCTAGCATGACATGTCCCTCCATAAATTTTAGTATTGTTTTGCTCCTTTCCATAGCCCTGGACTCAATTTTCAAACATAGTAAAAGATACGATTTTTCAATCTTTCAGGTACAAATGGCACTGTTGTTTGTTTCAGCCTGTTCCTAGCCTTTTTGAACAGGTCTCAGTCTTTTTCCATCCTGCACTGAGGATTAATTTCTGGTGGATATTTTTGAATACAGGGCTCTTGTAGACCCTTAATGAAACTAAGCACCAGTCCTTCACCTCCCAGGGGGACTTCCCCAACATTCATTCCCCAGAATTTCCACCATCAATTTCTTCTCTCCTAAGCTGGAGAATGTTCAGCCAATTTTGTACCATTCCTCAGTAATTCTTCATGTTACTTGAAAAGGCACAATTGGGAGTGGAATGGGAGCAGGGTTGAATTTTAAGTAGTAACCTATTTTTTTCCTTCAGACTTTGTTCTCCTGACTCCTCCAACTTCCTTTTGGGGTTATCCAGTCCTCTTATGGATTTGGGGTTTCTGAAGTCTGCAGAACTAAAGGGAAAAGAAGGGGTTCGGAGAACATGTAATGGATGTATAAAAGCATCAGGGAGGAGTTTGGAGTTTTCTACCCCCTTCTCCTAGTCTAGGGGGAAAGAGCTGACATTTTGAGAGTCCCTGAGAAAGAAAACTTGCTCCCTCCTGGATGGAAATTAACATAGTCCTCAGTTAGGACTGAGATCAACAATAGTCAAGGGGACAATTTGTCCCATTTCCCAGACATGGTCCCAGAACAATGTCCAAGTATCAAGGAATAAATGTCATGTGCTATTTTTAACATATAACAAAGCAGGTCAGAAAGGATTCTAGAAACCACAACAAAGGAAGACTTATCAGTGACTTGAGTGGAATGACCACTGAAGACCAGATGAGACAAAACACAGCTCAACAGGGGCTACTGTGGGAGATACAATAAGACTTTTGAACTTATAACTGAAGAAAGTAAGTCCAAACACAAGGTAAAAGGAGGAAGACTAAGACTAATTTGGCTGAAATCATATATTTATACTCACAACAAAATGGAAACTTAAAAATTTAATTACAGGAAGAATCTAAAATATCTTACTTTCCTGAGTCTAAAGAGTTTCATAATCATTAACAAAATGGGTAATGCCTATGACTATCTTTTTTACACTAGAAACAGCTAGATGACTTAGTCAGTAAGGAGAGGTCAGTTCCCTGAGCCGAAAGAGTTGTAGGAAAACTCAGCTGGACAGGAGTTCCCCTAATCTCACTTGGATCCTGTCTGGAGATCCTGCAGAGACCCCACTGGCCAAATTCTGCTGGAAGCAGAAAGAAAGAGATGGATTATACTATACAGTTCCTGAAAGTCAGCACCCTGATCTAAAACTATGGTGGAGAGGGGTGGATAATACATCTGGGCAGCAAAGGGAAGATGTCCAGAGTATCATATGACAATATCCTTATTGAAATGAACAACTGGAAAGATCCAGTCTCCTCCAGGGGACTGGTAAAAGAGCTAAGCGTAGGAGCAGGGAGCAGACTACTTTGTCAATAAAGTTGACACCTAAAGGATCATTTATAGAATCATTTCTCCAAAGAGGAAAGAGAAATAACGGAGCCAGGAAATTAACCAAAATGTTAGACAATACATAGCAGATTACATCAGATGACGGAGGCTGGCAACAGTGGCAGGTGAGTTAATGAAGCCAGGAGTCAAATATGAGACTGGCAGGAAGATAGCTCCAAAATGCCTGAGTTTCCCATTAGGTTAACCTTTTTGTGATTAATTTTTTCTGTAAAGACAGATTTGGATAAATGCCAACCCTCTCCAGATCTTTCTGTTCATCAGAGTAACTCTAGTCTTTTGAAAGAACTACTTTGTGGATGCTTTCTGGGACATCTCAGGATAAAACTGTGTATGCAGATTGTATCAGTCAGAGAGCTACTTAAGGGAATATTGAGTTTTGTTGAATTGAGTTGAGATGAGTTGTACCTGACTAGTTAATTCGATATTATGAAATTTCATTAAATGTTTATTTATTTCTAACTTGTAATTTTATTGTTGGAGTCAATCACTTTTTCCATGTCTAAAATATTTTCTTAGGCCTTTGAAAGGCTAAGTAAAAGACAGTGAAAGGAATCTCTGAGCAACAGCTGTATAGGTGGCCTGGAGCAACCTGTCCAGATGGAAGTTTGAGGGTAGAAAGCTCCAAGAGAGAAGATGCCAAGAACTGACAGAGTACCTAATTGCTGGACCATATTGAGAGAGACTTTTGGATTGCTCACAGGTACGGGAAGAATTAGTTACAGATATTTAGAAAGTTAATCAATGTTTTAAAAAAGAGTCAATCATTAACTCCTAAAAATTTTATAACACAAGAAATAAAATAAAATTATAGAATACTGAGTTTCAACTGTGAACAATACTTATAACCAAAGGTTTTTTTGTTTGTTTGTTTTTTGTTTTTGTTGCAGTGCTGGGGATTGAACCCAGGACCTTGTGCTTGCAAGGCAAGCACTCTACCAACTGAGCTATATCCACAGCCCCTAACCAAAGGTTATGATTTAACATTACTTGAGGTAATGGGAGATGGGATGTAGATACAGGACTTGATATTTGAATATTAAAAGCTCATCTTCCATAGTAGGAAATAAATATATACTAGATGCATAAAATTAAATAGACAATGGGTTAAGCTTTTTTTTTTTTTGTAAAATATGGTGGCTAAGATCAAAAGCAACCCAGGATTGAGTTTTCCAAGCACAGGCTAATATCTAACTTGTGAATAAGAGGGCACAGGAGGTACCTATATATGGATTACTGAAATCTGACCATCTGGTAGCAGGCACAAGTTGTGGAGTCCTAGATTCTAGCAGGTTTTCCTTCAGCAGTTTCTCCTTGGCTAGTCTCCCAAAATATCCATTTCAATTCTTTTTCTGTATAGAACATTTATGTTTTCACTAGCTATTTGGAAAGCCAAAGGGGAGATTTCAATGGAAACCACAGAATGGTACGTGCTTTCCTTGTGTTTCCTGTATCCCATCCTGGTGAGAGTTAAGGGGACACACCCTCAAGGAACCTGAACAGCCAGAACTCTGCCAACTTCAGGCTTCCAACGTCACCTCAATGGGTGCTGAGCTATGCCCCAGAATGCCCTCAGGAACTGGGTGCTGAGGAATGGTTTTTGCTGAGAGGAAGGCACCTCTTGAGATGTCATTGATGGGTGCTACCTCCCGAAGGTATTGCTCTTCCCTGGAGGAAGCCCACATCCAGTGACTAGGTAATGAAGGGATAGGAAGGTCACAGAGTTTTACAATTTGGGACGTCTCTGAAGATCCTCCCAACTTCAGAGCACTCCATGTGATCAGCAGAAGCCTCTGCTGGGGCTGCATTCAGTTCAACTTCTCCCTCTTGGACAGAGAGACAGACCTGATCTCCTAGGCTTGCACTCTGAGCACACTGAATAATAAACCACCTCCTTGCAGATCGTTCTATCAGAGTCTGTTTCTAGGGAACCAGCTGAAAGCATGCACCTTCAAAGTCATCCCCATCTACAGACTATCATGCCAAGTGAAATAAGTCAATCCCAAAACACCAAAGGCCAAATGTTTTCTCCAATATGTGAACGATAACTCACAATAAGCGGGGAAGGGAAGAATAGAAGTTCATTGGATCAGACAAAGGGGAATGAAGGGAAGGCAGGGGGATGGGAATAAGAAAGACAGTAGAATGAATCAGACATAATTTCCCCCATGTTCATATATGAATACACAACCAGTGAAACTCCACATCATGTAAAACCACAAGAATGTGAAATTATATTCCATGTATGTATAATATGTCAAAGTACACTCTACTGTCATGTATTTCTAAAAAGACAAAAAAGAAATGCCATCCCCATCTCACCCAGCAGAAAGGGGAAAGGGCATAGAGGAGTGCCATGGTGGTCCTGGGTACTGAATCCCAGAGGTGACACACATCATTTTCATTGGTTGGAACTCAATCACATGGCTACACATAATGCCTACCGAGGTAGAGAAATGTGACCCCTAGATTTGGTATTTAGCTGTTTCTGCCAGTTGCATTCCCAGGCACACATGCACACACTATATGCACACACACACACACACACACACACACACACACAGATATACCTGGGTGTGATGTCATGATATAATAAGAAATATATATTTGTTCTTCATCACTGATCCTTAACATGGGACTTCTCAAAACCTTGGAATTCCCTGAGTGATAGAGGTGAGAAGAAAATCATCTTCTGTTGTTCATAATAAATCCTTTTCAACCATACCTGAGTCCACATTAAGGAGGCAACTCTTGGAGGATGGCACTGGTGGCCAAAGGAACCAGCACTGTTGGGTGGGAACTTTTGGCCCAGGAGTAGGAAGGGTCTAGATACTGAGTTCAATCCCATGACAAATGATTTAATCAATCATGCCTCTGTATTCAAGCTTCCATAATTTCTGAATGATCTTGAGTTTGGAGAACTTGATTAACATACAGATGTGGTAGGAGATGGCACCCAGAGATTATAGAGACTCCACCCACCATGCCTTGCCCTATAACTTTTCCATTAGGCTCTTCTTCAATTGCATCCATTATATCTCTCCTATTCTTGAGTTGTATTCTTTATAATAAACTGGTATATTCTACACAAAAAATGAAATGATCAGTAGAATGAAGACATAAACTACAAAATAGAAAATATTGCAAACTGTACATCTTATAAGAGACTAATATCCAAAATATATAAGAAACTCAACTTAATAACAAGAAAACAACCTCATTTTAAAATGGGCAAAGATCTGAACAGATATATTACGGTTTAGATATGAGATGCCCCCTGAAAACTCACGTGGCAATGCTGGAATGTTCAGAGGTAAAGTGATTGAATTAGCAGAGGGGTAACCTAATCAGTGGATTAATCCATTTGATGAATTAAAGTTTGAATAAATTACTGGGTGGTAACTGTAGGCAGGTGGGGAATGGCTAGAGGAAGTAGGTGACTGGGAGTATGCCCTTGGGAGTGAAATTTTGTCACTAGCTCCTTGTTCTCTTCTCTCTCTCTCTCTCTCTCTCTGCTCCCCCCTTCCTAGCTGCCTTTAGCTGAACAGTTTTCCCCCACCATGCTCTTCTGCCATAATGTTCTTCCTCACTTCAGTCAACCGTGGACTGAACCTCTGAAACTATGAGTCCAAAATAAACTTTTCCTCCTCTCCTTGTTCCTGTCAGGTTCCTGTTTGATTATGGGGATAAAAGCTGATTAACACAGACATTTCTCAAAAGGCATGTAAGTGACCAACAGGTATATGGAAAAAAAGTTCATTGTTATTAATTATTAATTCACTTAATTATTAAGAGAATGAAAATTAGAATCACATTAACTATCACCTTTTATACTATTATCTCTCTCTCTCACACACACACACGCATGCACACACAAAAAGATAACGAATGATGCAGATGAGAGGGAGAAAAGCAAACTCTTGTGCACTGTTGATGGGAATGTAAAATAGTACAACCATTATGGGAAACAGTAAGGAAGTTCCTCAAAAAACAATTACCATGTGATTCTGGAATCTCACTAGTGGAGATACAGTCAAAGGAAAAGAAAACAGTATGGCAAGAAAACATCTCCACTCTCATTTTCACAGCAACAGTACTCAGATTATGTTTCCAAGATAAGGAAAGTGTCTATGGATGGATGGATAAAGAAAATGTGGTACCTAAACACAGAATACTATTCAGTCTTTAAAAAGAAAAGTCATTTGCAACACTATTGATGAATCTAGAAGACCCAATACTAATTGAAACAAGTCAGGCAGAGAGAGGTATATACTGCATATTCTAACTTATATGTGGAATCTACAAAGTCACAGAAGCAAAGCGTAGAATAGAGGTTACCAGGATTGAGGTAGGGAGGGGAAAAATGAAGAAGTTGACTAAAGGATACAAAATTTCAGTTAAAAAGAAAAAAATAAAAATAAATTTTATGAGACTCAAATTAATCAGTAATAGCAAGCAAAGCATTTTTCTGAGTTCTGTGAATGATAAGAACAAATTATCAAACTCAATGAAGAGGCCATGGATCCCAAAGCCTGAACTTCCAATTAGCATCTGAATGGTGGGGGGCAGTCTTGCAATGCTTTGCAATTACAGGCCATGATAAGTCTGAGTAGCATGGAATTGAATTGAATCGAATTGAATTGAATCGAATCATTGGATACCTATTTGGTGTCCAGAGAGCTGGAGAATTAGTTCTTGGTATGGAAAAAAAATCTAAACACTTAGTCTCATAAATGTCAGGAGTGAAAAAAAGATGAACACATCTGAGAAATTTAAATGTGAGACACTCAGGCAGAAGGGCAGGGGTGAAGAGGAAAGTGATAGAAGAGACACCCTTAGTCGGCAGTGAAATGCCTGGCACCCACTCTGAAGAACCACTTTTATTAAGGGTCCTTGTCTCTAGACTACTCACTTTAGGCCAATGATAATTCCTCTGCCTTCCAAAGAAATTTGGTTTTGGAAGGAGCAAGTGAATCCTGAATACTGTAGAAAAGGTTAGTAGATAGTTAGCCATAAATTCTAACACCTGATACAGCCAAAGGGAAGGGTGTGGCCTGCTGTTATGGTTGGGATCTGAAATGTCCCCTCGAGTTTTGGTCCCCAGTATAACATCAAGAGGTGGTCCTTGGGGAAGTGTTTGGATCATGAGGGCTCTGACCTCATCAGTGGGTTAATGCATTGACAGATTCATAATTTGATGGCACTATTGGGAGGAGGTGGAAACTGTAAAAGGCAGAGACTAGTTGGAGAAAGTAGGTTACTAGGAGTGTGCCACGGAAGGGTATATCTTGTCCATAGCCCCATCTTTTCTCATTTATATTCCTTCTCTTTCCTTCTCCTGCTCTGCCTACCCCGCTTCTTGGATCCTTTGAGGTGAGCAGCTTTCTTCAGCCACAACCTTTCACCATGATGTTCTGCCTCACTTCAGGCCCAAAGCAGTGGAGTTGGCTGATCACGGACCATTATCTCTGAAACTGTGAGCCAAAATAAGTCTTTCCTCCTCTAAGTTGTTTTTCTCAAGTATTTTATTCCAGCAATGGAAAACTGACTGAACCCCTGGTCATTTCTGAGTCCAGCTGGCAACTCTAGACTGGACATGTTAAGGAAGAAAGGCTTTATCAACAGCACCCAGTCCCTCAAAGTACAGCCCAGCCAGGTCTCCTGGACACCAGCTGCTGGAAAGTAAGCAAGAAAAATGTTGCCAACAGAGCACATCGATGTTCATGGAAAAAAAAAAAAATGTTCATGGAATTGGGGGCCTAGGAACTTTCACTGCATGGTAAGAGAGTTTTTGGTTTTTTCTCTAACTAGCATAAGAGAACTGAAAATCATTCACAAAGATGCTCCAATCTCTGAGGAATAATCTACATCAAGAGGAGAAGGTGGGTAAATCTGGTGGCCTTATGCTTCCCTTTCCTGACCCATGCCCTGTATGTTCTCAGACACCTGTCAGTCCCAAGGACTCCATCCCACTGAAGGACAAGCACCCAGTGCCTGCCCACTAAGGCAGAGGACAGACATGAGGGTGACCCTCTAGAGAGTGGTTATATCCCTGGTGAAATGTTCTCACCCAAGGAGAACTGAATCCAGAAGACCCAGTACTAAGTGAAACAAGCCAGGTAAATACTGCAAATTCTAACTTATGGGTGGAATCTACAATGGAGGTTACCAGGATTGAGGTGGGGAGGGGAAAAAGGGAAGAAGTTGACAAAAGGATACAAAATTTCAGTTAGAAAGAATAAAATAAAAATAAATTTTATAAGACTCAAATTAACCAGCAAAACTTGTATTAGTTTCCTTGTAGTGTGGAAGTAGTTTCAGAAAAAGAAAGCTGGGGCTCCTCCCACAACACCTTGGGATTCAGGCCAACACCATCCTGGGGGTGGTGCTAAAGAGAGTGGTTTTTTTCTCCTATTCACTTTGCTCCTGGTCTTGTGGCAGGGTCAGGGTGAGGCAGGGGCAGCTTTGCTCCCACACTCTTTTACCTCTTTTTTTCCTGTAGCAGGCTAGAGACAGAAGGCACCTGTGCTGGCACCTGCCTTAACACTGGTTCACTCCCCTCTTCACCCCTGCCCTTCTACACAGCTCTCCCAGCCCCATGGTCCTCCCAGCTGAGAGTACTTTATCAGCCTGGCAGGAATGGAGAAAGCTCATCTTAACCACCAGCTACAATGGGTAATGTTTCCTCTTTCTACTATCCTCTTCTAAGGTTGTTTTCTGTTTTTGTATTTCCTCTTCTTTCTTTCTGCTTTTTCCCTTCTCTCTTTGTCCCTCCTTAACTCCATTTCCCTCCATCTGATTCTGCCTCAAAGAAGGGAAGTGGGGATAAATCTTCTAGAAGTAAAAAGACTGGAACGAAGAAGCAGCCCTTCCTTCACCACCACCAAAGGACAAAAATAAAACCCAACTTAACACTCTTTGGAGCAACTGTATGTTGAATGGCAACCGTGTAGCCTTCACTGTCTCTGGCCATTTTAGGCATTTGAGGAACTTCTTGACCTTTTTGAGACAGGCACACACTTTGGCCTAGAATGGGAAGTCAAATTCACCTGTTCTTTTCCACTGGACTCAGAAAGCCATTGAGTATGCGTTCTGGCCCCAGCCAGGTCAGTCCTCAGGCGCCTTCTTCTGACTGACGGGACATTCTCACACCTCCAGGCATACCTCGGCCCCTTTGGGACGTTAAGATACACCATCCAACCTGTTAAGTTCCAATTTCTATGTCTGCTGTAAAGTTGTTCCTGTCACTGGAACTGAGTTACCCTTTGGGCTGATGTGGAGAGAAAAGAACTATAAAATTAAAACACAAAGCCTGTCTGTGGACAGTCAGTCCTCTGAGCTGGCATCCTCCTCCACGGGTCTGTCTTTCTGCATGCTCGGGGCAGGCAGGCTCAGGGCATCCACATATTTCCCTCTGGTGTTTCCTGTATGGTGGATGAGAGGAACTGCGCAGCTTCTCCTGATCCAGCAGAGGAATCTGGCACTCTGCAGCCATTTCTGATCATTCCCGAAGCCTGTGACTGATGAGCTCTGGGTGAGGACCGCAGTGGGCCTGCTTAATTACTGATGTGCGGCTGGACCAGTGCAGCAAGCCCTGGCTTCCCACAGCCCAGAGGGAGGAAGGCAGCCTGGGTTTGTTAATAAAGACAAACTCTTCAGCCCAGCGGGAACTGATCTGGCAGAGTTCAAAACTCCAGAGCATATTGTACAAAATGCCATTTTCCTCAGAAATTGAATTAGCATCTTATTTTTTTCTTGCTACTCTATGGACTTTACCTCCCTCCTCTCAAGTTTCCTGCACTCAACACCAAGCAGGTACACTTCTGATTAACTGTCAGGTACATAAACATGCCAATCAAAAGGGATATCAAAGACAACTTGGGAACCCCACAAGGTGAAGATGGGGGAAATTTGAGCATCCAAAAGGACAAAATGTGTAATGGAGTAAAATAGCAAATATACAAAATTTCATGAGTTTAAAAATCCACAAGTAAATTTAGAGTGTATGGGAACACTATTATTTTGCAATTTTTCTCTAAATCTAAATTATTCTTTTTTATGATTTTATTAGTGGATTCTAGTTATTCATAATAGTGGGGTTCATTATGACATAATCATGCTTGTGTAGAATGTAATTTGTTCCATTTCAGTCTCCAGTAATTCCTCTTTCCCTCTCCTCCTCCCTCCCCCTTTCCTCCTTTCTGTACTCTACTGGTTGTCCTTCTGCTTTTTATTGTTTTTTTAATAGATGCTTTATAGATACACTAAAGATGGAATTCATGTAGTATATTCATATACGCACATAATATAATTTGGTCAATTTCATTCTACAGTTCCTCCCTTTTCCTGTCCCTCCTATCTCCATCTCTATTCCTTTCCTCTACTCTATTGATCTCTCTTTTATTTAAATAGAATCTATTCTTAAATAGGAAGTCTAATAAAAAAAAGAGTCAAGCACCAAAGACCACATATTTTATGATCTTATTTATATGAAATATACACAATAGGCAAATTCACAGAGCTGGACAGGACCTTAGTGGCTGCCAGTGACTGAGAGACATAGGGAATGAGAAGTGCCTGCTTAATGGGCGTTGGGCTTCCTTTTAGGGTGATGAATAAGTTCTGGATCTAAAGAGTGGTGATTGTTGCACAACATTTTGAGTATACTTAATGCCACTGAGCCTTACATTTTAAAAATGATTAAAATGGTAAATTTTGTGTGGTGTGTACTTACCACAATAAAAAAGCAAAAATTGAAGAGCTACATTGTAGCAAAAATGTGAAAATATGTATGAGAATGTTAGCAAATATTCACCTTCAAAAGAGTAGCTAATCTTAGGAAGGAATGTAGTAAAAAGAACTGTGTTACCTAAACTATATTCATTCTTCACTTATTCATACATGCAAGAAATGTTTAATGAATGCCTGCTATATGCCAGTCAATATTCTAGGGAAGAGAATATATGAGTGGAAAAAACATTAACCTTCTGTTCTATCTATAAAATTACATGCATATGTACCTAAGTCAATGTAACTATATATCTACTGAATGTATACCTGAATGGCTGGTCCCTGTATTTCTGAGATTTCTATTGAGGACACTATGATAAGTGATCTGACAAGAGAATCTCATTTAAAAATTGTGAGCTTTGTGAGTTAATTCTTAATTTCCCTTCGTGGATCTGCAAAATTTCCAGAATTCACCTGAAGTAATACCGCTCACAAGCACTGGAGCTTGTATCTGAAGGCAGAGAATTTGATTTGTAATCACCATGTGACATGGTGGAAAGAATAGTGCTTACAGCTGCTCTTTACCCTGCTCCCCATGCCCTGCGGTTCCAAGAGACTACCTGGGAAACACTGATGGAATTTCCTACCAGAGATAAAAGGAAATCCTGAATAGGAATGTTTTTAGAAAGATATACCTGGCCTAGGTTTCTTATTATAAATAAGCCTGCGACTGGGATTATGAACTACAGCCCACTGAAGGATGAAATATAGTCATGTAGGCTCTCAACCTGAATGAAAAATGATGTATAAACACTAAGCCCAAGATATAAGTGACATTCTTTGTACTAATTTGTATTACACACATCATTGGATCTTGCCAGTTACTCTGGATTATGTCCCAGTACAGAAAAAGGAACTTTTTCCAAAGTTTTATTTGATGGCTCAGATCTTCTGAATAGACTGATGTTGTAATGTTGTGTTTGAGTCTACTGTTACCTGTATTCTTCCCCTATAATTAGTCAATCCTAGTGTTGCTTAAGATTTTTAAAATGCTGAGTAGATAATGATACTCACAAAATAAATTATTGATTCCCATAAGAGCTTGCTAGGAACCAACTTTTGTATTTCTAAAAATTAATAAAGGTCAAGAATCTAGTATTTTTCTGTCCTTCCTATACAAAACACATGTCAGGGCAACTAATATGTAATCAAGAAAATTTTTTTTTTACTAAATAAACTTCAGCTAGTAAATGCAAAAGGACTGAAAAAAATCTAAAGACACCATTTTACAACCCATAAGAAGTAAGGGATGTAGGTAATGATTGTCAATGGATGCCAAAGTCAGGTTAAAAGGTGATGAGGAGTATTATAAAAGATGACTCAGACAGATAACACAGCCTCCCAGATCTACCATAAGAGAAAGCAGAACAACCAGACACCATGCATCCTGACACGGTGGAATAGGATGTACCCTGCACCTCATCACCACCTTGCTAAAGAGAGAGCAAACCTTACCCCAGTTCAACTGCTGGATTTGAGTTTATTTGCAAGAAATGGGGAAGCTAAAATGACATCCTAAAGAACACAAGGATGGATCCAAAACCCTGAGCACTGAAATTCTGTAGGACAAATGACTGATTTTCTAAAACAAATTAAGAAGGTGTTTTTAAGGTTTAGATATGAGGTGTCCCCCAAAAACTCATGGTGAGACAATGCAAGAAAGTTTAGGAGTAAAATGATTGGGTTATGAGAGCCTCAACCTAATCGATGCATTAATCCCCTGATCGGGATTATCCTGATAGGGTGTTAATTTAGGCAGGTAGGGTGTGGCTGGAGGAGATGGGGGTGCCTTTTGGGTATATATTTTTGTCCTTGCTGAGAGTAGAAGTTTCTCTCTGCTTCTTGGTGACCATGTCCTGAGCTGTTGTTTCCTCCTCCACACCCTTCCATCTTCATGTTCTGCCTCTCTCAGACCCAGAGCAAAGGAGTCAGCCTTCTATGAACTAATACCTCTGAAATGCTGAGTGACAAACTTTTCCCCCTTTAAAATTGTGCTTGTCAGGTCCTTTGGTCATAGCAGTGAAAAAGATGACTAAAATAGGCATGAAGAAGGAATAGGAGAGATTAAAAGAGATAAAATGCACAAATCAACCCAATGCAAAAGGTGGCCCTTGTTTGAACTCTGACTCAAAATGATCAACTATGAAAAGACATTTTTTAAACAATCAAAGAAATCAGAACACATTCTAAAATTTAAAACAATGATTTATGTTGGTAAGTTTATTTTGGTATCATAGCTAAGCTTAAAATTTGGTTTACACATGCATATGGAAGCAGTTATTGCTGAAATAATATGACATGGAACCTGTTAAAATAGTCAAGGGAAAATGGATGAAAAGAGATTGTTGTGTGTAATGAGTACATGAGAATTACTAGCCTATTCTTCATATGTTTGAAGTTTTTCATAAATGAAAGATTAAAATTGTTCCTAAAGTGTAGAAACAGTGAGCAATGGAATAACAAATTAAACTAATTGTTGTTCTTTGCATTTGAGGACACACCACAACTCTCACTTCCCCCAGGAATACCCAGTAGACCCTGAGCCCCACAACTAACACCAACCTCACTGGGGATGGAGGTCACCCCCTATGTGGCTCTCACTCGATAGGACATGGTGGGCTTCTCTTGAATTTCCTATTGTGAGCACTACTTGCACACCTTTGAGAAGGGTATTCAGAGTGATGAAATGGATCCAATGAACAGCACAAGGAGATTGAATATTTGAAATGAATCAGATAATGAACTACTGTGGAGTGGCATGAATGATATTAGAAAAGTGTTGAGTGAGATGATGTGGAATGGAGGTGTTGATCTTGGTTGGCTGGAAAAACATGGGTGGAATGGTATGATTCAGATGGAAAGGTCCAGAATAGATTGAAATGATAGTCTGTACTATGAAATTGGCACCAAAAAAAGATGGATTGGCAATAAAGTGATAGAAATCTCAGAAGTTGTGAATACATGCAGAAATAATCAACTCGAAAGGGATTATTAAGAAGCAACTAAAAATACCATGGAACCCAAAACTACCTTAATTCACTTGGATACTAAGGAAACTCCCTGCAACTCCCCAGGCCTCAGTTTCCCCACTACTAAGTGCTACCACTGGGACCTCTCTTACAAAATTGTGGGGAGGATTAAATAAAATGCTAGCACATAGCAAGGGTTAATTAAATAATGGGTATCTTCATCACCATCATCATCTCATCTTCTGTGGAGACAACCCACCAGTCCTGGAAGACACAGGGAGGGATGCCTGGGTTAAGGAGGTGAGAACTGGCAGCCTTTTGGCTCCAGCACAGCCAACCTGCAAGGCTAACTCAACAGGGAGCAAATGAGGGGATAGATGTGCTTCTGTGCTGGCTGGAGGTCCCCTTCCTGTGACACACAGCTCTCAGGAAGAGCAGCTCCAGCCCTTCTCACATGTGTCTGATGAATGAACTCTGGAAAGGCTCCAGCAGTGGGAATGAGAAGACAGCAGTGGCGCCCAGTGGAGGACTATTGGACTGTCCATCACCTCAGGACCTTGTAACCAGCAGTCTTTACCCCACCTCACACCAGGCCTGCTTCTTCCTCTCTCTCTCTCTCAGGAAAACCCCTTTGGGAGTGGAAAGAACCATGACTGAGGTGGTCCTAAGAATCACTGGCTCTGTGAGGCCTGGGGTAGTGTGTTGACCTGGGAAGAGAGGGATTGAAGTGAGCCAGGGGTGGGCAGATACCTTGTCCCCTAAGAGAGAAGTCCTGGTTTGACTCCAGTCTGGGCATACTCTGTAGGGTAGATGTCTCTGTTATTTACAGCGCTGGCTGCATTTTTCCCAGTGGAATGGGCCATACCATGGATAGACCCTGAAGAGTGGAGGGTGGAGAACCTCCCCCTGGTGGTTCTGTGTGGGTCTGTTTGATGGGAGAGGAAAGCAGGAGAGAGAAGCGGAGGCTGGTTCTATAGGGCAACATGCCAATAGGAGGTACCCTTGGTGTTAAGATATGGGTTAAGACAGGCTACCAGGTCATGAGGAACAGAAGTGACCAGTGAAGGTAGTTACATAATTCTCTGGAAGTTGTGATGGAGCTCACTCCTTTCTTCTATATGTCAACCTCTTATGAAGTCTATTTTGCTCTCAAATGCTATTGAACCCATGGATTCTTCTGTAGAACTCAGGTGGGACTGACTTTTCCTACCTGGACACAGCAGGGTCATAAGGAGTTAGTTTTTAAGGACAAAGGGCCCAAGTCAGAAGAAGCCAAGAGAATGTAAAACTCAGGGAAATCAGAGAAGTCCTGGAGAATCCTGAAGTTGAGGGATCAAGGCAGTCCAACCTTGATCTCAAAGGTGGTCAGATCCCAGTTGACATCTGGACTGCCCCTGTCATTTATGCTCTGAAGAGGAGCTTAGGGTGGCCACCTTATATGGCAAAAGCTGCAGCAAACTCAGACTTGGGGACCTTACTGGACCATCTGCCCAGAATCTCTGCACAGGTTTACTGTTGAAGGACATTCCCACACAAAGTCAGAATGCAAAACCAGCAATAAATACCTTCTCTGGCTAATACCTGGCCTCAGGATTAGTTGTGTGAGCTCAGACAACCCAATGCACTCCCTTGGGCTTCTTCATCTGTAAAAATGGAGATAACGCCCATCTGTCAGGGTTGCAAAACTGATTATTGAAATGCTCCTGAAAGAGAGTAGACACAGCCCCAGGGAATGTTCATGGAATACATGAGCGAGTGAATGAAGGACTCTGCCCTTGCAACAGGCCGGCTGCCTGGGACATTCAGGCCTGGGAGTGCCTGTGGGGCCATCAGTCATGGCACTCCCTGCCCTGAGTGCTCACAGCTCTCCACAGCCTGACTCGCTGAATCAATGGGACCGTCTGGAATCTGGATTTATGTCTCCAGCCACCCAGAGGATTCTCCCATAGATGCGTGCTTCTGTGCACTTCAGCCAGACACTGCCTTAAATTTAAACTGCCAAACTTAATCAGGGCCCAGGTTTGCTGGAACCATTAAAGATACCAGGAGAAGGAGAGGGTGCTTTGGAAATGGAGTGTGAAATAAGGTAAAGAAAAGTTTAATGGGGCTAGAATCAAGTCGGCAAAGTACCTTATTAATAGGTATTTTATTCCTTGTCACACTACTTATTAAATGCCTCCTGGTTCTGATGACTCTTGTCCCCACTCTCAACTCAGCAGCTCCTATCCTGCAGCAGATGGGTGCTGAGTTCTGGAGCCATCTCCCAAGTCCCTCTCCTTTCATCTGGGGTTACTGCTGACCTGGAAGTTGAGGAGGATGAAAAGGCCCAAACCAGGCCTCCCCACTATAGGTAATACAGCCCCTCCCCACTCCTCAAGACAGGACCTCAAGTTTTGTGTGATTCAGAGAGAAACTCCCAAAGTAAATCCCAGTGCCCCAAACCATCAATTCTGCAGGAGAGGGTAAGCTCAGTCAAAAGAAGTTGTTAGGGATGGACCAAGATCATGACACAGCCTGAGAAACATGTAAGAGTAAGAGTATGGAGATTCCACAGAAAAATTGGAATGGACCCACCATTTGACCCAGTTATCCCACTCCTTGGTTTATACCCAAAGGACTTTAAATCAGCATAATACAGTTATGCAGCCACATCAATGTTTATAGCAGCTCAATTCACAATAGCTAAACTATGGCACTAACCTAGGTGCCCTTCAACAGATGAATGAATAAAGAAACTGTGGTATACATACACAATGAAATATTACTCAACCTTAAGAAGAATGAAATTATGGGATTTGCAGGTAAATCAATGGAGCTGGAGAATATCATGCTAAGTGAAATAAGCCAAACCCATAAAACCAAAGGGCAAATATTTTCTCTGATAAGTGAATGGGGGTGGGAGTAGGGAAGAATGAAGGAATTTAGGATTGGGCAGAGGGCATGAGGGGAGGGGAGGGGCGTGGGGATGGAAAGGATAGTGAAACAACACACACATTATTACCTTATATACATGTATGATTACACTACCAGTGTAACTCGGCACCATGTACAGCCAGAGGAATGAGAAGTTGTGCTCCATTTGTGTATGTGGATCAAAATGCATTCTACTGTCATGTATAACTAATTAGAACAAAATTTTTAAATGAATTTAAAAACTCTTAAAAAGAGTAAGAGGTTTCCCCCTGAAAGGTGTCAGAGGTTAAGAGAGGAGTAAGAGGTTTCTCCCAGGATATTCCTTGAGAAACAGGGAGTAAGAGAAGCCTCATCAGTTCTCCTTCAAGATAAAGATACAGGACTTGGCATACAGGCACATCTTCCCTCTGGGTAGTGTGCCAGGCCCATCCTGCAGCAGTCAATCATGGCCTGCCCTTCACAGCCTGTGGAAACCTCACCACAAGCCCATCTTGCATCCAACAAAAGCAACTGAACATCCATGCTCCAGATCCTGACTGTATCTGACCCTTCTTACCTAGAAAATGTTCGCAGTGACCCATGCCAGCTTCCAGTCCAGCTCCTGGTCACATCAGCAGCATAAGGCCATATTGCTCAGGGTGAGAACTGGAAACCAGGCTGGCATCTCTGCATGGTCAATGCGTGTCCTGAGCATGGCCACTGTAAATGTCCTAACTAAATGAAGGCTCAAGACTGTAGAATGAGGACCTGATTGGGCACTGTCCACCCCAGCTTCTGTCCACAGGACAGCCAACCAGAGTGGTAGCTAATCTGCTGGCTCGAGGTTGTACAGAGATTCATAAGATCTCCAGCTTGAGTTTTCAAAATTAAACAGTAAATACCATGAGATCAGAAGGGGAAAGAGCCTGGGGCTGAGGAGAAGATGCCTTGCGGGGTAGCAGATGGGCAGGAAAAATCCCAAACCCCTGGGTTGATGAGCAGCACAGGTTGCCAAAAACATTTTGCTGCCAGTGCCCAGCTCAGCCCTGAGTTCCCTAATCAGGCATCACCTTCCAGCTCTTGCTGTGCTGTGATTGTACACTTGTTCAACACAGAATAATAGGGGCACACAGAACCCAGAGCATGCCTAAGACCCAAACTGGCCCTGAGGGAACAGAGCAGCTGCAGACTCTGGGACCAGCCCAGGCTGATCACATATCATCTCATTGCCTCAGACATTGAGAGCTAGGAACTTGTGATACCCGCATAGTGTACAGGTAGAGAAAGAGGTGCCAGGTCCTATTACACAGTGGCTGCACTGCAAGACATCTGAAGAATTTCAGGACCATGGATACTGTTCTAAACTCCTCCTGCCATGGCAATAATCAGTACATGGGAAACAACATGTATGTTATGCACCTCATTCAATAAGACAAGTTCTATCACTGAGCCCACATGACAGATGAGGAAACTGAGTCACAGGGAGGTTAAGTGACTTGCCTGTTATCACCAAACTATAAAGTAGCAGAGCTGGAATTTGACTCCAGGTTCTATTGATTCTAAGCCATACCACCCTCAGACTTGGCCCAACAACTACCTATTCTTAAGCACTACAAAATGGACTGGGGCAGAGTTGTAGTGGGTGAGATGTGAAGAGTGTGCAGATATTTAAGACAAATGACTCTGAGGGTCCTGCCTACCTGCTGGCTTTGTTCGGACCTTAGTACAAAAAAGACCTCACATGCACACCTCAGATGGGAGCAAGATGACTGACTGGGATACAGTCTCCCCTCTCTGCTTGGTCCACATCCTTGACCATGACCTCCTACATGCTCAAGGTTACCCCCAACTTATCCAGAAAGTGCACATTCCTTCTGAAAGGTAGGAGAGACTTAAAATTACTGCTAGTGGTCCCACATTTTCACATCCTATTTTCAGTCTATTAGCCACATTATACAACAGGAAGAACTTCTGTGGAGTGAATGCCTGCTTGTGGTGGGTTGTCCTGAGATCTATGCACAGGTCCTCGTGACTCAGACTCAATCCCTGTTCTCACTTGGGTTCAGAGAGCACAAAAGACCAATGCAAATTCATGCATCAACAGAAGAGCAGCTAGGATTGGAAGTGAGGCTTGTGTGAACCCAAAGCCCACACTCACTCAAAGTTGTATTATAATTATTGTATTTTTCTGTGCAACTTGAACCTTCCAGAAAAGTCTTCACATTTGTATCCCATTTGGGTCTGCCACTCTCCCCGAATTACTTGCCTTCACTGAATTGCAGTTGTCTTGATAATAAAACAATAAGATTCAATATCAATATCCTCAATCTATCATTTTATAATCATTACAACAACCCGAAATAGAAAAGTCAACCATTTATAACTCTGTTACAAATGAGGGAGCTAAAGGGTAAAGAACTCAATCTATCAAACATCATAACATGGTGACCTGCTAGGAACAACAAAAAGAGTAAAAATAGCAAAACCAATAATCCATCAGCTTGAATCATTAAGCACTACTATATGCCAAGCACTATACTAAGCATTAACTCATTTAATCCTCACACTGGCTTTAACTATTACTCAATATTACTCGATTTACAGATAAGGAAACGAAAATAGGAACAGGACTCAAACCAGGCTCCTAATCACTTGAAGTGTTTCATGCAATTATTTTTACCACTCTTTTAAGGATCATTCACTGATCATTCCACATCTCTTTGAAGGCCTACTACATTCCAGATACAGTGCTCAGTGCTGGGCCTACAGTGGAAAACAGGAGAGAGAGGATCCTTGTTCCAAAGGTGTCACACAGGTGTAATCCACTAAAAACCTGGTAATCCCTGGATCAGGGACTAGTCTTGGAATGAGTAGAGACATTCACCTTCATCTGGCTTTTTCCAGGTCTCCTACAGGATGGTAGTTCAAGGTTCACTAAAAAAATAAAATTCTCTTGTCCTCATAACATGGACTTCTTGCTCCTTGACTGCCTCTTTCTCCTTTTTTTCTTCACAACTAGCCTCATTTTAATCTATATACCTAAAGACAGAGAAAAATGGCACACTTTTAATAAAGAAGAAGAAGACGATGAGAACGAAGAAGGTGGAAAGTAGCTTACTAAATTTTAAGCTGGCATTTAAAGCTACTCATGTGATTCAAATTCATTTACTTCTCTTGAGTTGGGTGACAAGAACATATATTTCCCTGGAAATGTAGCACACTAAAACCACTGTAAATAAGGGCCTGAAAAATTGCACTTTTATTTACACGATGATTTATGAGATTCCCCATTTTCTCCTGCTCACTGAATCCTGGACTCTGGACAGAGTCAGCCATGTTGACACTCCAGACTCCTGCAGTAAGAAGTGAGTGCCACAATCCATGTCCCTGAAATCCAGCCCTGTATGTCCATCTGTTCTTTGGGCTACTTAAACTGATTGGGCTCCTGCACCCACTTCAACATGATAATAATAGAAGCATCAATTCTTTACCCTACAAACCTCTGACTTAGTGAGCAGGATCAGTATCCACGGAAGCCCAGGAGTCCTCTAGATATCTCATTCTTATGCAGTCTTATCTTCGTCCTATTGGTCATCCTGTGCTCAAATTACACTGACTCAGATTCCCTCAAACGCATTCCCTTCCCATTCCTCCAACAACCTCCTCTCTGAGCTTCTTGCTTCTAGGTTGGTCCCCACCAACCCCTCCTATTACATCTAAAGTTATTTTATTACAAACACAATCTGATTATAAGGTCAAGTTTCTCAGCCCACTTAATCTCAAATGCTGCACTTTTTCCACTCACATTTGTGCATGGCATTCAAAACTCCTTGTCCCTTCTTCCTTTTGCTTTACAAACTTACATGAATGCAACTAAGACAAACAATTTACTTCAGAATTCAAAACACACACACATACACCAAAAAAACCCTAAGAATTACAAAACAATATTTACCCTTATTCCAGGCAATGCATCTAACATTTTCCATTGTATTCTATTCTATTTTATATTGCCTTTTTATATGCTGGTCATAGCTTTCTAAATTGATTTTCTCACTATTTATGAAACACAGTTTGAAAACATTGCTGAATAGTAAAGTCCTAAAGATTTTGACTTCAAATTTCTTTTAAGCAGAAGGTTGCAATCATCCACCTGAGCTTTCGTAACATTTCAAATAAACATAAAATGTGCAGGTTTGAGCAGCATCACTTCTTAGTGAATTTTCAGGGAAAAAAAATTATTTGTTGAATGTACAATAAATTAAATGACTTTTTAAAATTTTCATAAAGTAATAATAAAAAGTTGATCATATTTCAAAGTACAACTACCAAAATTAACGATACCAGGTATTGATCTCTTACACTGTTTCTTCATGAAGATTTTATTTTCAATTCTTGATGTGATTATTCTTGCTCATCCTAAGGTTAAATGTCAACCCATAAAAGCCTTGCATAGTCATATTATTCCTATTATTCCTATTCTCTATTGCTAGGTTCATCATGGGCACTGATGGTCAAAATCACTGTACTTTTTTCAACTAAGGAAGAAGATGTAATCCAAACACCCTCTGCTGTATCATCACAACGTCCAATACACAACCAACATTACCAAGCATTCAAGGAAGCAGGAAAATCTCATAATAAAAAATATTAAAGTCAATAGAAGCAGATCCCAAGGTGACAAAGACAATGGACTTGGCAGGCAGACTTTAAAACGTCTGATATAGTATACCTAAGAAGCAAAGAAAACATCAGCATATTGAGTGAATGTTCTTATAGGATGCAACAAAAGCAAGACTCAAAGTGAAATTGAGAATTTAATTAGAAAATAGAAAAAGTATTTCACTGATCAAAGTTCCCAACTGGAGAAAAATCAGTGGAAGTAAATTGAAACATAAGTACAAGAAAGGAAATTATAAACATAAAACTGGGATTCAATGCATTAGAAAATAGAACAGAAAACTGTTAAAGCCAAAAGCTAATTATTTAATAAAAATATAGAAAGAGAGAGAGAGATCAAATAAAGAGAAAACACAAATTTTAAGACATCAAACATTAAAGACAGGATGTAAGTACAAATCCTACAGACATTAAAAGGAAAATAACAGAATATTATGAACACATTTATGCCCACAAATTATGCATATGTAGTCAGTTGACTTTTGACAAAGATACCAAAAAAATTTTCATTAAAATATACTTTTAAAAAGTAATGCCACAATCAGATAAACGTGTGGGGAAAAAAGAATTTTCTCTACTTCACAATACAAACACACACACACATACACACACACACACACACACACACACACACACACACACTCAAGGTAGATCACAGACCTAAACAAATACACTGAACTATAGCACTTTTAGAAAAAAATAAAGGACAATATCTTCCCAGTGTTGGGATAGACAAAAATATTTTAGAAACAACATACAAATTCCTAACCACGAAAGAAGAAAAAAGGGTAAACTGGAACTTCACCAAAATTTTTAAATTTTGCTTATGCAAAGACTATTCAGAAAATGAAAAAGCAAGCCACAGACTATATATTAAAAATATTCACAAGATACATATCTTATAAGGTGTTTGTATTCAGAATACCTATTTCTTAAAGCTCTACAAATCAATAATAAAAAGATAAACAACTTAATTTACAAAAATGGTCAAAAACTCAAAGATATAGTTCACAAAAGAAGATACACAAATTGCCAACAAAGACATTAAAATGCTCAAGATCATTAGTATTCAAGGATAAGAAAATCAAAACACAATGAAATACTAACCATTAAAATAGCTAAAATTAAGAAGACTATCAAAGTGAGTTCTAGGCTGCTGTAACAAGATCCTGGGCACTAGGAGGCTTAAGCGACAGGCATCTATTCAGTACAACTGTGGAGGAGGGAAAGTCCAAGATCACTTAAGTGTCTGGTGAGGGCTTTTGTCCTGGTTTCCAGAAGGCTGCATTCTAGATGCATCTTCACATGGCTAAAGAGGAGATGTCTCCTGTGATTCTTCTTATAGAGCACTAATACCATTCATGAGGGTTTTACTCTTGCGACCTAGTTACCAAAAAACCCCACTCCAAATACTATCACATTGGGACTTGGAGCCTCAACATATGAATCTGGGGGCACACAGTCATTTAGTCCATAACAGAGACTGGCAAGGCTGGTGCAGACATGGACACGGGGATTTCTCACACGTTGCCAGTGGTAATATGCAATGATGCAAACATTTGTAATTCTGTCTGGAAGCTTCTCTATACCTACACCTACTCTATGATCCTACAATTACGCCCTAGGAATTTACCAAAAAGAAAAGAAAATACATGTTCACAAAAAGACCTGTAAAGGAGTGTTCGAAGAAGTTTTAATCATGACATTCAAAAAACAAAAACAGGAAATAATTAGTATGCCTGCTCACAAGGAAAGATATTTTATAAGTTGAGGTATAGTTATATATGCAACAATATGGATGAATGTCAAAAACATCTTAATAATGAAAGAAAGTAGACACAGAAGAGCATATACTGTAAGCTTCCATTTACATATTTGAAGTTCAAAAATAAGCAAAACTAATCTATGGTGATAGAAATCAGAAGAATGGCTGTCTCTGACAGGTGAGGAGTGATTAGAAGGGGGCAGGAGGAAACTTTCCAGAATGATTAAATTGTTCTTTATCTTGATTGAAGTGTGTGCATTTGTCACAACTCAGCAGCTTACACAATTATGATCTATGCAGCTCAGAGGATATAAATTTCATCTCAATAAAAAGATGCAATGAGATTTCACTGTATTTATGCTGAGCAAGCAGTCAGATTATCTGGAGCATAATATTCAAGATGATATAATAAAAGCCTGTCCCAGTTGATGCCTCACCACACAGCCCTGCACCTGGATCTGTTTCCATATTAAGTGAAACTTGCTCACAGGCCAGCTGTGGCCTCCAGGGCTTTCACATGGCTTAGCAAAAGCAAAGGTAGTTTCTGGCCAGTCCTTTCCCCCACCTCACTTCCAACTACTGAGGGGCAAGACCCCCGAATTCCCCTCAGTCTCCTTCCCCATCAGTAGTAACACTTCTCATTAGATCTCCCCTGGTAATCCAAGTTCTTTCGTACACATGTCTCATTAGGTCCTCCCTCTAGCCCTCTAGGGTTCATTCTACCTTGGGGTAAGTTTTGAGCAATTCAGTTTGTGATAACTTGTTACTGCAGTCACAGGAAGCCTAAACTTTTGTTTTTCTTCAGATATAAACAAAAAGTCTCCTGAAAAGCCAGAGAAAGCAGCTGACTTGTCAACCAAGACCCTCACTCCACTGTCAAGATTAGGAACCATTACTGAGGTATCCTGCTACCCTCACAGTATTACCCTTATAGTCAATTATGTCCAGGGGTGCCCAAGTGTATATCACTCCCAGCTCAGTCTTCCATTCCCCAGTGAGGCACTCACATACCATCACCTCATAGAGCTTAGACAGCTTCACAATCATAGCAATGGGCATGAGTGACCTGAGATCAAGCATAGATTCTCAGAAAATTCATTTATTAAAATTATTATTATTATTATTAAAATTATTATTGTACCAGGGATTGAACATAGAGGCACTTAACCACTGAGCCACATCTCCAGATGCCCCCATCTTTTTTAAATTTTTTGAGACAGGGTCTTATTAAATTGCTTAGGGCCTTGCAAAATTGCTGAGACTGGCCTTGAACTTGAAATCCTCCTGCCTGAGCCTCCCAAACTGCTGGGATTACAGACGTGTATTACCATGCCCAGCTAAAATTACTTTTGTAAACTTAGAGAATATCTAGAAATTTTGCAGACATTGCCTTTATTTGACTATGAATATACTTATTATAGCATCAGTTATATACTTCAACTATAGAGAGAGCCCTTGACCTCTCTAGGCCTCAGTGTTCCCAGATGTGAAGTAAATATGTGGAGTTCGTTCTGCCTCATTCTGCAGTGGTGGCTCTGGGTGATCACTTAACATCTATGAGCACCATGTCTGCATTTTCTTAAGGGTGGGAATGAAAACACCATCTCTAGAAAGCTGGAGGGAGAACCTAATGAGACATGGACATGAAAGAATTTGGACGACTAGCCGGCTCTGATCAGAAGCCAATTACCACTGCTAAGAGAAATAGACAGGAGGGACCAGTTCAGAGGTCTAACCTCCTGACTGGTTGGAAGTGAGAGGAGGAAAAGGACAAGTAGGTAAGAAACCAGTTAGCTCTTGTGTCCCATTTAGAAGCATTGCCTGTGGGCAGGTTTCACAAGAAGAGGAAGCTGGTGGTAGGGCACCAACTGGGACAGAATCACACGGACTTCCAAAAACACAGATTTCTAGTCTCCTGGAGTTTCTGCGATGGTAGGTCTGGAAAGAATCTGCATTGTGGTCACCATTTTTCGAATTCATGCTCAAATTAATTTCTGTATGTGTTGTATTTTTAATTTTGATTGATACATAATAATTGTTCATGGTCATGAGGTACAGTGCATTTGTTGCATAATGATCAAATTAGAGTAATTAACATATCCATCTCCTTAAACATTTATCATTTCTTTGTGGTGAGAACAATCTTCACTTCCGGCTCTTTTGAAATATACAAAGCATAATTGTTAGCCATAGCCACACTGCTATGCGAGAACACCAGAATTTATTCCTTTTGTCTAAGCACAGCACTGTACCTGTTGGCCAACCTCCCTCCACCTCTCCCCTGTACTCCCCCCAGCCTCTTGTATCCTCCATTTACTCTCTACTTCCAAGAGATCAAGTGTCAGATTCCACTATAAGTGAGATCATCCTGTATTTGTCTTCTGTGCCTGGCTCATTTCACTTAACGATGCCTTCCAGGCTCATCCATGTTGTGGCAAATGACAAGATTTGTCACAAATTCTGTCATTCTTAAAAAAAAAATATTTTAAAAAATGTTGCTTTTTATGACTAAACAGCATTCCACTGTGCTGTACACTGTATATATGTACCACCTCTCTTTATCCATTCATGTACTGATAGACATTAGGGTTGATTTTGTGTATTGATATTGTGAATATTGCTGAAACAAAAATGGGAGTGTAAATGTCTTTTTGACATACTGATTTCATTTTCTTTGAGCATATACCCAGTAGTGAGATTACAGGATCATATAGTAGTCCTATTTTTAAGTTTTTGAGGGAACTCCATACTGTTTTCCATAATGGCTGATTTATGTTCTCATCAACAGTGTATAAGTCTTCTCCATTCTCCACGTCCTCACCAGCAGTCATTATTTTTTGTGTTTTGATAATAGTCATTCTAACCAGGGTGAAACGATACCCATTGTTGGTTTTATTTGCATTTCCCTGTTCAGTGAATAGAGTTATCATAGAGTCTAAATGAAATGGCATGTACTACACTGGGTTATTTGCTGAGTTCCTCTGTAAGTTGTTCCTGCCCTCCCTTCTAATACCTGGGTCCTACAAGTGATCACCAGAGGCCATTGACTGATAAAATGTTCTCCTGCTGAATGGAAGATAACTCTGGAGCCTTGGTGGCCAAACTTGAGAAGCATTCTCGTGTGGAGGATGTCCACTAGGCAGGGCAGAGCATGAGAATGGGCTCCAGGCATTCACAAGGATCAACTTCTTAAAGGAAGGGTGAGTGGGTCTGAGTCCTAATGGAGAGATAAGATTTGAACAGCTCTGAGGAAAAAGCAGGGTGGTTCATGAAGGTGAGACAGGAGATAGAAATAGGGACCTCAGAGAATGGGATCCCACTATCCCAGATTAAAACCCTAATCTAAAGCTTGCTTTTTGGTGGTGTATTTGTTGTTGTTGTTTGTTTGTTTGTTTTGTTTTGTTTTATGGATGCCTGACTAGAAGGCCCCACTCATAATTGGATGTGCATACATTCTCTTGTTGCCCCAGGCTTCCTTGACTACCATAACATTAGTCAACCCCAAGGAGTTGTTTTGAACTCAAGCAATTCATGTTTTAAGGAATAATGACAGGACTAACTCAGGTTAATGAAGACATTAAACCATCCCATTATAAGAATAAGAAATTAGAATTGTACACCTTCAACTGAGTCATAAAAAGATATCCAGAGAGACTTTCCAATGAAAGGTTAGTTCCTCATCAAAACAATATAAGAATCCTTAGACAGAAAGCTACCAATGACACACTCTTTGAGAACCCTCCCATGCTATGGGAGCTTTCCTTGCTTGCTTCTAATAAATAAGCTGCTGAATTTTCACCCTCCATTGTCTACATACTTCATTCTTTGGGTACACCAGACAAGAGTCCTCCTGTGCTCACATGACACTGTGTTGCACAGGAACTGGGCAGAGACAGGAACCAGTGAGAGTCATATGTCAGGGCCAGAAGCATGGAACAGCCCTGAACTCACTTAGCAGGAGGAACCTGGGACAGATGGACAAGTGACAAGGATGTGAAAGTTTCTTATTTAAGAAGCAATGCAAATGACACTGACCTCATCAAAAACCTTGGGCTTGGGCTTCAGGGCATTTTCTTCCTGCTTTTCTTTGGTGGTATTTGTTTTTATTATTAGGGAAACAAGTAACAAGGCAGAGACCCCACTAGTGGGAAAAGCCTAGGATGTCAGTGTTGAAGCCAAACTCTCAGACTCCAGGGTCAGGCAGAAAACAGTCCCACCCACTTATAAGCTGTTGTCATTGGTGATAAGGGATAAGGAATCCCCACTCAGGCACTCTCCAGGGTTTTTTTTCATACCAGGGAACCCAAGGCACTTAACCACTGAGCCACATCCCAGCCCTTTTTATTTTTTATTTTGAGATAGTGTCTCATGTTTGGATATCCATACATTCAAGGCCCTCACTAAGTTGCTGAGGTTGACTTTGAGACTTGCCAATCTCCTGCCTCAGCCTCCTGAGTTACTGGAATTACAAAAGTGCACCACCATGCCTGGCTGGGACTTTTAAAGATTCTCTGAAATTATGGAATTTGGCATAATGTCAATAGACACAAGTGACACAGTAGGGCTTAGGTAGATGCTAAGACATCAAACCAAAGTTACACTCAATTTTACTGCTCTCCAGCCATGTCCCTTGAAACCCTTGCTAAGAAAGGAAATTATATATAGTGTTAGTCAGCTTTTCATTGCTGTTACCAAAATACCAGGCAAAAACAACTTAGAGAAGGAACAATTTATTCTGGCTCACAGTTTCAGAGATTCCAGTTTATGGCCAGCCAACTTCATTACCCTGGGCCTGAGGTGAGGTAAAACATCACTGCAGAGGGATGTGGGTGGAGAAACCATACTCAACTCATTGCACCGAGGAAGCAGATAGCAGAGGTGGGGTGCTGTCAAAGAAAATGGGTCAAGGAGAAGATGGGCCCTTTCGGGACCTGCCCCCCATGGAGTGACCTACTTTCTTCAACCTGGTCCCAGCTTCCAGAAGTCCATCCAGCTATCAAATGGTTTAATTAGTTGATGAAGTTAGAGCCCTCATGATTCAATCATTTCCTAAAATCCCACCTCTGAACCATACTGCACTGGGACACATGATTTCAACACATGAGCTTTTAGGGACATTCCAGATCCAAACCATAACATGCCCTGTCATGGTGTAGGAGGGTGAAGCAATGTTTTGAGCTGGCCATAGTTCAGCCAGGTCTGGCTGGAGCTCCTCCTTGCCTCAAGAGCCCAAAAAATGAATCTGAGACTGGATCAGAATCTGAATCTGGATCAAAGACTGATCCACTTCTGGGTTTCCCATCAAGCCTGCTGTGGAACCTGTCATATAGTAAAAGAAGGAGAGATGGAGGAGGAGGAAGAGCTGGAGGAGGAATTATTTGTCAGTGACAAGAAAAAGAAGAAATTATCTGTCTAGTTCTTGGCCTCATGCCATCACTGCCCCAAAAGCAAGTAATTCTGACTTCTGGACTCACTCCCAGCTCTTAGGAATTGCCAAGAGTAAACAGTAGAAAGAGAATGACCAAGTTAAAGGCACTGTTCCACTTCATGCTGGTGCTCCCGTACCATGGGAACAGCATCTGGCCTAGATGCCTCTTGGTTTTGCTCATCTTTGTCCTCTGTAAAGCATTTTCAAATGTCTTGGTCACTCCCTGGGGTGGTTAAGATGGAATGTGGTTCCTGTTCACAAAGCAAGCAGCAGGTGTTTATGAGAGAAACCCAGCTCATTGACTCTATGCTGAACTCAGGAACTCAGAGACCCAAGTGCTCCCCTGCAAGCAATAGAATTCAGAATTCACAAGTAACCAAAGGTGAATTTATTTTAATCATATCTCTTTCAGCTTCCAATGCAAGCCTTGTCACCCTACTTCTCTCTCTTTCTTCAGCTCCTATAACAAATCTTCCACTCCCTACCTCCACTTTAGCATCTCCTCTTCCTCCCCTCTTCTAGCACTTTGTTTTTACATTAAATAAATCTGCCTTTGTCCATGAGTTCATAGTTAATCATCTTCTTCCCATTCTCGTGGATATGTGTGTGTGTGTGTGTGTGTGTGTGTGTGTGTGTGTGTGTGAGAGAGAGAGAGAGAGAGAGAGAGAGAGAGAGAGAGAGAGAGAGAGAGAGAAAGAGAGAGAGAGACTGAGGAGGGAGTAGCTGAGAAGGTGATGGCAAAAGACCAGATTCTGAATTGTCTGTGATGGGCAGGAAAGAGCTAGGAGGCTGGGGATGCCCACAAGTTAATCAGGCTTGCCCCAGCATTGAGTTGTGGTTATGCAGTTTGATTTCAAGGACTCCATGGCTAAGACAATGAGGAAGCAGGCCTGGAGTGGCCTTGGAAGATAAGAAGGATGGGGAGGCAGAGAGTGGGAGAGACATAAAGAGAGAATGTTCCAGAAGTGGGCGGGAGAGCTACAAATGCAGCACACAGCTATACCCAGGAAGGATGGAGCGTGACGGCTCATTTATCCACCCAGTGACAGGCAGCCTCCCGGGAAAGGCTGTGTTTTGCTTAGTGATTTGTGCTTTGCTGAGGCAGCGGAGATCATGCCTGGCTTCCTGGGCAGCTGCTGCTGGGGTCTCCCTGAATGTTGAACTGGCAGGCCAACTGGGTGAGGCAGGGACAGCCTCCATCACTTTCGGGACAATCAGCAAAGAACACAGAACTATCCCAAGGTCCAATGCACAAGGGCTTCTCCTTGGGCAGTAGGGCGTGCATGCAGGTATTCAGAGGGAACCCTCAGTCAGAGCATCTGGATCCTTCGGAGCCTCTCCCATACACCTGAAGTCTCAGATGCAAGTTCTGACTGCAGGTGACGGGGTGAGGAAGGACTCACTGTGTCTCCAGTCACTGGAGCCTTTCTGTATTTGTCATAGCTACCGATGGGAACATCAACCTCTCTGTCAGACAGGCTCCACTATCATATATTCAAAACTAAAACCTTGCCCATCTCTTCCTTGGACGAACGTCACAGCCCCTCCTTACTGAACGAGTACTGCGACTCCTTTCAAATATTTGTTACAGCACCTTCTTCTAATACGTCGGTGATGTTTGACAGCCTATGACCACAGCCTGTAATTTTTGTGTCAAGGATCAGGCCTGTGGTAACCCCTGGACACAAGGTGGTGAGCAATCCCTCTTCTTGCCCACAGAGTGGTGTTCTGCTAAGCGTCAGGTCTCAATTTTAAATGCTGAGTCCATGGTCTTTTCCCCCACAATTCTCCATCTGTTCTCAGACCCCTTCTAGCTGTCATGACCCCTTTCTTCTAAAAAAGGGGTGCTCCCAGCTGACAGCTTATTTGACTGCAGGACCCTCTCACCCCTTTCCTGGCACTTCCATCCACCCCCATCTGTTCATTCTTTCATTTCTCTGGGCCATACTCCTGAATCCCCCATATATGCCCCATTCCCAGCATCATCCCATCCTACCCTAGGCCTTCACATTAGAAGAGACCCCATGCCAGGAAGAGGACCCTTTGCCCATTCCTAGGCAGCCCCAATCCTGACAATGTCCAGAACTTGTCGACGGTCTCCATATATGCGTTTCCCTCAAATGGTCCATATAGTTGTATTCCCCCAATCTCTTGATCCTGCATTCAACTCCAGCCCACAGCATAACTCTTGATTCATCACCTGACCCTGCCACGTAAACACTAGACATCACTTAGTTTTTTATTTATCCCTCTGGCTGCATCTGCTTCCAACCACCCCAAGAACCATTCCAGGCCTTGGTTCCCAGATCAGCCCTACTAGTGTCTTCATCAAATCATATTCCAGCCACAGTGCCTTTGCTTGCAGCAGGCAGTCTTAGTAAAGTTAACTGGTCCCTATGGGCTGAACCCACTGTATCCAAGCACATTCACTCTAATCTCTAAATTTTGAAATGATGCAGCCCCAGCATTCTCCTGGATTCTGCTGTTGAGCATTCCTCCCTCCCTGATCTGCCAGTGTAACACAAACTCCATGCCTCACATGGAGTTGCAATTAGCTATAGTATTTGCAGCTTATTATTCCCATTAGATTATGTACTGCTTGAGAGCAAACATCATATCTTAATCATTTTTGCATTTCTTTGCACCAGGCACATAGAAGATACTTGGTAAATGTGTGTTAAAGTAACCTGAAACACTACAATCAAATAAATGTAGAGATTCCATATACCATATTGATTAAGTCAATAGAAAAATCTGTGGCATAAACAAGAAAGACACAAACTCCACTGACTCCTGCCAAGCCTGGCCCTCGCTGAGTGCTGTCTAAGATGGCTTCTGTGACTCGACCCCTAAATGTTTTACTTCTTCACAGTAAGCTGAGACCTAGCAATTCAAAGCCCTGCTGGAGCCAAACTCAAAGTTTTACACATGCAATTGTTTTAAACATGGCTCCAATGAGCAGAGTGTTAGCCATTTAGATCCTGCTGCTTTGCATGCTCTGCAAAACTGCACCCAACATCTACTAACCATAGATAAAAGCTGTTAAGACCCCAAGCTGCTGCTGCCCTTTGGATCTCTCTGATCTACCAGGCTGATAAGCAACCTCACCTAGAAAAATAAACCCCTTCTTGCATCTTCCTCTCTCCCAGGAGTTCCCCACCATCTTCCTCTCCTGGGTGGTGGCCCCACACCATAACTTCTGGATGGTCTCATGCCGTAAGGGACTTCCTCAAATGGAAACCTGTCAAAGTATCGCCCAAATAAAACTTGTCTGGTGTGTTCTGCTGCCACCTTGTGATCAGACCATTTTTCTTGGTCAGTCCTGAAATTCCTCAAACCCCCTGCACCTAAGCTGCCAGAACCTCCAGCCTCCTTCTCTGCACACAACTGACATCCAGGAACTCTGCTGGGACCAGGAACTAACCTTGCAAGGTGAAAGCCCTTACATTTTGAAGGTCAATGTATATTTTCCAAGAGTTTCGAATGGCTTCCCAACTGCCCAGATTATGTCACTTACTTTATCAATAAGTATGACACTCATCATGAGTTTTGAGTGCCCATTTTGTCCCGGGCTCCATCCTCTGGCCTTGAGCAGTCCCATGTAACTATGGGAGACCTCCACTTACAGAAACCCTTTTTGACATGTGAACCACAGATCCTACTGGGTGATGTATTCACAAAATAGGATAACTAAACAGAGTTTTAGAATAGAAGGAAGTATGTGTAGGCAGACATGAGAGGGAAGATTTTAACACATGCCTAAAATAGCCTGGCATGTTTGAAAAGCTACAGTGATTTGGTTGGTGGAAATAGGAGGCAGGATGGGTATGTATGTGCCATGCATAAGAGCATGGAGATCCTCAGGTCGTGAAGATTTGTTATGGTTTGGATGTGAGGTGTCCCCCAAAACTCACATGTGAAACAATGCAGGAAGATACAGAGGATAAATGATTGGGTTTTAAGAGTCTTAACCCAATCAGTGAATTAATCCCTGATGGGATTAATTGAAGTGGTAGGGTGTGGTTGGAGGAGTGAGAGTTGGGGTGTGGCTATGGGGTATAAATTTTGTATCTGGAGAGTAGAGTCTCTCTTTCTCTCTCTCTCTCTCTCTCTCTCTCTCTCTCTCTCTCTCTCTCTGCTTCCTGATCACCATGATGTGAGCTGCTTCCCTCTGCCACCCTCTCCTGCCATGATGTTCAGCCTCACCTCAAGCCCCAAGGAATGGAGCGGGTCTTCTATGGACTAGGCCTCTGGAACAGTGAGCCCTCAAATAAACCTTTCCTCCTCTATAATTGTGCTGGTCAGATTTTTTTAGTCACAGCAGCAAAAAAGCTGACTAAGATAGATACCCTCACCAGCCAGGCCAGGAGTTGGAGCATCTGAAGGCTTTCCACAGGGGTACTATGATTAGATGTGTGTTCAATTAAGTCTTCAGAGTGGTACAGTTGGTCAGCCCTTCAGAAGGCTTTCTCTGGGACTTTTCTTGCATGGGAATGTCATGTCACCACCTCTCCAAGACCTATGTGATTTAAACAGACCTCAGAAGAGAGACAATTCAGGAACCTACAACTCTAGGATGTTCTACAGTACCCACCTCCCAGCTCCTGTTCAGCACATGACAACTTATACATAGCTAAAAATAACCCGGCCTTGGACATTCTCACTTGTGCTAGGGGAGAAGGGCAGAGTAGATGAGCTTGGGGAGTCCCCAGGTCCCAGCTGTGCAAGCATGACCCAATTTTCAAGGCAGGTGATTTCCGTGAAAGGTGGCTTCCTGGTGTTCAGGGACCAATGCTTGACCTAGTTCCCTCCCTAGCTCCTCTTACAAACTGGGGATATTTCAATAGGGAACATTTCCCTTTTCCCATGATTTTATTAAATTAATTTGTTGTGCACTTGCCCCCAGTTGGTTTCCTCATTCTCCTGGGCTCCAGACCACTCCTGTACCCTGTCATGGCTGAACACAGAAGCTAAGTCACCCAATTAGTCATGAGTCACTTTGTTGACCAAACTCTCCCTGGATAACAGCCACTCCACCCAATCTGTCTCTGGAGGTGACTCGGGGGAGAGAAACATGAAGCAGGGCATCTTTGTAGTAATCAAGATAAACTTAAGTATCAGGGAAGGTAAATGTGCCCATGGCCACTGCTGCCCTTAGCAAAGTTGAGGAGTGGTGGGATTCTAAAATAAACCCTCACAGACTGGGGTTCCCCTAGAGAGATCAAGAACCTTTCTGGCACTTAGAGGTTGGGTGAGCTAGAAGCTTCAGGGTTTCTCTGAGCTAACCTTGGGAGAGTTTGACAAGAGCCCCCAGAGTTTCAGGGTTGAATGTGGACCTGGAAACTGGTGCTTCTGTCTAATGTGAGATTTCTGAAGGCTGAGTACTTGTAGAAGCTTGTAATGATGGCTGCACGGAGGAAACATTGAAGGCATGTACCACACAAGTCTCTGTGCTCTTCAGAGGTCGAGTCAATCTCTGGTAGTTTCCAGTCTTCATGTCAGGGAATCTCAGGGGTTAGAAAGAGGAAGTAAGAACTGTGGAGAATCCCAAGTGGCTGCTGAACCCAGAAAGGTAAAACACCACCCAGAGAGGGGTTTGGGATGTGGATTCTGGCAGGGCTAATGGGAAGTTTAACTGTCCTCTCTACAGAGTCTCTGAAATGGAAAAACCTAGGGAAAAGCAGACACAGCCCTGGGAAATTCCACACATGGTGCACACAAAGTTCATCCCATCTTTTGGATCCACAAGCAGAAGATGAAACCAGACCAAGTCAGGTCCAGCCTGGAGGGGTCCCTCCCTTTGAGTACTCTGACCCCTCTCCAGCTGCAAGACGGAGACCCAAGGCTATCAGATTTCAGCATGTCTTGCAAGTGAGACATTGAACGTTTTTTTTTTTCTTCTGTACTATCTTTTTCAGGATGTTTAGATAAGGAACAGTCTTGAAAGATAAAGAGGACAACTCTCCAAGCCAAAAGTAGGGAAATTTGCTGTCCAATAAAATAAAGATTATGATTCACTCCACAGCAAAGAGCACTCATGTTTATACTCATTATAAAAAAAATTGCATTCTCTAAGCTCAGGGTTCCTTTCCTATAATACAATCCCACATGTATGGGATTAGTCTGACCCTCTTCCTGTGTTCCAGTAAGAAGTTGGACTCAGAGAACAAGCACAAAGAGGCTGATGCTTTTGCTATTGCTGTGAGTAATAAACTGCCCTTTATCTCTAAACCAGAGACTCCTGTCTTTTACTGGAATCCATGAAACTCTGTCAGATTAGCATGTTAACCTGTAATTAGGACAAAATCTCAAACCCTTCATAATTTTCAACACCATCCTCCTCCCCAACCCCTAAGATATTAAGGAGGGGAAGAGTCATCCCAGTATGGACAACAATGAAGGGGGAAGTGAAGCAAAGGAGCAAAATTCCTCCCCATGCCTGCCCAGTCACTGACTCAGACCTGGCTACTCTGGGAGGATGGGAGGGTGGGGACTTGAGGATGCAGTTTCAAATTGCTCTTGGCTGACTGTAAGTAGCTAAAACAACCTAAAAACTAAGTGACCCACTTGAAATGCCAGTAAGGACTAAGAATGGGTGATCTAACAATGCATGGCTGAAAGTACCAATGCTCCTAAACTTACTACAGGGTTATGTCCTGACCAAATCATCATAAGGTAAAACTATTTTAAGTGTAAAACACGTTTATTACTCTACCCTACTTAACATCATAGTTAGCAACACAGCACATTATAGAGTGTTGGCCGTTTCCACTCATGCCCACACAGGACTAAGAGCTGTGGCTCCTCATTATCTTCCCTAGACTCAGAGTAAACACTAGCAGAGGCTGGCAGCCCTTACCCCATCCTCCCCTCTACACCCTGGGCTCAGATGAGGCTCATGAGGACATCACTGGGTTTCAGCACCTCCTCATGCACCACTGGGTTTTCTTTTGTTTGGTTTCTTGTTTGTTTGTCGTTTTGTTGTGGTGGTGGTGGTACTGGGGATTGAACCCAGGAGCACTTTACCACTGAGCTACGTCCCCAGCTCTTTCATTTTTTATTTTGTTCTTCTGGTTGCAGTTGTTGTGGTTTTGGGTACCAGGGATTGAATTTAGGGGCACTTGACTACTCAGCCACATCCCCAGTCCTATTTTGTATTTTTATTTAGAGACAGGGTCTCACTGAGTTACTTAGCACCTTGCTTTTGCTGAGGCTGGTTTTGAACTCGTCATCCTCCTGCCTCAGCTTGCCAAATTGCTGGGATTACAGGTGTGCACCACCACACCCATTAACCACCATGTTCCTGAATAAGAACCACTGAGACTTAAGGAAATTCTATCACGCACTAAGCACTCTTCCAAAGATTTTATACTTTGTATCTATTACCTTTATCCTTGCAAAACCCTAGTAGATATAGACTAGTGTTATTGCCATTTTGCATTGAAACAGAGGCATAACAACTGAAGTGATTTGACCAAGACATACAGCTTGGAGTGCCAGAGTCAGTCATCTCAGATGTCTGAGGTCAGCATATTAACCACAGCTACATGCTGCTTCCCTGGGAAGCCAGATCTCCTAACTGAGTCCCCTGGGTATATCTTCCTACTCTTGACAATTGTTTCTAATAACCCAATTTTTCTGAGAAGTCAACGCTCCTAGGATCTGGGTCTCCCTGCAAATTTACTCTCATTTCTTGCCCAGGTCTTCTTCATGTGTCATCTGTCTAGGCTGCTACTATGACTTCACAAACCATTGTCCAGGTATGTGCCCTCCAGGGCTGTGCAGGTCATGCCCTCCTCTCCACTTTATGTTGCAGACTATATTAGTGCCCCACTTGGATCTCTTTGCCCTTACCACTTCAGGACTTCCTAGCCAGCTCCCAGCTGAAAGCATCTGCATCCCTTTATCTAAGGGCTTTCTTTTGCTGCCAAAGCATAAAGGTGCTGGGGATTGTAAGTCCCATAGAGAGCAGTCCCCAGCCAATGACTGAAATTGACATATACATACCCCAGCTCCCTTGCCCCTTGAGTGGTACTGTGGTTTGGATATGGTTTGTCCAAAGGTTCATGTGCTTTATTCTTTGTCCCAGCAGTATTGAGACAGTGAACTCTGTTGAGAGATAGAGCCCAACCTCAGAGAAGCAATTAGGTGATGGGGACCCCACTCCTGTGAGTGGATTAATGCTGGTCACAAAGAGTACATTGGGGTCTCAGGAGAGAATCAGTTCTCATGAATCTTACAAAGTGAGGCCACCCCATATGCTTGGTCTCTTGTGCATGTGACTGCTTCCTTTTCTGATTCTCCATCATGTTGTGATGCAGCCAAGGGGGCCTTCACCAAGACACCAGAACCATGATGCTTGGAACTTCCAACCCCCAGAATTATGAACCAAATAAAACTCTTTACTTATAAAGTACCCAACTTCGAGTGTTTTGTCATAGCAACACAAAAAGGACTAAGTTAGGTGAGATAGTTCTGGGATATATATTCCCCACTGACTCCCAAACTTCCCTAGTGGGAACCAATCCAAGAGCCCATGGTGCAGACTTGCTTGGTGACCAAGCCTCCCTTGCTTCCAGGTCTCACCTCCCTACTTCCCACTAGTGTGGTTTGGGAGTACTTCCCAAAGAATCAAATCTTTGTCTCAGTATCTGTTTCTGGGGAATCCAGAAAGAGGCAATCCGCAATCCTCTTTCAGTCCAAACAGAAGATAAGTGATTGCATCTGAACTACCCTCTCTAAGACTCTTTTTTTCCCCTCCTGTACTTTAGGTTCTGCATCTCCAGTTCCTCCAAAGCTCCTGTCAGAGGAAAAGGATCTATTTTCAGGCCACACTCACTTTCCTTTTGCCCCCTGTTGGACAGATGAGGAAACTGAGGTACAGAAATATCTAATGTCCATGTAGGGTCAGAACTGGGCTCTGATGTCAACAAGAGCTGTCCCCACTGCACCACAGTCTGCCCCCTCCCAACCACCACATGGGCAGAAAGATCGTTTGGGATTTCTGGGACCTGAATACATTTTCATTTCCTTGAAGAATCACCTCCTCATCCAGCATCTTTAAGTCCTGAATGCTATGTGAACTTGTTGACTTTTGCTTTTCCTGCCTACTTTGACTTCCCAAGCTCAGGACGGTGTATTAGGGGTTGCCAGGTGCCCATTCCTGCAAAGGCATCTGCCACAGTGCACAGAAGTGGAGCCTGTCCTTCCTGCCCAGCATGTTTCTCCATAATTATGCCTCATAGGCATTTGTGGGCACAAATGAAAACTGGGGTAGGATTCTTTCCCCTTTTGGCACCTTAAAAATCTCTTATCTAATTTGCTTTTAAGATCAAATTTCACTTTATTGTTTCCAGCCCATTTTTATAACCTCTGAGATTCTGCTGAATTCTTTTTGTTATTCATACTACTGGATGTGCTCCCTCCCAATTTAATATTCTCTCTGAACTTAATTAGCATACTATTTATCCAAATCATTTAAAAAAACTGTCAGAACTCACAGTGAAGGTCCCCAGCACCACATAAGCTGGCACCCAACCCATTAGCATATGTTATTGACTGCCCCAGGTACCTTGGTCAGGAGGCTGAGTTTTCTGCTGGTCCTGACACCCAAGGGCACAGTATTCTGGAAAGAATGCCCCTGGGGGAGCTGCTCCAGGAGAGCCTCACACACTGTTTACTACGGACTTCCAGGGGGCCTTGGGACACAGGCAACCAAAGTAGTCTTGCTGTCTGCATTGTATTCCCAACCCCTTTGTGCATGTGGTTTAGCTTCTCTGGACTTTGGCTTCTCTTCTATGCAATAAGGACAATGATCCCAATTTGAAACTCTATGTATGTGCGTGGAAGGGGACATGGTGGTGGGATGAAAAGAGAGAATGCATGTGAAGCAGGCATCTTGCAACTTGGTTCAAAAATGCAGATATTCAACAAAATTTTATTCTCCACATTTATCTGAACAAAGAATGGATGGTCTTGGGAAAACTTTTCACTTCTGCTATGGCAAATGAGGTGGTTAAAGAGATTATGAGAAGGACATTACTTTGCCACATCTCTTCCAGAGTGTAACCTTGTGAATGTCTTTTACTAGGCACTAGGTATGAAGCAGAAGCTGACCATGTCCACTTACAGGGACGTGAGTTCTTGGGGTGATACCTACAATGGAAATTTTTAATTAGCACTCTAATGGAGTTCATTGGTACTCAGTGAAGGGGCTCTGGTTTTACTCTTTCACCAATCTCCAGCACTAACAACGCCTGGCATACATGGGTGTGGTGCTGGTGGTCAATGAGCCAAGGTCCATAGCCCCCTTCTTCTTTAATAACAGAATCCCTGATTTCAGCTGGACTCCAGCTTCCCTTTCCACGACCATGCGGCCAAGTTCTGGTCAATGAAACACATGTGAATGCTGCACCATGTCCTTAAAAAGAAAGGATTAGTAAGCCTTCCTCTCTTCCCCACTATCCAGAATGTGGTCTTGAGGGGGAATAAGCTCCATCAGTCATCTTAGAGTATGTGAAGGAAGCTGCATGTTGAAGACATTAGAACAGAAAGAAAATCCTGACATCTCCAGGCTACACACCAGCCCTGGACCACCTGCCTAGTCTTCCAAGTAGGAGGGAACTCAAGTCCTAGCTTGTTAGAGTACTTGTTTTGATTTTGTACTTTTTGTTATATCTGCCTAATCTGGAACACAACCATTACAGTGAATGTTCAACAAGTATTCACTGAGTAAGAAGCAAACTTTAGAATGAGTGAAGTTATTCAAGACAAAGTCACAATAAAAATGAACCATACTGTGTATCAGAATTAACTTCAGGAGGTCTACTTCTGAGATAGAGTGAGGTACACAGTGAAATCTTTCCCCAACAACTATTCACCTAAAGGAAAGTATATAAGCTATCAGTTAAAGTCTCTGGAAATTGTCCTGATAGCATCCAGCAAATGGAGAAGCATTTATTAAAGAAAACATACTAATGCTAAGTCTACATAAGAATAGGGAGTCTGTGGACACAGTGAGCTCCATTCATTCACCCCGAAGTTCCAAGTTCCCTCTTAAGAAAAACCACTCTAGGAGCTCAAAGTCAAGAAAATGGGATCCCTCCCTCCACAGAGTAGGGCAGGAAAGTTTTCTTGCCTCATCCATTGCTAGGTTCATGGTTGAAGCACCTAGAACAAAAGACGGAGTAACAAGAGAAAATATATATTTATATGTAGTTAACATAAATTATGTCAAGTGTATAAGTTTTCTGTGACACAGGATCTTCAAATGCAAAGAAACAGAGAAATATCCGTATTTTTATTCTTAGATTTGATGAAGAGTGAACAGCTCAGCAAAAGTACAATTGGATAAAGGGGTTCTGATTTAATGGTTATAAACTGGAGGAACTCAGCAAGGTCACTTTGTTCAGATTCTTCTTATGTCCCTGAATTTCAGAGATAAACACATTCCTATCTTCCCTATTCCAGGGAGGTCACCTCTGAAATGAAGGTCTTATGACATGCTTTGGAGAAAGAACAGAGAATTCTTTCATGGCCTGTTTCACAAATGAAGAGCAGGAGAAGGTCAGAGAGTGAGTGAACTTCCTGCTTCTGCTGTTTCTTCATGCCAAGGTACCATATTTTGGGGTAGCCTGTCCTTGACCCCATGACCAGCTTCTAATCCAGGCCTTAGCTTATTCTGGGTGGAGCAAGCCACTGGTCACAGAGCTCTCCATTCGGGACAGACATGGCCCCATAGATGGGCTCCCTGCAAGCATGTCTTTTTGTTCTACTGTTCTGATATCTGGGTTGTTAGTAACCCAGGAGAGACTGCTACTCCCAGGGCTAGCAAATTCCTGGAAATAGTAAATAACACACTGTTGACAAATGTGAATTCTATTACTATTCAGTTACAGAAAGTCAGCAGACCCTAGAGAAAATTGCCATTGAAAAGACAGTTTGTGCCAGGCACAACGGCACACACACGCTGTAATCCTAGCAGCTTGGGAGGCTGAGTCTGGAGCATGCAAGCTCAAAGCCAGCCTCAGCACAGCAAGGTGCTAAGCAACTCAGTGAGACCCTGTCTCTAAATACAAAAAAGGTTTGGAGATGTGGCTCAGTGGTTAAGTGTCCCTGAGTTCAATCCCCAGTACCCCTCCCAAAAGAAAAAAAAGAAAAGAAATGACAGTTTGCTACTCACAGTTCCCAAGAGGAGGACACACCACACAGGGCCACATGGGGGAGCAGGGTGGGTCAAGAGGTAGAGAGAATGGGGAGGAAAACATGGGCAGGAGGCTTTATTGTGGTTTCAGTGAAAAGGTGTGAGGCAGGCAAGGTAAGCAGGCTCAGGATTAGCTACTATGAATAATTTCATTAGACTCTAGGGCATTTCTCCTAGTTACATAGGGACTCTTTCTGAGTACCCAGTATCTGGTACCTGGCTCTGGTGTACTAGGACAGGGAAACATGGCCTGGAGTGCCAGAGTCTGACAAAGGAAGTAGAGGACAAGTGGGCTGGTATGGGTTGTGTAGCTTGCACATCAAAGACTGCTCTCAGAGAAGCTATCTTAGTTTGTTCATGCTGCTTTAACAAAATGTCAGACGGGGCGACATAAACAACAAAAATTTAGGTGTCATAGTTCTAGAGGCTGGAAGTCCATGATCAAGATGCATCGGGTTTAATATCATGAGGGCTGCTCTCTCTGCTGTGTCTTCTCATGGAAGAAGCAAGAGCATAAAGAGCCAAACTCTCTTTAAAGCTTCTTTCATAAGGGCACTAATTCCCTTCGTGAGGGAGGAGCCCTCATGGCCTAATCATTTTCTAAAGGCTCCATCTCTTAATACTACTGCATTAGAGATTTTCAACATGAATGTAGAGAACACATTCACCCTATTAACTCCAATCCTTTATTATTTCTAGAAACTGATTATTTCTGGAAGAGACACTCTCCCCAGCAATATGAAGGCCTGCATGTCAAAATGTCAGGATAAAAAGATATGCATAATACAATTAGCCATATGATGTTTTGACCATATCAAGAAGACTTTGGGTAGATGATAGGAGAGACTGTTATGTATATGTGGTTTTTGCAGTTGAGGATTGGGTTTGTTTTTTCTTGCTTTCTTTTTTAACTTTTATTTTTAATTGTCATTTGACATAATTATATATTTTATGGGGTCTGGAGTGCTTCTTCAATTTATGAACCCGATGCAAATAATTAAATCAAGCCAATCAACATATCCATCACTTCAAACATCACTTTTACGATAAGAATATTTTAACTTTACTGTCTTCGCAATTTTGAAATAGATAATACATTATTATTTATCTACCATACTGTACAATGTATCTCAAAGAAGTTTTTAAAAAAAAACTTATTCTTCTATATAATTGAGACTTTTTGTTCTTTGACCATCATCTTTCCCAATACCCCAAAACCACCCCCAGCCTCTGGAAATCACCATTCTACTCTGTTACTTTGAGTTTGATTGTTTTGACTACAACATACACCTGAGAACAAACAGTACTTGTCTTTTAGTGTCCAGCTTATTTTACATAGCTTACTGTTCTACAAGGACTTGGAGAACATCACAAATGATAAAATGTATTCCTTTTTTAAATCTGAGTAGGACTCCATTGTGTATATGTGCCACAATTTCTTCATCTGTCACCTGTTAGTGGATCCTTAGGTTGAGTCCGTACTTGGCTATTGTGAACAGTGCTGCAGTGAACACGGAAGTGCAAGTGTCTCTTCAACATACTGGTTTCAAATCTTTCAAGTAAATACCCAGAAGTGGGACTGCTAAACTAATGACAAAGACTTTCAGAGCATACAGCATAGCTGCTCCAAACAACATAGAGAAGATTTCAGGATGACAATAGAAAGAAGGAACTCAAGTTTAAGCACGAGAAATTCTTGTAGGCCAGCCTATAACTAAACTTCTCATTTACATGCCAATAGCTGAGAAAATAGATCTAGGGTTCTTGGGGTCTCTAATGTATATAATATCTTAGTGAATTTGAAGTGTATTAAAAGTCTGAGTTTAGCAAGAATATCTTGGTGTATTTCTCATGTCAGTCAGGGAGGCAGCTGCCAGTTTTGTTGCTAAAGAATATGAAAAGATGGTTTAGTAAAGCATGTATAAAGATTAGTGGTATTTGTGTAACTAAGAGGAAGGGGTGGCCGTGGTAGTCATGGTCAGAGACAAAGGGCAGGGGAGCATAGTGGAAAACTGGAGTGGGGCGGGGAGTTGCTGGGGATGGGGTGGTCCTCTCCTCTGGGGCTCAGGCGTTCAGTGATGTATGCCTCCTGGAGTAGTGTTGCAGGAAGGACAAGAGCCTGCTGGCGAGGTGACATAGCCAGGATAGTCCTTTTTCACCTGCTCTTGCAATCATGCCAGAAAGATTTCAGATATGTGACTCGGAGTAGCAAGCATGAGTTTATGAAAAGGGAAAGGGTCACTTTCAAGGGAGAGAGTGGGTCACTTCAGGGAAGTGAAGAATGGTGCGCCCCTCCTGCCCTCCAGTTTTATTGGGGGTCTCAGGGAAGCTTCCAGACCAGATCTTATTGGAACCTGTTCTTACAGATTTTGTAGCTAAGGGGAAATTATTATTTTCTCTGAGGGTTCTGGGATCTGGTCTGTATTAGGGTCACAAAATCCTCCCCCATCAGGGTAACTTGTGTTCTTCTTATTGGCAGGGTGGAGTCTTTCAGGCCTGCATTTTTCCTGCAGATACAGGTTGTTTGCTGAGGAATGTAACATATCCTGTCCACTTAAGCCAGGCATGATTGCAGGTAAACTGCTTCTTAGAAAAGAAAGCACATGGAGGTCAGCACAGTAGACCCATTTTACAGAATTATTTTCTTTTCTCATGTTCCCACCACTCACATCTGTAACCTATCAGTAGTAACTTCCACCAGGTCTTTCATTAGGCAAAGGAGTGTAGGGTACATGTTTTGGCAGAGAGCAAAGAATGCACCCAAATCAAAAATAGAATCTCTAATCTCTAATCTCAAAGAAGAAAAGGAATAAATACCCTGCGATCAGTTCATCAAAACCACAGGAGACACAGTCAATGGGCATTGCTGGAAATGATTTTAGGATCTGGGATATAGTCATCTTTTTCCCAAGGGCAAGGTTGCCCCCAGTAGGAAGGTCTTGAGCTAGGCCATTGTCAGTGGTGGTGATGTCAACTGCAGCTTCAGGCTCCAGGGTGATGTCTGGGACATGGATCTAGGGTATCCCTGTGCTCCTGGAAAAAGTCGGAGGCAGTTGAGATCTTACCTGCAGAGATAGTGTGTGATGTGGACGCCACACAGGCTTTCTCCCTTTTATCTAAGCATTTTCCTTTCATACCCTCCTCCCCCTCCCTTTTTTCTTTCTGTTTTTAGGTTATTAGTAGGATTTAATTTCTGTGTCTGGCTGATAGCTCACAATGTGAGCCTCCTGGGAAATTATAGGAAAAAGTGGAGGGGAAAAGGGCTGGAGCTTCCTTCCCTGGCTTTCCAATCTACCTCCCAGGGATGGGGTTTGAGTTTAGAGAGAAAAGAAAGCCCCTCCTCCCTGGGACAGCACAGTCTGCTCACCCCCACTCCCCCAGCAACCCACTCCCACCTTCCCTGGTCTCTGAGCCCCTCCCAACCCCATCTGATGTTTGAGCCCTTTTTCTGTCCTTTCCTTTTCCAGACAAAATGGCCAGAATGGCTTGTACCTCTAGGTGAGTAAATTTTTTCCTTTGTGTTTTGTTGTTGCTGCTGGTGTTGGTAGTGTCTCCTGTCCCTCCCAGACCATTTTTGTTTTCCCACATTTTCCCTTTGGACATTCAATCTGATAAACTCCTAGTGGTCCTGAGTTAGCCTGTCCACACAGCAGCCTCCCTTCCTAGAGTATCCCAATGACCTTTGAGAGTTCTGGATTCACTTCTAGGAGTAAGTCACTGGCTTCTTCTTTATTTTTAAGACTGAATGTTGAGGCCCTTGGCAAGGTGGAAAGCAGTTGTGCTCAATTAAGGTTCATGTGTATTACCTAGGCATTTCTCAGGACCTCATTAGGGTCCTTGGGTAGGACAAAGATAAGATATTCTCTCCCCTCTCCATTGGCATTGAGCATTATGCACCTGTTCTCATAGGGGTGATCTTTTGTACCTTGATGCAGACATCAGAGAATGAATTGCAACAGGAGCAAGGCAATGAGCAATCAAGAACCATACCTTTCTTGGTGTGCCACCCATGGCCCTTGAAGTGGCTGCCTTCTTACTGACTCCATGTGTGATTTGAAATTCACAAGCACCTCCAAAAGGTATGTACCCTCTACTTAAGAGAGCAGAGTGAAATGAGTGAAAAAATAATAAATCAGTTCCTCACACCACTTGTCAATGCTGCCTGTCCACTGATCAGGTCCATCCCATGACACTGGGAAGGAAGTCATACCTCACTCCTTTCAGAGGAGACTTTCATAAATTCAGTTAGTCTATCAAAAAGGGGTACACATGAAAGCATTACCCAAAGTCTAAACAAGCAACACAGTTCATAATGGAACTCAGGGAGGGCTCAGTTATCAAAATTGAATGTAGGTGAAAATCCATAGCAACATCCAGCAAATGCACAAACAACAGTTGTACCAAGCCCAAGCACATGCCAGCAAGCAGTGGTAACTTCCCAGGCTGCAGCTGCCATCTGGTGGAGCCAGTCAGCAAGCCAAGAGCAGCCTAGTAGTATAGCAGTCCAGTCTGAGGCCAAAGCACCCTGCTTTCTATGTCTGTTGTGTTTAAAATTGTGGATTCTATTGTTACTCAGTTGTGGGGAAACTGACAAATCAGAAGAGGATCACCACTGAAAAGATGGTTTGTTAATCCTTATAGTAAAGACAAGGAGACATGCCAGAGATGCAGGGCCACACACATTAGAATAAAAAGATGAGCTTACCACATTCATTTGGGAGCAGAGGACACCTTTTTTGCAAACAAGCCAACCCAGAGCCTGACCACTCCCACTTTCTCTATGGGTCTCTCATATTGGAACTCAGGACCAATATTTCCCTACCCAAATGTCTCAGGGTCAGGTACCAGGCACTAAGGACAGAGCCCACTTAAATTATTCAAATTAGAAATTTCTACATCTACGTTGCCTTACCCATTCCATTCCACAAAAACCACAATAGATGCTCTTGCCCACAATCCTGGCCCCAACTTCCAGCTTCCAAACCAATGCCGGTGCTTACTAATAAAATTCCTGTTTAAAACATGCTCTTGGGCTAGAGATGCAACTCAGTGGTAAAGAGCTTGCCCTATTGAGTTTGAAGCCCTGGGTTCAATTCCCAAAACTCAAGAAAACAAATGAATAAAATAAGACACTCTTCCTCCACCCAGCTCCAGTAGAAGAAGCTACAAACCTTCTCCAATAGTAACAATTTTACTTTTGAGTAATATCCCAGCTCACTCATAGGCAGAGGATCCACACCAGGAGTGGCAATCCAAGAAGACCAGTGGCCACTGTATAGCCAATCCCTGCTTGAAGAATGAAGTGTCACTCAGGGAAAAGAGGGCCATTGTCCCTATCCCCAGCTCCCATGCATTAGCTCAGACTTTGACTCAAATGAGAGAGACAGGCAGGAAAGGCCATCAGGACAAAGAGCTCTACAGTACTGAGGGGGGCACTGATGTTATTTGGAATAGGATGTGGAGAATTACATGCCTAAGGGCATTGTCAACATAAAAAAAGGAAAAAAGGCTGGAGAACTTGGTGATGAGCAATTAAAAATATGCTTATGATTCCATGATATGAACAACAAGGAAAATGGCAGAGCAATCATAAGTTAAACAGAGAATACAAGGGAGAGAGAAATCAAGAGAAGATCTTCTGTAGCCAGAGACGGTCAATCCTAGGGATTTGGAATGTTCCCCACAAGAATTAGGCTGCCTCTATCTACCCAGGAACAGTTTTAGGGCAGGCTTGAAACCATTCTCCAAATCACTCAAATGTCAATGATGAAGGAGAGAAGCCTCGCTGGAACTAGGGGCATAAGCACAAAGACCAAGCAAATGTAGAGAGAAAAATAAACTACTCTGAAATAAGGATGATTCCTAGGAAACCAGGCTTAGAAATAACACCACAGTCGCCCCTAAGTCTGCAGTACTACAGTCATTCCCAAAGTGTACTCTTGCAGAAGTGATCAAGAGGAAAACTTCAAGCTACTAATCCCTAGATAAACAGGAAGCAAAATGTAAATCCCTCAGACTCTAAGGGCAGCCTCCAAGCTATATGCACATCCATTAGTAAAAGGTAAAAGTCAAACTAGCTAAGATGACTTCAGCACAAATCACAAATAAGTGAGGTGCTCACCCAGATGCAATCTCAGCCCTCAGCTGGAGGAGGGGAATAATGTCCGTGGTTACTACAACACATCATATAAAATACCCAGCTTTCAACAACAACAACAAAAATTGAGACACAAGAAGAAACAGTATGACCTATAAGGGGCTGGAGGGGCAAATAATGAAAACTATTTGTGAAAGGAGTCAGATGACAAAAACTTCAAAGCCTCTGTGATAGCCAGGCAAGGTGGCACATGCCTGTAATTCCAACCTGTAAAGGCCGAGGCAGGAGAATCTCAAGTTCGAGGCCAGCCTCAGTAATTTAGTGAGGCCCTAAGCAATGTAGCAAGACCCTATCTCAAAAAGCAAAATGAAAAGGGTCAGAGTGTGACTCAGTGGTTAAGCACCCTTGGGTTCAATCCCTGGGACCAAAAAAAAAAAGGTATCTATTATAAACATGTTACAACCAAAGGTACAACTAAAGGAGACTATTTCTTTTTAGTGTGTAGAAAGAATTTCTCATCAAATCATAACCATCATCAATAAAGAGAAAGTATGTTTTTAAAAATCAAAAGGAAATTCTAGAGTTAAGAAATACAATAACAAAAATAAAAATGTACTAGATTGAGTAGATTTGAATTGGCAAAATAAAGAAACTTGAAAATAAATGAAGAGAAATTATGCAATCTGAAAAGCAAAGGGAATAATGATAAAGAAAAATAAACAGACACTCAGAAAAGTATACATTATCATAAAGTATATTAACATATATATATATAAGTACCAGAAATAGAGAAAAAGTAGAAAAAAATTAAAGAAACAAAAGCTAAAAACTTCACAAATTTTATGAAAACCAGTCTACTTATCTAAGAAACTCAGTGAACTAAAATTAGGATACACACAGTGAGGTCTATACACATAATCAAAGATTAAAAGGCAAAGATAAGACCTTGACAGCAGCAGGAGAAAAATGACTCATCACATACAAGGGACTCTCTATAAGATTAACACCTGACTTCTCATCAGAAAAAAATAAAGATCAGAGAGACAGAACACAAAGGACTGAACATAGAAAAAAACAAGAACTGTATATCCAGCAAAAATACCTTTAAACTATGAAGGATAGATAGATTTCCAGATAAAACCACAGAGATTTTGTAGTTATCAGGCATACCTTGTGAGAAATACTAAATTTCTTCAGACAGAAATCAAGTGAAACCAAGTAGTTCTAATTCATACAGGATGGGGACAGGGGAAAATACCAGTTAGGGTTTTAAGAATGACATAAAAGGTAACTGTAAAAATTGATTACAAGTAATTGTAATATAACTGAGTATAAGTAATTTTATAAAATAGTATGTATACAATGACATTGCTGAACTAATAGCAAATGAAAATGTAATGTACTGATAATAATAGCACAAGGAAAGCAGGTATGAGTAAAGTTGTATTGGACTAAAGAAAGGACAGGGACACCAGATAATGAATAGAATCCACATAATAAATGATAAGAAACAGAAATGAATAAGGATATTCTTACAACAACCTACATATTTCCTTGCCTCTTTCTCTCAGCTTCTTTATAAGATTTAAGTTTATGTAAAGCAATAATTAAAACAATGAATTCTTGTATTTGTCACATATAGAGATGTGAGATGGATAAAAACAGTAGAAATGGGGAGAAAGCTACATAAAAGTAAAGGTTCTATATTTTACTGACATTGTTAATATAAATTCAAAGTGATTTTGGTAAATTCAGATGTGCATTGGAAGAATTAGAGTAACTACTAGGAAAAGAATTTGTGTTTCTTAAATGAATTAAGAAACACTAGAATCATGAACACTAGGAAAATGTTCATGATGCAAAAAAGAGCAGAAGAGGAAGAGTAGAATAAAAAAATGAGACATACATAAGACAAAAAGTAAAATAGCAGATGAAATAGAGCTATTTCAATCATTATGTTACATGTGCAAGAATTAAGTAATCCTATCAAAATACAGTGTATTAATCTTATAGGGAACCATACCAAAATACCAGAGTCAGTGGCTCAAGCAACAGGTATCTATTTTCTCACAGTTCTGGAAACCTAAGGTCCATTATCAAGGTGCCAACAAATTTTGTTTCTGGTGAATTCTTACTTCCTAGTTTGCATACTGCCACTTCCTCTCTGTCCTTACAAGGTCTTTTTCTCTGTGAGCAAGCCAAAGAGAGATCTTTGGTGTCTCTATTTTTTTAATTTTTTATGTAACAGTAGAGTATATTTTGAAATATTATACATACATAGATTAAATATAACTTGTTCCAGTCAGGATCCCATTAACATGGTTGTACATGATGTGGATTTACATTGGTCATGTATTTATATATGAGGATAGGAAAGACATGTCTGATTCATTCTACTGTCTTTCCTATTAACTTTCCCCTTCCCTTCCTTTCATTACACTTTGTCTAGTTCAATGAACTTCTAATATTCCCCTCCTTTGTTGTGGGTTAGCATCCACATATCAGAGTGAACATTATACATTTGGCATTTTGGTAGTGGCTTATTTCACTTAGCATGATATTCTCCAGTTCCATCCATTTACCAGAAATGTCATAATTTTATTCTTCTTATAGCTTAGTAATATTCCATTTTTTTTATCCAAACATCTATTTTAGGGTACAATAGCTTGGCTATTGTGAATTGAGTTACTACACTACAAACATTGAAGTGACTGAGTCACTGAAGTATGCTGATTTTAAGTCCTTTGGCTATAAAACGAGAAGTGGGATAACTGGGTCAAATGGTGGTTCTAGCACCAAGTTTTCTAAGGAATCTCCATACTGCCTTCCAGAGTGGTTGCACCAATTTGCAGTCCCACCAGCAATGTATAAATGAACTTCTTTCCCCACATTTTCACCAACATTTATTGTTACTTGTATTTTTGATAATTACCATTCTAACTGAGGTGAAAGGGAATCTCAGTGTAGTTTTGATTTGCATTTCTCTAATTGCTAGAGATGTTGAAGATTTTTTCATGTATTTTTTGACCATTCATATTTCTTCTTCTGTGAAGTGCCTGTTCAGTTCCTTAACCCATTTATTAATTGAGTAATTTGGGGGGTTTTGGTGCTAAGTTTTTTGAGTTCTTTGTATTTCCTGGAGATCAATGCTCTATCTGAGATGCGTGTGATAAAGATTTTCTCTTATTTTGTAGGCTCTCTGCTTATGTTCTTGTTTCCTTTGCTGTGAAGAAGTTTTTTTCATTTGATACCATCCCATCTATTGATTCTTGATTTTATTTCTTGCTCTTTAGGAGTCTTATTAAGGAAGTCAGTTCCTAAGCTGACATAGTGGAGACTTGGGCCAACTTTTTCTTCTAGAAGATGCAGTCTCTAGTCTAATGTCTAGGTCGTTGATCCACTTTGAGTTGAGTTTTGTGCAGGGTGAGAAATAGAGGTTCAATTTTATTCTACTACATATGGATTTCCAGTTCTCCCAGCACCATTAGTTGAAAACGCTATCTTTTCTCCATGTATATCTTTTTATTTATTTTTTCTAATTAGTTGTACATGACAGTAGAATACATTTATACATTTTGACAGATCATACATAAATAGAGTGTAATCTCATTTTTGTGATGGTTCATATCACAGGATTACATCGATCATGCAGTCAAACATGTACATGAGATAATAATGTCTGTTTCACTCTACTATCATTCCTTCCCTCATACCCCTTCCCCTCCTTTACTCCCCTCTACCTAATCTAAAGTAACTTTATTCTTCCCTATCCCCCACCCCTTATTGTGAATTACCTTCTATGTATCAGAGAAAACATTCAGTCTTTGGTTTTTTGGGTTTGGCTTATTTCACTTAGCATAATATTCTCTAAGTCCATCCATTTACCAGCGAATGCCAGAATTTCATTCTTCTTTAAAGTTGAGTAATATTCCATCATATGTTTATAGTGCCTTTGTCTAGTAAGAGATAACTGTATTTATGTGGGTTTGACTCTGTGTCTTCTAATCTGTTCTGTTGATCTTCATGTCTGTTTCTGTGACAATACCATGTCATTTTTATTACTATAGCTCTCTAGTATGAATTAAGGTCTGGTATTGTGATGTCTCCTGTGTCACTTTTCTCACTAAGTATTGCTTTGGCTATTCTGGGCCTCTTTTTTTCCAAATGAATTTCATGACTGGTATTTTTTTTAATTTCTATGAAGAACATCATTGAATTTGTAATAGAAAATTTGCATTAAATCTGTAGAGCACTTTTGGTAGTATGGTCATTTTGACAATATTAATTCTGCCTATTCAAGAACATTGGAGATTTTTCCATCTTCTAAGGTCTTCTCAATTACTTTCTTTAGTGTTCTGTAGTTTTCATTGTAGAGGTGTTCCACCTCTTTTGTTAGATTGATTCCCAAATAATTTTTGAGACTATTATAAATGGGATAGTTTTCCTGATTTCTCTTTCAGCTGATTCATCATTGGTGTACAGGAATGTAAGACTTATGGGTGTTAATTTTATATCCTCCTACTTTGCTGAATTCATTTATGAGTTCTAGAAACTTTCTGGTGCAGTTTTTTGAATCTTCTAAATAAAGAATCTCTATTTGTCATCAGCAAATAGGGATAGTTTGAACTCTTCTTTTCCTATTCATATCCCTATAATTTCTTTTGTCCAATTGTTCTGGCTAGGATTTCCAGGACTATGTTGCATAGGAGTTGTGAAAAAGATCATCCCTGTCTTGTTCCAGTTTTTAGATCATCCCTGTCTTGTTCTTCTTTCAGTTTTTCTCATTTTTAGAATGACATTGGCCTTGGGCTTAGCATAGACAGCTTTTATAATGTTGAGGTATGTTCCTATTATCCCTAGTTTTTCTAGTGCTTTGAACATTAATGGATGCTGAATTTTGTCAAACACTTTTTCTGCATATATTGAGATAATCTTATGATTCTTGTTTTAAAATCTATCAATGTGATAAATTACATTTATTGATTTCCATATGTTGAACCAACCTTGCATCCCTGGGGTGAACCTCACTTGATCATGGTGTACTATCTTTTTAATATGTTTTTGTACATGATTTGCAAGTATTTTATTAAGAATTTTTGCATCTATATTCCTCAGGGATATTGGTGTGAACTTTTCTTTCCTTGATGTGTCTTTGTCTGCTTCTTGTATCAGGGTAATAATAACTTCACAGAATGAGTTTGGAAGGGTTCCTTCCTTTTCTATTTCATGGAATAATTTGAAGAGGATTGGTGTTAATACTTCTTTGAAGAAATCATCTCATCTTGTGCTTATCTTGGTTGATAGACTTTTGATGGTGTCTTCAACATCATTGCTTGAAATTGATCTGTTTAAATTTTCTATATCCTCCTGATTCAATTTGAGTAGGTCGTATGTCTCTAGAAATTTGTTGATGTCTTCAAGATTTCTATTTTATTAGAGTATAAATTTTCAAAATAGTTTTGGATTATCTTGCGAATTTCAGTAGTATCCATGATATTTCCTTTTTCATCTTGAATTTTAGAGATTTGACATTTCTCCCTCTTTCTCTTTGTTAACTTGGCTAAGATTTGTCAAATTTTTTGTGTGTGTTTGTTTTAAAAGAACCAACTTTATGTTTTGTTGATTTTTTAATTGTTTTTTGTTTGTTTCCACTTCATTAATTTCAGCTCTGATTTTAAATATTTCCTGTCTTCTACTCTTTTTGGTATTGATTTGTTCTTCTTTTTCTAGGACTTTGAGATATAAAGTTAGGTTATTTAATTGGTAGCTTTCTATTCTTTTGAAGAATGCACTCAATGCAATGAACTTTCCTCTCATCGCTGCCTTCATAATGTCTGAGATTTGGATAAGTTATGACTATTCTTATTTAACGCCACATTTTTTTTTTATTTCATCCTGATTTCTTTAGCTATCCATTGGTCATTCGACAGTGTATTATTTAGTCTCCAAGCATTAGAGCAACTTCTATTTTTATAATTTATTCTGAATTTATTCCATTATGATCTAATAAAATTCTAGGTAGTATCTCTAATTTTTGGATTTGCTAAGAGTTGCTTTGTGGCTTAACATATGATCTATTTTAGAGAAGGATCCACGTGCTGCTGAGCAAAAAGCTTATTCAGTTATTGATGCATGTAATATTCTATATATGTCTGTTAAGTCTAAATTATTAGTTTTTGTTTGGAAGATCTATCAAGTGGTGAGAGAGGTATGTTAAATAATCCAGCATTATTGTGTTGTAGTCTATTTGATTCCTGAAATTGTGAAGTGTTTGTTTGATGTACGTAGGTGCTCCATTATTGGGGGCATAAGTACTTAAGATTGTTACATCTCATTGATGTATTGTTCCCTTAAGCAGTAAGAAATGACCTTCTTGTTCCCTTCTGATTAACTTTGGCTTGAAGTTCACTTTATCTGATATGAGAATAGCGATCCCTGCTTGTTTATGAAATTCAGGTGAATGATCCCTGAATCCTTTTACCTTTAGTATGTGGATGTCTTTGCCTATGAGGTCAGTCTCCTGGAGAAAGCATATCGTTGGGTCTTGTTTTCAAATCCAATCTACCAGTCTTTTATTTTGATTCATGAGTTTAGGCCATTGACATTCAATGTTATTATTGAGAAATTATTTTTATTCCCTGTCATTTTTATTTATTTCTGGTTTAACTTGACTTAGTTTCTCCTTTGATTGACTTTTCCTTTAGTGTAGTTCCTCCCTTTGCTGGTTTTCACTTTTATTTTTCATTTCTTCATGAAATATTTTGCTGAGAATGTTTTGTAGTGCAACCTTTATAGTTGTGAATTCTTTTTAACTTATGTTTATCATGGAAAGTTTTTTATTTCATCTTCAGATCTAAAGCTTAATTTTGCAGGGTATAATATTCTTGGTGGCATCCATTTTCTTGCAGAGCTTGGTATATGTTATTCCATGACCTCATAGCTTTAAGTGTCTGGGATAAGAAATCAGCTGAGATCTGTATTGGTTTCCCTCTGAAAGTAACCTCTCATTTTTCTCTAGCAGTCTTTAAAAATTCTATTCTTATTCTGTATGTTGGGCATTTTCATAATTATGTGCCTTGGTGCAGATCTCTTGTAATTTTGTATATTAGGGCTCTTGTAAGCTTTCTGTATTTGGGTTTCCATTTCATTCTTAAGACTTGGGGAATTTTCAAATATTATTTCATTGAAAAGACTGTGTATTCCTTTGGTTTGTAGCTTCAAGTCTTCATCTGTCCCAAATATCTTAAATTTGGTCTTTTCATAGTAATCCATATTTCTTGGAAGTTTTGTTCATGTTCTTTTAACATCTTTTCTCCATCATCAACTTTATTTTCTAGATTATATATTTTGTCCTTATTGCCTGAAACTCTGTCTTCCAATTGGTCTAGTCTACTGGTGATGCCTTTCAATGAATTTTTTATTTGGTTTATTAATCCCTTCATTTCAAGAATTTCTGCTTGATTTTTTTTCAGAATCTCTATCTCTATATTGAAGTGAACTTTTGCTTCCTGTATTTTCTCCTTTACATCATCTTTTTTTCACAGATCAGTTTATGAACATTCTAAACTCTTTCTCTGTCATTTCTTCCACTGTAGTGTCAATGGATTCTGTTATTGAATTATATTGATTTTTTTGAAGTGATTTGTTCCCTTGCTTTTTCATGTTTCTTGTGGATCTACCAATTTGAGAGTATGGTTTTGAGGCAGTAGAATTTCTACCATGTGGGCTTATAGGGAGTCTGAAGGTTTCTAGTATCTCAGTTTAAGAGGAGACAGATAATAACAACCAATGCAAACGATTTACAGCATCAAACCAAATAGTTCCTGCTTTGGTATCTACTAAGTCAATTGTCACAATAAACAGGGATGATATGTTCAGTTATTGCTCACAGTCAATACAGTAAATTTTTGTATAGTTTTATAAGTTTAAGTTGTGAATAGGGACAGAAAAGAAGTAGTGTAGGATGCAATGTTTGTAAAGGAAGGGGAGAGATAATAGAAGTAGAAAATAGAGGATGAGTGATAGATCAGTAAAAGTTGGCTATTAGCAGAGGATAAGTGGGGAAGAGGATCAAGGGAAATAGGTGAGAGAAAAAAGTGTACAGAATAAAAATTTGTGTACAATGAATCAAAACGCAGTCTGTAAAAATAAAAAATAAAATAAATAACACTGCAAAAAATTAATAGTAAAAATTAAAATAAAAGGGTACAAGAACAAAACTGATATATTCTAATTAAACATCTTAGTCCTCAAACTATTGATCTATGAGAAATCACTGCCTTAGAAAAACAATGGAAATGAGAAACAAAGGAAAGAACAAACCAAAAAAAAAAAAAAAAGGTCTGAATACATATAAGTGCCCATGATCTGTGGACAAGGTCATAATTGAACAGTGAATAGAAAAAAATTAAAAAGTAAATAAGTAAAAATTTTTAAATAAAATAAAGTAAAATAGAAAAGAGAATCTTGCTGAAAACACAGGTAATTTTTTCTGTTGGTAGTCCACATATTCTTCTCAGTTATGATAGTTGGGGTTGCTGGAGTGATGGGAGGTCCCACAGGCAGGACTCTTGGGGTGAGATTTAGGCTTTGTTAGCATCCAAGCTCTTCCTTGAATTGGTCTGAAAATTTTTAACTGGAGCATTTCACTGGCCAAGCAAATACTGGGCCATGCTGGAAGACTGTCCTCCAGGAAAAATCCTTGGGTTTCATTCATGTGGTGGAGGGGTCAGTTCTTATTACCCTCAGACACACTTTAACTTTGTGTTTATAGGACTCTCAGGTTCAGACTTCAAACTCTGAATTCCTTCCCATCCTCTGGAGTTCTCACTGGTGGATCTTCCCAGTAACACTTTCAAGTATCTTTCTTTTTCTTTTTTTTCTTTTTTTTTTTTTTTTTTTTTTTTTTTTTTTAACAAACAGGAGTTCTGGATGGGGAGAGGGGAAGCCATGTGTGTTTTCCTGAAGAGTTTTCTCCTGTAAAAACCCCACTCGGCTTTTGATTTTATTCTGGTCTCTTAGACACACTTTGCTGTGTGTCATGGGTTTGCCTAACCTGTTCTTTGGGCCAGGGACAGCTGTTGGGGACTTGGGTCCTCCAGCTGGCATTCCCCTGTGCTAGAGCTGCAAAATGGCTCCTTCTTCCTATTTCCCTGGTAGAGGAGAGACAGGAAACATGTTTTCCTCCCTTTCCCCTCAGCACAATATTGTTGCACAAGGCACCCTTTAGGTTAGTGACTTTGAACTCTGATCTCTCTGTACCTATACACACCTCACACCTCCCCAAAACCAAGGGTTCCTTTAATTGAAGTATCACTCCACAATCTTAGTGCAGGAGAGTTCTCACCCACCGGTGCTGCTGCCAGCAGCAGCAGCCCTGGAGATCTCTTTTATTTTGTTCTATCCATCTATCTGATTCCCTGATCTGTTTTGAATATCCAGAATTATTTCCCAGAAAATATCCCCTCTCTCACCTTCTTGAGAAGCTGTGTGTCTGACATCTTAATTTTAAACCATAGAGCAACCAGGAAAGTGACCTTCTATAATCCACCATTTGTTGTGTTTTTTCATTTTCTGGCCTTCAGGATGTCCTGTCATCTCCCTATAGATTGTCCAGCACTTACATGGAAAAGCAAACCCAGCCTTCTGAGCACAGGAAAGGGAACCTAGAAATGAATACCAAGAATCTGGTGACTCTTTCTTTTCTTCTGTGGACATCAATCTATTATATCAGGGTATAGTCCTAATGATATTATTTCACCTTAATTATCCAAAGTCCTAAACTCAAATTTTGTCATATATGGGCTTAGGTTTCAATACAAGAATTTGATAAGAGACATTTCGATCCATAGCAATACTCATGAAAATGAAAAGAACCACACTACGCAAAGGTATTTCAAAAGAGAAGAACCATGTTGAAGTAATAACATGTCTTAATCTCAAAATTCATTATAAAGTTACTGCAGTCAAGACACTATGATAACAGCATAAGGATAAACATATCAATAAGTTGAATAGAACTGAGAGTCGACAGGAAATGCCTCACACAGTGAACTGATTTTCAACAAAGGGTGACAAGTCAATTCAATTAGGAAAGGGTCTTTTCAACAAATGACACTAGAAGAAATGGATTTCCGCATGCATAAGAATAAATTTGGACTTCTTCCTTTTATCATACATGAAATTAAATCAAATACATCAGAGAACTTTAATGTAAAAGTCAAAACCATAAAATTCTTAGAAGAAAACATAGGTACAAACCTTCATGATCTTGGAATAGGCAATGGATTCTAAGCTATGACACAAAAGCATAAGCCACAAATGAAAAAGCAGATTATTTGAATTATATCAAAATCAAAATATTCATGCTGCAAATGATACAACCAATCAAGAAAGTAAAAAAGACTTTTTAAAAGAAAGTAAAAGAAAGAGAGAATGGGAGAAAATATTTGCAAATCAAACATCTGATTTGGGGACTCCATTCAAAACTCTTACAAATGAATAATAAAATGACAAAGAATCCAATTTTTAAATGGACAAAAGATTTGAATAGATATTTCTCCAAAGAAAATATACAAATGGTCAATAAACATAAAAGGTGCCCAATATCTACTCTAGTTTAGATACTGAGTGTATCCATGTTCTCTCTTTTTTTTTTTTTTTTTAAGGGAAAGTACACAAGTACCCCATCAACTTTATTTTAATAGTGTTTCTAAACTTAAGCTTTAACTACTACTTTTTTTTCTTTTTTACTTTTTTTTATTGTATACAAATGGGATACATGTTGTTTCTCTATTTGTACATGGAGTCAAGGCATACCATTTGTGTAATCATAAATTTACATAGGGCAAAGATGTTTGATTCATTATTTTTTTCCCTTCCTCCCCACGCCTCCCACCCCTCTTTTCCCTCTATACAATCTTTCTTTCCTCCATTCTTACCACCCTCCTTATCCCTAACCTTAAACCTAACCCTAACCATAACGCTAACCCCTCCCACCCCCCATTACATGTCCTCATCCGCTTATCAGCGAGATCATTCGTCCTTTAATTTTTTGATATTGGCTTATCTCACTTAGCATGATATTCTCCAATTTCATCCATTTGCCTGCAAATGTCATAATTTTATCATTCTTCATTGCAGAGTAATATTCCATTGTATATATATGCCACAGTTTCTTTATCCATTCATCAATTGAAGGACATCTAGGTTGGTTCCACAATCTGGCTATTGTTAATTGAGCAGCAATGAACATTGATGTGGCTGTATCTCTGTAGTATGCTGATTTTAAGTCCTTTGGGTATAGGCCAAGAGTGGGATAGCTGGGTCAAATGGTGGTTCCATTCCAAGTTTTCTGAGGAATCTCCATACTGGTTTCCAGAGTGGTTGCACTAATTTGCAACCCCACCAGCAATGTATGAGTGTACCTTTTTCCCCACATCCTCGCCAACACCTGTTGTTGCTTATATTCTTGATAATCGCCATTCTGATTGGGGTGAGATGGAATCTTAGGGTGGTTTTGATTTGCATTTCTTTTATTACTAGAGATGTTGAACATTTTTTCATATATCTGTTGATTGCTTGTAGATCTTCTTCTGTGAAGTGTCTGTTCATTTTCTTAGCCCATTTGTTGATTGGATTATTTGTATTCTTCGTGTAGAGTTTTTTGAGTTCTTTATACATGCTGGAAATTAGCGCTCTATCTGAAGTATGATTGGCAAAGATATTCTCCCACTCTGTATGCTCTCTCTTCACATTACTAATAGTTTCCTTTGCTGAGAGAAAGCTTTTTAGTTTGAATCTATCCCAGTTGTTGATTCTTCCTTTTATTTCTTGTGCTATGGGAGTCCTGTTAAGGAAGTCTGATCCTAAACCAACAAGTTGAAGGTCTGGACCTACTTTTTCTTCTATAAGATGCAGGGTCTCTGGTCTGATTCCGAGCTGCTTGATCTAATTTGAGTTGAGTTTTGTGTAGGGTGAGAGTTAGGGGTTTAATTTCATTCTATTGCATATGGTTTTCCAGTTTTCCCAGCACCATTTGTCGAAGAGGCTATCTTTTCTCCATTGCATGTTTTTGGCCCCTTTGTCTAGTATGAGAAAATTGTATTTATTTGGGTTTGTGTCCGTGTCCTCTATTCTGTACCATTGATCCACATTTCTATTTTGGTACCAATACCATGCCGTTTTTGTTACTATTGCTTTGTAAAAGAGTTGAAGATCTGGTATTGCAATACCCCCTACTTCACTCTTTCTGCCAAGGATTGCTTTAGCTATTCTGGGTTTTTTATTCTTCCAGATGAATTTCATAATTGCTTGCTCTATTTCTGTAAGGTACATCATTGGGATTTTAATTGGAATTGCATTGAATCTGTATAGCACTTTTGGTAGTATGGCCATTTTGACAATATTAATTCTTCCTATCCAAGAACATGGGAGATCTTTCCATCTTCTGAGGTTTTCTTTAATTTCTTTCTTTAGTGTTCTGTAGTTCTCATTGTAGAGGTCTTTCACCTCTTTTGTGAGAATGATTCCCAAGTATTTTATTTTTTTCGAGCTTTTGTGTTGGGGTAGTTTTCCTAATTTCTCTTTCTGAAGATTCATCACTTATGTATAAAAATGCATTGGATTTATGAGCATTGATCTTCTAACCTGCTACTTTACTGAATTCACTTCTGAGTTCTAAAAATTTTCTGGTGGAATTTCCAGGTTCCTCTTAATATATAATCATGTCATCAGTGAACAGGGATACTTTGAGTTCTTCTTTTCCAATTCATATCCCATTAAATTCTTTGGTTTGTATAATTGCTCTGACTAGAGTCTCAAGGACAATGTTGAATAGAAGTGGTGAAAGAGGGGATCCCTGCCTTGTCCCAGTTTTTAGGGAGAACGCTTTCAGTTTTTCACCATTTAGAATGACATTGGCCATGGGCTTAGTGTAGATGGCCTTTACAATGTTATGGAATGTTCCCACTACTCCAATTTTTTCTAGTGTTTTGAGCATGAAGGGATGCAGTATTTTATCAAATGCTTTTTCTGTATCTATCGAAATAATCATGTGATTCTTAACTTTAAGTCTGTTGATATGGTGAATGACATTTATTGATTTCCGGATGTTGAACCAACCTTGCATCCCTGGGATAAAAGCCACTTGATCATGGTGCACTATCTTTTTAATATGTTTTTGTATGTGATTTGCTAAAATTTTGTTGAGAATTTTTGCGTCGATGTTCATTAAGGATATTGGTCTGAAATTTTCTTTCCTCGATGTGTCTCTGTCTGGTTTAGGTATCAGGGTGATATTGGCTTCATAGAATGAGTTTGGGAGGAATCCCTCCTCTTCTATTTCATGGAATAGTTTGAGGAGTATTGGAATGAGCTCTTCTTTAAAGGTTTTGTAGAACTCGGCTGAGAACCCATCTGGTCCTGGACTTTTCTTTGTTGGTAGGCTTTTGAAGACCTCTTCTATTTCATTGCTTGAAATTGATTTATTTAAGTAGTGTATGTCCTCCTCATTAAGTTTAGGTAATTCATATGTCTCTAGAAACTTGTTGATGTCTTCGAGGTTTTCTATTTTCTTGGAGTATAGATTTTCAAAATAGCTTCTAATTATGTTTTGTATTTCACTCGTGTCTGTTGTGATATTTCCTTGTTCATTCCAAATTTTAGTAATTTGAGTTTTCTCCCTCTTTCTCTTTGTTAGTGTGGCTAAGGGTTTATCAATTTTGTTTATTTTTTCAAAGAACCAACTATTTATTTTGTTAATTTTTCCAATTGTTTCTTTTGTTTCAATTTCATTGATTTTGGCTCTGATTTTAACTATTTCCTATCTTCTACTACTTTTGGTATTGGTCTGCTCTTCTTTTTCTAGGGCTTTGAGCTGTAGTGTTAAGTCGTTTATTTGTTGATTTCTACTTCTTTTGTTGAATGCGCCCCATGAAATAAATCTTCCTCTAAGTACTGCTTTCATAGTGTCCCAGAGATTTTGATATGATGTGTCTTTGTTCTCGTTTACTTCTAAGAATTTTTTTATTTCCCTCCTGATGTCTTCTGTTATCCATTCATCATATAATAGTATATTATTTAGTCTCCAGGTATTGGAGAAGTTTCTGTTTTTTATTCTGTCATTTATTTCTAATTTCAATCCATTATGATCTGATAGAGTACAAGGTAGTATCTCTATCTTCTTGTATTTGCTAACAGTAGCTTTGTGGCATAAAATATGGTCTATTTTAGAGAAGGATCCATGTGCTGCTGAGAAGAAAGTGTATTCATTCTTTGTTGGATGGTATATTCTATATATGTCCGTTAAGTCTAAATTGTTGATTGTGTTGTTGAGATCTATGGTTTCTTTATTCAATTTTTGTTTGGACGATCTATCCAGTGGTGACAGAGGTGTGTTAAAATCGCCTAGTATTATTGTGTTGTGGTCTATTTGATTTCTGGAATTGAGAAGGATTTGTTTAACATACATGGATGAGTCAATGTTCGGGGCATAGATATTTATGATTGTTATGTCTTGCTGATTTATGCTTCCCTTAAGCAGCATGTAATGACCTTCTTTATCCCTTCTGACTAGTTTTGGCTTGAAGTCCACATTATCTGAAATGAGGATGGATACTCCAGCTTTTTTGCTGTGTCCGTGTGCATGGTATGTTTTTCCCCATCCTTTCACCTTTAGTCTATGGGTATCTCTTTCTATGAGATGAGTCTCCTGCAGGCAGCATATTGTTGGATTTTTCTTTTTAATCCAATCTGCAAGTCTATGTCTTTTGATTGATGAGTTCAGGCCATTAACATTCAGGGTTATTAGTGTGATATGATTTGTATTCCCAGTCATTTGACTCATTTTTGTTTTCTGACATGATTTGGTTTCTCATTTATTTGGCTATTTCTTTAGGCTAATTCCTCATGTTGCTGATTTGCATCATTTTTTTTCATCTCTTCCTCATGGAATATTTTTCTGAGAATGTTCTGTAATGCCGGCTTTCTTTTTGTAAATTCCTTTAGCTTTTGTTAATCATGGAAGAATCTTATTTTGTGGTCAAATCTGAAAGTAAGTTTTGCTGGGTATAAGATTCTTGGTTGGCATCCATTTTCTTTCAGGGCTTGGTAAATGTTGTTCCAGGCCCTTCTAGCTTTTAGGGTCTGGTTTGAAAAATCTGCCCATATTCTTATTGGTTTCCCTCTGAATTTGATTCTTTTCTCTCACGGCCTTTAAAATTCTGTCTTTATTTTGTATGTTAGGTATTTTCATAATAATGTGCCTTGGTGTCAGTCTGTTGTAATTTTGTATATTTGGAGTCCTATAAGCCTCTTGTACCTGGTTTTCCATTTCATTCTTCATATTTGGGAAATTTTCTGATATTATTTCATTGAATAGATTGTTCATTCCTTTGGTTTGTTTCTCTAAGCCTTCCTCAATCCCAATAATTCTTAAATTTGGCCTTTTCATGATATCCCATAATTCTTGTAGATTCTGTTCATGATTTCTTACCATCTTCTCTGTTTGGTCAACTTTGTTTTCAAGATTAAATATTTTGTCTTCAATGTCTGAGGTTCTGTCTTCCAGGTGTTCCATCCTATTGGTTATGCTTTCTATGGAGTTTTTAACTTGGTTTATTGTTTCCTTCATTTCAAGGAGTTCTGTTCATTTTTTTTTTTTTTAAGTATATCTAACTCTTTATTGAAATGATCTCTTGCTTCCCGTATTTGGTCTTTTAACTATTGATTGGTGCAATCATTTAATGCCTGCATTTGCTCTTTCATCTCCTCCTTCAATGCCTGCATTTGCTCTTTCATCTCCTCATTTGCTTCCCTGATTGTTTTAATTATGTACATTCTGAACTCCCTTTCTGACATTTCTTCTGCTGTGCTGTCATTGGGTTTTATTGATATAGTATCTAGGTTTGTTTGGGACATTTTCTTCCCTTGTTTTCTCATATTGGTCAGATGTCAGTGGGACTCTGAGATATTGCAGATTTCCTCTATTGGCTTATAGTGTCCCTGTAGATTTCCAGTGTATAACCTCCCAGGAGGAACTTGATAATGCAGTGCTTCTGAAGAAAGCTTCCCCTAGCCCGCTACTGGTTCCAGGGCTTGGAGCTGGCTCTGTGCACAAAGGCTCTCACTCGGGGGCCTGTACCGTGCAGCTGGCCGTGTGGGAGGAGCCCACCACCAGAGTGTGCAAGGCTACCTGGGGAAGACTCTAGCTGCCCTGCCCTGCTCTGATAAGCCACCCCTATCCGTGCCTGCCGCCCAGGCCAAGCTTCACCTGGTGGGGGAGAATCACCCCGTGGTTCTATTTTAGTCTGAGTCTCTCAATTCCTCCCCTTCTTGAGTCCTGGGTTCTGGAGCAACTGGAGATGCAGTCACCCTCTAGTCTGCCATCTTGGATCGCCCCGTGGAAAGAGCCTGCAACCGTAGGGGGCAGGGCCACCTGGAGAAGTCTCTGGCTGCCCTGCCCTGATCCCAGAGGCTGCCTGGGGGTCAGAGCTCTCCGTTGGCTCAGGGACTTGTCGCTGGCTCTGTGTAGAAAGGCTCTCACTGGGTTATCTGCTCTGAGAAGCTAGCCTTGAAAGGCGTCTCCTGCCAGAGGGGGCCGAGCTGCTTGGGGAAGTCTCTGACTGCCCTGTCCTGGTCCCTGTCCTGCTTGCAGGCCGGAGCTCACTGTACTGGCTCCAGGACTTGGAGCTGGTTCTGTTCAGAAAGGCTCTCACTGGGGTCCTGCTCCGAGAAGCTGGTTAAGCTGGCCGTGTGGGAGGGGCCCACCGCCGGAGTGCACAGGGCTGCCTGGGGAAGACTCTAACTGCCCTGCCCTACTCTGATAAGCCACCTCTATCCGGGCCTGCCATCCAGGGTGAGCTTTACCCGGTGGGGAAGACTCACCCGTGGCTCTATTTTAGTCCGAGTCTCTCAATGCCTCCCCTTCTTGAATCCTGGGTTCTGGAGTGACTGGAGATGCAGTCACCCTCTAGTCCACCATCTTGGATCACCCTTATCCATGTTCTCTTCCTCCTCCTCTCTCTTGCTTCCTGCCTCATGAATTGAGCAGTTTTCTCTACCACACATTCCCACCACAGTGTGCTGCCCTCATCAGGAACCAAATGAGGCTACACCGATTTAGGACTGAATTCTCCAGAATCATGTCAAATAAAATTATTTCTATAAGATAAGGTATTTCATTATACTGACTGAAAACTGACTGATAAAATATCATTAGTCATTAAGGAAATGCAATCCAAATCCATAGTGAGATATCATTTTATACCCATCATGATAGTAATAAAAAAGAAATAATAATGAGTATTGGTGAGGATTTGGAGAAATTTGAATACTCATGCATTGCCCATGATAATGTAAAATGATGTAATTTCTTTAGAAAACAGTGGGGCAGTTCCTCAAACAGTTAAAGAGTTATAACTTAATCTAGTAATTTCATTCCTAATTAATCACCAAAAAGGAGTGAAAATATATTTCATACAGAAACTTCTACATGAATGTTCACAACAGTATTATTCATAATAGCCAAAAAATGACAAGAGACGGAACTGGCCCGCTAGTGAGAGCCTGTCTGAACAGAGCAGGCTCCGAGTCCCGGAGCCCCTGCAGTGCAGAGTACTCCTGCAAAGAACCAGCGGAGAGCCTCGATCTGCAGTCAGCCTCAGGGATAAGGGCAGGGCAGCCGGAGACCTCTTCAGGCGGCTCTGCCCACTCCGGCTGCGGGCTCTCTTCACGGGGCGATCCAAGATGGCGGCCTAGAGGGAGACTGCACCTCCGGTCGCTCCACAACCCAGGAGTTAAGAAAGGGAGGCATTGAGAGACTCGGACTGAAGTGGACCCACGGGTGAGTCTGCCCACTGGGTAAAGCTTGGCCCGGGTGGCAGGCCCAGATAGAGGTGGCTTATCGGAGCCGGGCAGGGCAGCTAGAGTCATCCACAGGCAGTCCTGCGCACTCCGGCGGTGGGCCCCGCCCACACAGCCAGCTTCTCCAGGTTCTCGGAACGGAACTGGCCCGCTAGTGAGAGCCTTTCTGAACAGAGCAGGATCCGAGTCCCGGAGCCGCTGCAGTGCAGTGTACTCCTGCAAAGAACCAGCAGAGAGCCTCGGTCTGCAAGCAGCCTCAGGGATAAGGGCAGGGCAGCCGGAGACCTCTTCAGGCGGCTCTGCCCACTCCGGCTGCGGGCTCTCTTCACGGGGCGATCCAAGATGGCGGCCTAGAGGGAGACTGCACCCCAGGTCGCTCCACAACCCAGGAGTTAAGAAGGGGAGGCATTGAGAGACTCGGACTGAAGTGGAGCCACGGGTGAGTCTGCCCACTGGGTAAAGCTCAGCCCGGGTGGCAGGCCCAGATAGAGGTGGCTTAGCAGAGCCGGGCAGGGCAGCTTGAGTCTTCCCAAGGTAGTCTTCCACACTCCGGCAGTGGGCTCTTCCCACACGGCCAGCTGCACGGTGCAGGCCCACAGTGAGAGCATTTCCGCACAGAGCCAGTTCCAAAACGTGGAACCAGTAGGGGGCTAGGGGCAGTATTCTTCGAATGAGCTGCTTTATCAGATTCCTCCAAGACATCAGGCTACTGAAGGCTGGGAGGTGATACACTGGAAATCTACTGGGACACTATAAGCCAATAGTGGAAAACTGCAATATCTCAGGGTCCCACTGACAACTGACCATTATGAGAAAACAAGGGAAGAAAATGTCCCAATCAAATCTAGATACTACATCAATAAAACCCAATGACAGCACAGCAGAAGAAATGTCAGAAAGGGAGTTCAGAATGTACGTAATTAAAACGATCAGGGAAGCTAATGAGGAGATGAAAGAGCAAATGCAGGCATTGAAGGAGGAGATGAAAGAGCAAATGCAGGCATTAAATGATCGCACCAATCAACAGTTAAAAGACCAAATACGAGAAGCAAGAGATCATTTCAATAAAGAGTTAGAGATACTGAAAAAAAAACCAAACTGAAATCCTTGAAATGAAGGAAACAATAAATCAAGTTAAAAACTCCATAGAAAGCATAACCAATAGGATAGAACACCTGGAAGACAGAACCTCAGACATTGAAGACAAAATATTTAACCTTGAAAACAAAGTGGAACAAACAGAGAAGATGGTAAGAAATCATGAACAGAATCTCCAAGAACTATGGGATATCATGAAAAGGCCAAATTTGAGAATTATTGGGATTGAGGAAGGCTTAGAGAAACAAACCAAAGGAATGAACAATCTATTCAATGAAATAATAACAGAAAATTTCCCAAATCTGAAGAACGAAATGGAAAACCAAGTACAAGAGGCTTATAGAACTCCAAACATACAAAATTACAACAGACCCACACCAAGGCACATTATTATGAAAATACCTAACATACAAAATAAAGACAGAATTTTAAAGGCCGCGAGAGAAAAGAATCAAATTACATTCAGAGGGAAACCAATAAGAATATCAGCAGATTTTTCAATCCAGACCCTAAAAGCTAGAAGGGCCTGGAACAACATATACCAAGCCCTGAAAGAAAATGGATGCCAACCAAGAATCTTATACCCAGCAAAACTTACCTTCAAATTTGACGATGAAATAAGATCCTTCCATGATAAACAAAAGCTAAAGGAATTTACAAAAAGAAAGCCAGCATTACAGAACATTCTCAGCAAAATATTCCATGAGGAAGAGATGAAAAACAACGATGCAAATCAGCAACAGGAGGCGCTAGCCTAAAGGAATAGCCAAATAAAGGAGAAACCAAATCATGTCAAAAACAAATATGAGTCAATTGACTGGGAATACAAATCATATCACAATAATAACCCTGAATGTTAATGGCCTGAATTCATCAATCAAAAGACACAGACTGGCAGATTGGATTAAAAAGAAAAATCCAACAATATGCTGCCTGCAAGAGACTCATCTCATAGAAAGAGACACCCATAGACTAAAGGTGAAAGGATGGGGACAAACATACCATGCACACGGACACAGCAAAAAAGCTGGAGTATCCATCCTCATCTCAGATAATGTGGACTTCAAACCAAAACTAGTCAGAAGGGATAAAGAAGGACATTACATGCTGCTTAAGGGAAGCATAAATCAGCAAGACATAACAATCATAAATATCTATGCCCCGAACATTGGCTCATCCACGTACGTCAAACAAATCCTTCTCAATTCCAGAAATCAAATAGACCACAACACAATAATACTAGGCGATTTTAACACACCTCTCTCACCACTGGATAGATCGTCCAAACAAAAATTGAATAAAGAAACTATAGATCTCAACAACACAATCAGCAATTTAGACTTAACGGACATATATAGAATATACCATCCAACACAGAATGAATACACTTTCTTCTCAGCAGCACATGGATCCTTCTCTAAAATAGACCATATTTTATGCCACAAAGCTACTGTTAGTAAATACAAGAAGATAGAGATAGTACCTTGTACTCTATCAGATCATAATGGATTGAAATTAGAAATAAATGACAGAATAAAAAACAGAAACTTCTCCAATACCTGGAGACTAAATAATACACTATTATATGATGAATGGATAACAGAAGACATCAGGAGGGAAATAAAAAAATTCTTAGAAGTAAACGAGAACAAAGACACATCATATCAAAATCTCTGGGACACTATGAAAGCAGTACTTAGAGGAAGATTTATTTCATGGGGTGCATTCAAAAAAAGAAGTAGAAATCAACAAATAAACGAGTTAACACTACAGCTCAAAGCACTAGAAAAAGAAGAGCAGAACAATACCAAAAGTAGTAGAAGACAGGAAATAGTTAAAATCAGAGCCGAAATCAACGAAATCGAAACAAAAGAAACAATCGGAAAAATTAACAAAATAAATGGTTGGTTCTTTGAAAAAATAAATAAAATTGATAAACCCTTAGCCACACTAACAAAGAGAAAGAGGGAGAAAACTCAAATTACTAAAATTCGGAATGAACAAGGAAACATCACAACAGACACGAGTGAAATACAAAACATAATTAGAAGCTATTTCGAAAATCTATACTCCAACAAAACAGAAAACCTTGAAGACATCAACAAATTTCTAGAGACATATGAACTACCTAAACTGAACGAGGAGGACATACACAACTTAAATAAACCAATTTCAAGCAATGAAATAGAAGAGGTCATCAAAAGCCTACCAACAAAGAAAAGTCCAGGACCAGATGGGTTCTCAGCCGAGTTCTACAAAACCTTTAAAGAAGAGCTCATTCCAATACTCCTCAAACTATTCCATGAAATAGAAGAGGAGGGAACCCTACCAAACTCGTTCTATGAAGCCAATATCACCCTGATACCTAAACCAGACAGAGACACATCAAGGAAAGAAAATTTCAGACCAATATCCTTACGGAACATTGACGCAAAAATTCTCAACAAAATTCTAGCAAATCGCATACAAATATATATTAAAAAGATAGTGCACCACGATCAAGTGGGTTTTATCCCAGGGATGCAAGGTTGGTTCAACATTCGGAAATCAATAAATGTCATTCACCATATCAACAGACTTAAAGTTAAGAATCACATGATTATTTCAATAGATGCAGAAAAAGCATTTGATAAAATACAGCATCCCTTCATGCTCAAAACACTAGAAAAAATTGGGGTAATGGGAACATTCCTAAACATTATAAAGGCCATCTACGCTAAGCCCATGGCTAATATCATTCTAAATGGTGAAAAACTGAAAGCGTTCCCCCTAAAAACTGGAACAAGGCAGGGATGCCCTCTTTCACCGCTTCTATTCAACATCGTCCTTGATAATCTAGCCAGAGCAATCAGACAAACCAAAGAAATTAAAGGGATACGAATAGGAAAAGAAGAACTCAAACTATCCCTGTTCGCTGATGACATGATTATATATTTAGAGGAACCTGGAAATTCCACCAGAAAACTTTTAGAACTCATAAGTGAATTCAGTAAAGTAGCAGGTTACAAGATCAATGCTCATAAATCCAATGCATTTTTATACATAAGTGATGAATCTTCAGAAAGAGAAATTAGGAAAACTACCCCATTCACAATAGCATCGAAGAAAATAAAATACTTGGGAATCAATCTCACAAAAGAGGTGAAAGACCTCTACAATGAGAACTACAGAACACTAAAGAAAGAAATTCAAGAAAACCTTAGAAGATGGAAAGATCTCCCATGTTCCTGGATAGGCAGAATTAATATCGTCAAAATGGCTATACTACCTAAAGTTCTATACAGATTCAATGCAATTCCAATTAAAATCCCAATGATGTACCTCGCAGAAATAGAGCAAGCAATTATGAAATTCATCTGGAAGAATAAAAAACCTAGAATAGCTAAAGCAATCCTCAGTAGCAAGAGCGAAGCAGGGGGTATTGCAATACTAGATCTTCAACTCTACTACAAAGCAATAGTAACAAAAACGGCATGGTATTGGTACCAAAATAGACAGGTAGATCAATGGTACAGAATAGAAGACATGGACACAAACCCAAATAAATACAATTTTCTCATACTAGACAAAGGTTCCAACAATATGCAATGGAGAAAAGATAGCCTCTTCAACAAATGGTGCTGGGAAAACTGGAAAACTATATGCAATAGAATGAAAGTAAACCCCTATCTCTCACCCTACACAAAACTCAACTCAAAATGGATCAAGGACCTCGGAATCAGACCAGAGACCCTGCATCTTATAGAAGAAAAAGTAGGTCCAAATCTTCAACTTGTTGGCTCAGGATCAGATTTCCTTAACAGGACTCCCATAGCACAAGAAATAAAAGCAAGAATAAACAACTGGGATAGATTCAAACTAAAAAGCTTTCTGTCAGCAAAGGAAACTATCAGAAATGTGAAGAGAGAGCCTACAGAGTGGGAGAATATCTTTGCCAACCATACCTCAGATAGAGCGCTAATTTCCAGAATCTATAAAGAACTCAAAAAACTCTACACGAAGAATACAAATAATCCAATCAACAAATGGGCTAAGGAAATGAACAGACACTTCACAGAAGAAGATGTACAAGTAATCACCAGATATATGAAAAAATGTTCAACATCCCTAGTAATAAGGGAAATGCAAATCAAAACTACCCTAAGATTTCATCTCACCCCAATTAGAATGGCGATTATCAAGAATACAAGCAACAATAGGTGTTGGCGAGGATGTGGTGAAAAAGGAACACTCATACATTGCTGGTGGGGTTGCAAATTAGTGCAACCACTCTGGAAAGCAGTGTGGAGATTCCTCAGAAAGCTTGGAATGGAAACACCATTTGACCCAGCTATCCCACTCCTTGGCCTATACCCAAAGGACTTAAAAGCAGCATACTACAGAGATACAGCCACATCAATGTTCATTGCTGCTCAATTCACCATAGCCAGATTGTGGAACCAACCTAGATGTCCTTCGGTTGATGAATGGATAAAGAAACTGTGGCATATTTATACAATGGAATATTACTCCGCAATGAAGAATGATAAAATTATGGCATTTGTAGGCAAATGGTCGAAATTGGAGAATATCATGCTAAGTGAGATAAGCCAATCTCAAAAAACTAAAGGACGAATGATCTCGCTGATAAGCGGATGAGGACATATAATGGGGGGTGGGACGGGCTAGCATTAGGTTTAGGGTTAGGTTTAGAGTTAGGCTAAGGAGAGCAGTAAGAATGAAGGAAAGAAGGACTGTGTAGAGGGAAAAGAGGGGTGGGAGGGGTGGGAGGGGTGGGAGGGGTGGGGGGGAGGGGAAAAATATAATAAACATCATTACCCTATGTAAACGTAAAAAAAATAAATAAATAAATTAAAAAAAAAATGACAAGAACCTAAACATCTACCAACTAATAAGTGAATAAACAAAATGTGGTATATCCATACAATGGAAAGTGATTTGGCAATAAAATAATACATGCTACAACATAATGATGCCAAGAGAAAGAAGAGAATCACAGAAAACCACATATTATATATTTCCATTTATATGAAAAGTCTAGAATATGTAAACTTATAGAGACAATAAGTATATAAATGGATTGTCTAAGACTGGGAAGGGTAAGGAGGAAAAGGATGTCTCCATTATCATCAGTCCCATTTATACACAGTAAATTACTGCATGGATATGTCAAAATTTCACAAGGAGTGGAACTTGGTTTCAAAGTCCTGAGTTCAAATTTTCCAACACAGTTCCCTATATAGAACCAATCAACCCTAACTCTTGGTCCTCCCACAAATCTTTACCTCCATAGCCACAGGGAAAAGAACAGTATTCCAAGGGTCTCATGCTTGCCCAAGCTTCAATAAGGTAGCCTTTGAGAATTGCCTACCATCCTCAAACATTTCAGATATGACTGACACTTTAAAAGAAACTACAATCAAGGTTGTAGTGGTCTCCTGGCTGCCTAGTACAATAGAAATAATTTCAGTGCCTGGAGAGCTCTCCCACTCTCTAGACAGGAGGCAGGAGAGATAGCCCTGCTTTTCAAATCCAAGCTCAATGGAAAGAGTAGTCATGGGGAGACTTTGAAAAGGGAAACCACATTTAGTGGGATGAAATGGACCAAAGTTAAACAGGAAAGTTCTCTGGTCATATCATTCAGCCACCACCTCAACTTACGTTGTATTACTCAGAAATCTCCAGAAAAAGAGAAACCTAATAGGAGAATAGATAGATAGATAGATAGATAGATAGATAGATAAAAAGGGAATTTATTATGGGAATTGATTCAGGTACACAGAAACCAAGAAGTTCCATGACATTTCATCTGCAAGCTGGAGAACCAGGGAAGCAATGACTCAGTCTGATGACATAGACCTGAGAACCTAGAGTTCTGATGTCCAAGGGCATGAGGAGAAAGATATCCCAACTCTCGAAGAGAAAAAGAAAATTCACCCTCCTCCACCTTCTTATTCTATCTAGGCCCTCAGCTAACTGAATGGTGCCTAACCACACTGGGTAAGGATGGATCTTCCTTATTCAATGCAAATCCCAATCTCTTCAATAAGCACCCACAGACATCTAGAAATAATGTGTTACAAACTATCTGGGCCTCTCTGAGCTCAGTCAAATTGACACCTAAAATTAACCATCCCATATTTCAAGATCTATTATGACCCACATGATGTTTACTCAGTTTCCCCAAACTACGGTGGTAAGTCAGATTAGAGATATTAAAGGTGTGAAATTTTTAAGAAATAAATACAAGATATGGAAATAAATGAAAATCAGGGGCACAATGAGATGATCCAGCTCTGATGGACACTGGATCTAATCACAAAATGGAGTTCATGTGCTTTACTTAAATGGGTAGGAATGGCAATGGGATTCAGAGAGAAGGACTTCCTAAGAGGAACAGGAAGATGACGACAAAGACAACTTGGATGGGGCTTAGCAGGTTAAACCCACCTCCTCTACTCCCAGGCTGCTGTCTTTGAACCTAGGGCTTTCTGAACCAAGGGACAGAGTGTCAGCATAATCTGAGCAGTCTCCAATCAGAGGAATTTCACTGAGAGTTCTCAGAAAAGCAACACCCCTGCCTTGAGATGGGTCGAAAGAACCCATAATTCATTCACAGCCCCAACAATCCGTGACACAAGAAATAGTTTCCCTGACCTGGCACTACCATGAAGGGGATCCAGGACTCCCTCCCTCAGTTTTCTCTGGAACATTGAGACAATGCCTTCAGATAGATCAGTGTACGTAAAACCTCAAGGCAATTCCAGGAATTCAGAGTTCATATTGTGCCCATGTTATAGAGGAAGAAACTAAGACTCTAAGAGCAAAGTAACATTCTCAGGACCATACAACTTCAAGAGAAAAGCCAGGACTAAATCCCAGACCACCCACCCCAGATGCCTGCTTTCCTCATCTAATGCCACACTGCTCCCCATGCGCAGCTACAACTCCACCCTTCATGGGACTTCTCCATAATCATCTTCCAAACCTGGGCACTGACTGGCACCATGGCATCTGGGACTCTGGATGCTGAGGTCCTTGTCATCTATCTCCCAGATGTGGACTTGTGAAATCATCTACTGGGAAAGGGTCTGAAAAGCAAATGATTTCCCATTAGATCAAGAAGAAAATGTTGGAATGAAAATTACTAGGTCCAAGTAGCCAAGGGAGTGCCAAGGTTAAAGAGTTCCAAAAACTTTGGAGTTCAACCTAGCCATCCTCTATACCTGGGGTTGCTTACTCATCGCTGGGACTCAACAAATATTAGTTGAACCTTCAGTGAACTAATGGGAAAGTGAACTTTCCCACCCTCCGCACTGTCAACTATCTGGGCTGGGTAATTTTCTGTCACAGGGACTTTCCTCTGCATTGTAGGATGTTTGCCAAGATCCCTGGTCTCATCCCACTAGATGCCAATAGCACCTTTCTGTTGTAATGACCAAAAATGTCTCCAGATATTGCCAACTGTCCACTAGAGAGCAAAAATACCCAACTGGGAACCGCTGTGTTAATGAATCAAAGAATTACATAATTACTGAAAAGCTATTGGCTGTCTTAAAGGAGAAGTGGGGTCAGGTGTGAAACTGAGGAGACCCAGATGAAAGTCAGTTATCAGGCAGAAAACCCCAGAACACCTCTGTTAGGAGACTGAGATGAAGTCATTGTGACTTCTTTTGTCCACTCATCAAATAACCTATCCACAGCAAATTTGCAAAGTGTGACACTTTGAGCAGCAACAAATGACCGATCAGGATCCAGCCCAGAGCTGAAAGCTCTGTCACTGTTCCACACGACTGCCTGACTTACACAGGGGCCAAAAACAATTCACTACTTCTCCTTAAAAGAGCAATTTCCCCTCAGAGTGATGGATGGCCTGCCACTCACCAGCCACAAACCAACCCTATTTCTCACCCTTCACACAGCTGTGCCACTCCAGGGCTTTACGGTAAATTAATCAACAATTGAGAGCAGGTTGTGGAAAGATGCTGGGTGGGGAGAACAAATCTCCAGATTCAAAGGGACAGGGCCAATCAAATTACGTCTCTGGTTTCTGCCCTCTGTCAGCCAGAGCAAGAGCTGTCCAATTAAGAAAGACAGAGACATACAAGCCTCAAAAATTTGGGACTTGCTGTCATAGGACTATGTTCCCAGCTAGAGTTGGCCTTTATGTTGGTCCTCCAAGTTTATTGTAAGAAAAGAATATGGAAACCAGAATAGGATGCCATTGAATCTCTTCAGTTGTTCCCTTCAAACTGACAAAAATTAAGAAGTCCGACAATGCAAAAGTTGATGAGAATATAGAAGGGTAAGAACTCTTTTTCACTGCTTGTGGGTATGTAAACTGGAAAAAGCTCCTTGGAAAATAACTTGTTACCCTCCTATAACTTGAATGTTCTTGTGCTCTATAACCCAGTCATTTGCTTCCTAAATATGGAATGGGAACCAACAGAAATGTATACATAGGTATATTATAAGCTACACAGAAATGCAGTGTTGCTCATGGAACAGAAAAATGGGACCAACCCAGATATCTGTCAATAACAGAAGGAATAACCAGAGTATCATACCAAATAGAGAAAAATTCTGAAATGCTGGTACTAGATGAAAATAGCAGGCTAAAGGAAATATGTACAAAATCATTCCATAATAAGAACTTTAAGATAAAGTTCAAAAACCTGCACAATTAAGCAGGATAGTGTTTAGAGATACAGTCACATGTAATAAAACTAGAAAATCACAAAAGCTACCAAAAACAGATAAAGGACTTAGATAAAAGACTAATAAACTCAGTATCAAACAGTGATTACAATTGAAAAAAGAGTCCCTTGGAGGGCTTCAGAGTTATTGGCAATATTCTATTTCTCAAGTTAGGTGGTAGATAAGTAAATGTTTCTTGTGTTATTGTTACTACTTAAGTTCTGTGTACAGACAGTACTATATATTTATTCATATTACTAACATTTATTTCTTAATAAATAAACTAAGAAGTGTGGGTGACATGGCATAAGAAATGTTTATCCTGTTGAGAGATTGGCCAGATGAGGTCAGAACTACCCAAAAAGAGAGGAGCCCTGAAAAATAAGACATGCCTGCCTCACAACAAAGACCTAATGACTGCCCTGGATGGATCATCTAGTCAGTTGTGGAGATGCAACCCCAGAAGAGCAACAAATGTCTGAACTAAAGGAAAGGGAGAAGGGGCTACCTTCAAGTCACTCTTCTGTCTCCTAACCTTTGTCATGAAGCAAGTGTGGGATTACAGCCCCAAATAGCATGAAATGTATGTCAGACAATTACATCAACTTATTTACTCCTCACAACAACCCTGCAAGGGAGGCCTCATTATTCCCATTTTACAGATGAGGAGCCTAAGACTCAGAGAGTTAATGTTGATTCCCAAGATTATACTCTATTAAATGCAAAGGCAGGTTTTAAACTGGAGTCTGTCTGATGCCAAAGTTTGGCCTTTCTTTAGTACTCTGCCTTCTGAGAATCATCACTTAACAAGCACTCCCCATCTATCCATCTTCCTGTGGAGAAATGAACAAAAGCACCCCTTCCTCTCAAAGAGTTTCACATTAGCTCAAATTAAAAGAAGCAATCTTAATTTGACCAACCCAACTGCCAGGTCAGTAACATTATTGGGTAGTAATCAATCACTGAAATTAGCAAGAAGTGATAATGGAGGAAAGATAGAAGGAAGTGAACCATTTCTATTTCAGTAAAATAAAATGAAGTGTTCTTTTGCTCTTTGCAGAATTTAAGCATGAAAGGAGGTAAGCTTCCCAGGAGCTGCAATAGACACCTCTGTGGTTATAGTGCTTCTTATGAAGTGCTTCTTATGGGACAAAGCACTATCCAGCCCTACTATCAAAAGAGTCTAGTAAGCTAAGAATATGAAAATGAGACCGACCTAATAAGTCAGTGCTCTAGATTGACCTCCATGACTACAGTCTCCACCTATCCAGCACATTACTTGTCCATGTTGATAATCCCAGTCTCAGTCAAGTTCCATGGGAACCAGGCCAAGTTTCCTTTGTCTCCCTAGTGCCTTCATTTGAAACTCATTGATACAGTAAAGAATTTCTCCATAGTCTCTCTTACCTTGTTTCCTGCCATGTGAATATCTGGGGGAAGGATCATAAGCAGAGTAGCCATTCCTCAGAAGGTCTGAGCTGCAGTGAGCAAGTATGGAGGAGAATAATGTGAGATGAGGCCAGAGAGATAGTACAGGGCCTCCTAGACTGTGGGATTTTACTCTGAATAAAATGGCAAACCACTGCATGCTTTGAACACAAGAACCTTATGGTCTGATTGACAATTAAAAAGAATACTCAGGCTGCTCAGTGAAGAATGGGTTGTTGAGGGACAAAGATGAAGGCAGAGACAGCTTGGAAGCCATGCAGGGGGAAAGATGAGAGCTAATGAAAGACTGATGACCTGGTGGTGGCAGAGGATACTGGATTTGTTTTGATGGTAGTCAGTGGGATATCCTGATAGATTTCATGAGAAGTGAAAAAGATAGAATGGAGTTAAAAATGATTTTAAAATTTTGACCTGAGCCACTGAAAAAGAGAGTTGTCATGCAGTAAAAAATCTGTGAGTTGAGCAGGCCATTCAGGGGTTTGGGAAATAGGCAGATATTAGTTTCAAACATGCTGTTTGAGATCTTCATTGAACAGCCAAGAACAAATGTGGAATACGCAGTTGTTGAATGTAGTGGGAGAAACAGACTTCAAAAAAGAGCTCAAGGCTAACTTACAAATTAGGGAGCTGTCAGTGTGTATAGATTATTTAAATTTATGAGTCCAAATGCTCTTACCAAGGAAGAAAGAATAAACATAGCAGAAAGCCAACTTCTGAACACTGGGACACTGCAACACTAAGAATTTTGGAAAGAAGAGTTAGAAATGACATAAGATTAAGATGACATAAGATTAAGCAGTAATTCAACTGACACATACATGGGTACATAAAGTTCAACAATGTATGGAGAAAGATAATACAACCTAGAGTCACTGCAAAATATCCCAGATAATACCCATTATACAGTTTTTAAAAAATACTACTCAATGAAGCAGAAAAATGGACTCATAATCTCAAGGAAAAAAAAATATAATGTATACCCACAGGTCACCCAAAGATTGAAATTAGAAAACAATGATATTTGAATACAAATGTAAATGTATTAAGGAATTAAAAGGAAAAAAATGGGTAGAATGAATGAAGAGATCAAAAATTTCAAGATAGAAATTTAAACTACAAAAAGAGAAAATTCAAATTTTAAAACACATATTTAAATGAAAATTTTATTAGATGAGTTTAAAATCAGACTCAACACAAAGAAAAAGGACAAGTGACTTCAAGATATGTTAATAGAAATTATCCAAACTAAAACACGCAGAGGAAATAGAGTTTTAAAAAAATTCATGACACGTGGGAAAATATCAAATGTCTAACATCAGAGTCCTGGAAAGAAAGATAAGAGAGAAATAAGGTGGAAGAAATGTTTGAAAAGAAAATGACTAAACTTTTCTAAAAATTGACAAAACTTCTAGACCCAGAGATCCAAAAATGCCAAGCAGGATAAGTATAAAGAAGACCACTCCTAAACGTGTATAGGCAATGTACTGAAAATAAAATGAAAGAAAAAGTCTTTAAAGTTTTCAGAAAGAGAGGAAACCTCACATTTAGAGGGATAACCACATTGCAAGTGGGAGGGGGAAAGGAAATGAGAAGACAAGGACATAATCTCTAAATTACCAAAAGGGGGAAAAAAGCAAACTTTTTTCTAAGGAATTCTATGTCAAGTGAAAATTTAAAATCAAAACTAAAAACTGTACTTTTCAGACAAAATTAACAATTGAGAAAAATCATTGCTAGCAGACCTGCACTACAAAAGAATGTTAAACAAAGTATCAGACCAAACAGGAATGATGGCCATGAAAACTCAGATCTGTGATAAGAAATTTAAAAATAGAGAGGTTGTAAATATAAATGTAACTATTAAAAATTGTTCTTACTTATTAAAAATATTTTTTACTAAAAAAATTAATAATAAGTAAATGGAATTTATAATCCATGTAGAATAAAAATATATCACGGCAATAGCAAAAAAGATTGGAGAGAAGAAAAAAATTACTTTATATATTAAATGATACAATTTAATTTTAATTTAAAGTAGATTGTGATACAGGAAAGGTAACAATAGTGCAAAGATGTCTAGCTAAATAATTAACAGGAAATAAAACAAAATTTTTAACATTAGTAAATGCTGGATGGATCTTAGCACTCCTTTATTAGCAATTGATTTTTTTTTAAAAAACCGAGCTTTAAAAATCTGCAGTTATGAATGAATATAACTATGCAATTAACCTGTTTCACCACATTGGAATCTATAGAACACTGAACTTTTAGAATGCACATTCCTTTTAGGTGCACATGGCACATTCACAAAAGTAGACCACATTCAGATGCAAAAAATTGAAATCTGGAGACCATCCACCATTTCTGGACCCTGGCCTGCCCAAGACTGGACCCTGCACAGACTTGGCACCCAGCACCCCTGCTGTGGTTCCCCATCTATCAACGTGCTTAGAAGCCAGTGCAGCCATCTTGGATTATCCCTGAAAGGGAAGCCACCGTCTTTAGATGGGGCAACTCCCATTCTGAGACACCTGCTGGAGACTGGAAGCTCATTGTCAGGGACATCTCTTGCATCAGGCTACTGAAGACCGGGAGGTTTGAATAGTAAATGACTGTTATACCATTGATTTTTTTTTAATTTTTTATTTTTTATTCCTTCATTTTTTTCTCACTCTGTTTTCCTTTTACTTACCTGTTTCCTCAGAGTCCCTTTCTCCCTTTTCTCATTCTAGCAACAACTTCTTTTGATCCTGTTCTCACTCTTCCCATGATCTAGTACCTCTATATATTCACTTCTTATCCCATTAATACTTGCATCCTACACCCCTCCCCATCCTCTTTGTCCACCATTAGAAATTGTGGATCTCATTGCAAGTCTATTGGCTATACTGTAGATAATAATCAAACTCATCCTATATGTTTATTACAATACTGTTAACATCTTTATAGGGGCTATCTGGTTTAAGGCCACAAATTGTTTGTATTGTGTGCTGCTAATATTGATACCCCCCTTAAAGGACAGGTACTGGAAACCTGCAGGGTCACAATAAGTCTACAGGGGGGAAAGTGCAATACCTCAGATCCTCACTGCTAGAGGGGAAGATACAGGAACAACATGAAAAAACAGGGGAAGAAAGTGTCCCAAACAAACCAAGATGCTATTTTAATAAAATCCAGTGACAGCATGGCAGTAGAAATGTCAGAAAAGGAGTTCAGAATATACATAATTAAAATGATTCACAGAACAAAGGGTGAGATAAGAGAGCAAATGCAGGCAAAGAATGATCACTCCAATAAATAGTTAAAAGAGCAACTGCAGGAAGCAATAGACCATTTCAACAAAGAGATAGAGATTCTAAGAAACATAAAAAAAGAAATCCTTGAAATGAAGCAAACAATAAACCAAATAAAAAACTCAATAGAAAGCATCACCAACAGAAAAGATCACTTGGAAGACAGAATATCAGACAATGAAGACAAAACATTTAATTTTGAAAATAGAGTTGAACAAACTGAGAAGATGGTAAGAAATCATGAATGGAACCTCCAAGAATTATTGGATATCATGAAAAGACCAAATTTAAGAATTATTGGGATTGACGAAGGAACAGAGATACAAACCAAAGCACTGAACAACCTGTTCAACAAAATAATATCAGAAAATTTCCCAAACCTGAAGAATAAAATGTAAAATCAAATACAAGAGGCTTAAAGAACACCAAATGCACAAAATTACAACAGATCCACACTAAGGCACATTATAATGAAAATGCTTAACATACAGAATAAAGATAGGATTTTAAAGGCTGCAAGAGAAAAGTGTCAGATTACATATAAGGTGAAACCAATATGGATATCAACAGATTCCTCAGTCCAGACCCTAAAAATTAGAAGGGCCTGGAATAATATATTTCAAGCTCTGAAAGAACATTGGATACCAACCAAGAATCTTATACCCAGCAAAACTAATCTTCATGTTTGATGATGAAATGAAATCCTTTCATGATAAACAAAAGTTAAAAAGTTTCTATTTACAAAGAGAAAGCCTGCACAACAGAACATTCTCAGCAAAATATTCCATGACAAGGAAATGAAGAACAACAATGTAAGTCAGCAAAGCAAAGTACTACCCTAAAGGAAAAGCCAATCAAAGGAGAAACCAAATCAAGTTAAAAACCAAAAATAAGCCAAAATGACCAGGAGTACTAATCATATCTCAATAATAATTCTGAATGTTAATGGCCTAAACTCATTAACCAAAAGACATAGACTGACAGATTAGATTTAAAAGAAAGACCCAACAATATACTGCCTTCAAGAGACTCTTCTCATAGAAAAAGACATCCACAGACTAAAAGTGAAAGGACAGGGGAAAACATTCCATGCACATGGACCCAGTAAAAAAGCAGGGGTTTCCATCCTCATATCAGATAAAGTAGACTTCAAACCTAAGTTAGTCAGAAGGGATAAAGAAGGACGTTCCATACCACTTAAGGAAAGCATAAACTATCAAGACATAAAGTTTATAAATATTTATGCCCCAAACAGTGGCACATCCATGTATGTCAAACAAATCTTTCTCAATTCCAGGGAACAAATAGACAACAACACAATAATACTGGGCTACTTTAACATACTGCTCTCACCACCGGATAGATCCTCCAAACAAAAACTGAACAAATAAACTATAGAATTAAATGATACAATCAATGATTTAGACTTAACAGACATATATAGAGTATTTCATCCATCATACAGTGAGTACATTTTCTTCTCAGCAGCTCATGGCTCCTTCTCTAAAATAGACCATATGTTATGCCACAAAGCAGCCATTAGTAAATACCAAAAAATAGAGATACTACCCTGTATTCTATCACATCATAATGGAATGAAATTAGAAATCAATGATAAAATAAAAAACAGAAAATATTCCAACACCTGGAGACTAAATAATATTGCTATTGAATGATGCAATCATAACAGAAGACATCAGGGGAAAAATTTTTTTTAAAAATTCTTAGAGGGGGCGATCCAAGATGGCGGCCTAGAGGGAGACTGCACCCCCAGTCGCTCCAGAACCCAGGAGTTAAGAAGGGGAGGCATTGAGAGACTCGGACTGAAGTGGAGCCACGGGTGAGTCTGCCCACTGGGTAAAGCTCGACCCGGGTGGCAGGCCCAGATACAGGTGGCTTATCGGAGCCGGGCAGGGCAGCTAGGGTCATCCACAGGCAGTCCTGCGCACTCCGGCGGTGGGCCTCGCCCACACAGCCAGCTTCTCCAGGTTCTCGGAACGGAACTGGCCCGCTAGTGAGAGCCTTTCTGAACAGAGCAGGCTCTGAGTCCCGGAGCCGCTGCAGCGCAGTGTACTCCTGCAAAGAACCAGCAGAGAGCCTCGATCTGCAAGCAGCCTCAGGGATAAGGGCAGGGCAGCCGGAGACCTCTTCAGGCGGCTCTGCCCACTCCGGCTGCGGGCTCTCTTCACGGGGCGATCCAAGATGGCGGCCTAGAGGGAGACTGCATCCCCATTAGCTCCAGAACCCAGGAGTTAAGAGGGGGAGGCATTGAGAGACTCAGGACTGAAGTGGAGCCACGGGTGAGTCTGCCCACTGGGTAAAGCTCAGCCCGGGTGGCAGGCCCAGATAGAGGTGGCTTAGCGGAGCCGGGCAGGGCAGCTTGAGTCTTCCCAAGGTAGTCTTCCACACTCCGGCAGTGGGCTCTTCCCACACGGCCAGCTGCACGGTGCAGGCCCACAGTGAGAGCATTTCCGCACAGAGCCAGTTCCAAAACGTGGAACCAGTAGGGGGCTAGGGGCAGTATTCTTCGAATGAGCTGCTTTATCAGATTCCTCCAAGACATCAGGCTACTGAAGGCTGGGAGGTGATACACTGGAAATCTACTGGGACACTATAAGCCAATAGTGGAAAACTGCAATATCTCAGGGTCCCACTGACAACTGACCATTATGAGAAAACAAGGGAAGAAAATGTCCCAAACAAACCTAGATACTACATCAATAAAACCCAATGACAGCACAGCAGAAGAAATGTCAGAAAGGGAGTTCAGAATGTACGTAATTAAAACGATCAGGGAAGCTAATGAGGAGATGAAAGAGCAAATGCAGGCATTGAAGGAGGAGATGAAAGAGCAAATGCAGGCATTAAATGATCGCACCAATCAACAGTTAAAAGACCAAATACGGGAAGCAAGAGATCATTTCAATAAAGAGTTAGAGATACTGAAAAAAAACCAAACTGAAATCCTTGAAATGAAGGAAACAATAAACCAAGTTAAAAACTCCATAGAAAGCATAACCAATAGGATAGAACACCTGGAAGACAGAACCTCAGACATTGAAGACAAAATATTTAACCTTGAAAACAAAGTTGAACAAACAGAGAAGATGGTAAGAAATCATGAACAGAATCTCCAAGAACTATGGGATATCATGAAAAGGCCAAATTTGAGAATTATTGGGATTGAGGAAGGCTTAGAGAAACAAACCAAAGGAATGAACAATCTATTCAATGAAATAATAACAGAAAATTTCCCAAATCTGAAGAATGAAATGGAAAACCAAGTACAAGAGGCTTATAGAACTCCAAACATACAAAATTACAACAGACCCACACCAAGGCACATTATTATGAAAATACCTAACATACAAAATAAAGACAGAATTTTAAAGGCCGCGAGAGAAAAGAATCAAATTACATTCAGAGGGAAACCAATAAGAATATCAGCAGATTTTTCAATCCAGACCCTAAAAGCTAGAAGGGCCTGGAACAACATATACCAAGCCCTGAAAGAAAACGGATGCCAACCAAGAATCTTATACCCAGCAAAACTTACCTTCAAATTTGACGATGAAATAAGATCCTTCCATGAAAAACAAAAGCTAAAGGAATTTACAAAAAGAAAGCCAGCATTACAGAACATTCTCAGCAAAATATTCCATGAGGAAGAGATGAAAAACAACGATGCAAATCAGCAACAGGAGGCGCTAGCCTAAAGGAATAGCCAAATAAAGGAGAAACCAAATCATGTCAAAAACAAATATGAGTCAATTGACTGGGAATATAAATCATATCACAATAATAACCCTGAATGTTAATGGCCTGAATTCATCAATCAAAAGACACAGACTGGCAGATTGGATTCAAAAGAAAAATCCAACAATATGCTGCCTGCAAGAGACTCATCTCATAGAAAGAGACACCCATAGACTAAAGGTGAAAGGATGGGGAAAAACATACCATGCACACGGACACAGCAAAAAAGCTGGAGTATCCATCCTCATCTCAGATAATGTGGACTTCAAACCAAAACTAGTCAGAAGGGATAAAGAAGGACATTACATGCTGCTTAAGGGAAGCATAAATCAGCAAGACATAACAATCATAAATATCTATGCCCCGAACATTGGCTCATCCACGTACGTCAAACAAATCCTTCTCAATTCCAGAAATCAAATAGACCACAACACAAAAATACTAGGCGATTTTAACACACCTCTCTCACCACTGGATAGATCGTCCAAACAAAAATTGAATAAAGAAACTATAGATCTCAACAACACAATCAGCAATTTAGACTTAACGGACATATATAGAATATACCATCCAACAAAGAATGAATACACTTTCTTCTCAGCAGCACATGGATCCTTCTCTAAAATAGACCATATTTTATGCCACAAAGCTACTGTTAGTAAATACAAGAAGATAGAGATACTACCTTGTACTCTATCAGATCATAATGGATTGAAATTAGAAATAAATGACAGAATAAAAAACAGAAACTTCTCCAATACCTGGAGACTAAATAATACACTATTATATGATGAATGGATAACAGAAGACATCAGGAGGGAAATAAAAAAATTCTTAGAAGTAAACGAGAACAAAGACACATCATATCAAAATCTCTGGGACACTATGAAAGCAGTACTTAGAGGAAGATTTATTTCATGGGGTGCATTCAACAAAAGAAGTAGAAATCAACAAATAAACGACTTAACACTACAGCTCAAAGCACTAGAAAAAGAAGAGCAGACCAATACCAAAAGTAGTAGAAGACAGGAAATAGTTAAAATCAGAGCCGAAATCAACGAAATCGAAACAAAAGAAACAATCGGAAAAATTAACAAAATAAATAGTTGGTTCTTTGAAAAAATAAATAAAACTGATAAACCCTTAGCCACACTAACAAAGAGAAAGAGGGAGAAAACTCAAATTACTAAAATTCGGAATGAACAAGGAAACATCACAACAGACACGAGTGAAATACAAAACATAATGAGAAGCTATTTCGAAAATCTATACTCCAACAAAACAGAAAATCTCGAAGACATCAACAAGTTTCTAGAGACATATGAACTACCTAAACTGAACGAGGAGGACATACACAACTTAAATAAACCAATTTCAAGCAATGAAATAGAAGAGGTCATCAAAAGCCTACCAACAAAGAAAAGTCCAGGACCAGATGGGTTCTCAGCCGAGTTCTACAAAACCTTTAAAGAAGAGCTCATTCCAATACTCCTCAAACTATTCCATGAAATAGAAGAGGAGGGAACCCTACCAAACTCGTTCTATGAAGCCAATATCACCCTGATACCTAAACCAGACAGAGACACATCAAGGAAAGAAAATTTCAGACCAATATCCTTAATGAACATTGATGCAAAAATTCTCAACAAAATTCTAGCAAATCGCATACAAATATATATTAAAAAGATAGTGCACCACGATCAAGTGGGTTTTATCCCAGGGATGCAAGGTTGGTTCAACATTCGGAAATCAATAAATGTCATTCACCATATCAACAGACTTAAAGTTAAGAATAACATGATTATTTCAATAGATGCAGAAAAAGCATTCGATAAAATACAGCATCCCTTCATGCTCAAAACACTAGAAAAAATTGGGGTAGTGGGAACATTCCTAAACATTATAAAGGCCATCTACGCTAAGCCCATGGCTAATATCATTCTAAATGGTGAAAAACTGAAAGCGTTCCCCCTAAAAACTGGAACAAGGCAGGGATGCCCTCTTTCACCGCTTCTATTCAACATCGTCCTTGAGACTCTAGCCAGAGCAATCAGACAAACCAAAGAAATTAAAGGGATATGAATAGGAAAAGAAGAACTCAAACTATCCCTGTTCGCTGATGACATGATTATATATTTAGAGGAACCTGGAAATTCCACCAGAAAACTTTTAGAACTCATAAGTGAATTCAGTAAAGTAGCAGGTTACAAGATCAATGCTCATAAATCCAATGCATTTTTATACATAAGTGATGAATCTTCAGAAAGAGAAATTAGGAAAACTACCCCATTCACAATAGCATCGAAAAAAATAAAATACTTGGGAATCAATCTCACAAAAGAGGTGAAAGACCTCTACAATGAGAACTACAGAACACTAAAGAAAGAAATTAAAGAAAACCTTAGAAGATGGAAAGATCTCCCATGTTCCTGGATAGGCAGAATTAATATTGTCAAAATGGCTATACTACCTAAAGTGCTATACAGATTCAATGCAATTCCAATTAAAATCCCAATGATGTACCTTGCAGAAATAGAGCAAGCAATTATGAAATTCATCTGGAAGAATAAAAAACCTAGAATAGCTAAAGCAATCCTCAGTAGCAAGAGCGAAGCAGGGGGTATTGCAATACCAGATCTTCAACTCTACTACAAAGCAATAGTAACAAAAACGGCATGGTATTGGTACCAAAATAGACAGGTAGATCAATGGTACAGAATAGAGGACATGGACACAAACCCAAATAAATACAATTTTCTCATACTAGACAAAGGTTCCAACAATATGCAATGGAGAAAAGATAGCCTCTTCAACAAATGGTGCTGGGAAAACTGGAAAACTATATGCAATAGAATGAAATTAAACCCCTATCTCTCACCCTACACAAAACTCAACTCAAAATGGATCAAGGACCTCGGAATCAGACCAGAGACCCTGCATCTTATAGAAGAAAAAGTAGGTCCAAATCTTCAACTTGTTGGCTTAGGATCAGATTTCCTTAACAGGACTCCCATAGCACAAGAAATAAAAGGAAGAATCAGCAACTGGGATAGATTCAAACTAAAAAGCTTTCTCTCAGCAAAGGAAACTATCAGAAATGTGAAGAGAGAGCCTACAGAGTGGGAGAATATCTTTGCCAACCATACCTCAGATAGAGCGCTAATTTCCAGAATCTATAAAGAACTCAAAAAACTCTACACGAAGAATACAAATAATCCAATCAACAAATGGGCTAAGGAAATGAACAGACACTTCACAGAAGAAGATGTACAAGTAATCACCAGATATATGAAAAAATGTTCAACATCCCTAGTAATAAGGGAAATGCAAATCAAAACTACCCTAAGATTTCATCTCACCCCAATTAGAATGGCGATTATCAAGAATACAAGCAACAATAGGTGTTGGCGAGGATGTGGTGAAAAAGGAACACTCATACATTGCTGGTGGGGTTGCAAATTAGTGCAGCCACTCTGGAAAGCAGTGTGGAGATTCCTCAGAAAGCTTGGAATGGAAACACCATTTGACCCAGCTATCCCACTCCTTGGCCTATACCCAAAGGACTTAAAATCAGCATACTACAGAGATACAGCCACATCAATGTTCATTGCTGCTCAATTCACCATAGCCAGATTGTGGAACCAACCTAGATGCCCTTCAGTTGATGAATGGATAAAGAAACTGTGGCATATTTATACAATGGAATATTACTCCGCAATGAAGAATGATAAAATTATGGCATTTGTAGGCAAATGGACGAAATTGGAGAATATCATGCTAAGTGAGATAAGCCAATCTCAAAAAACTAAAGGACGAATGATCTCGCTGATAAGCGGATGAGGACATATAATGGGGGGTGGGACGGGCTAGCATTAGGTTTAGGGTTAGGTTTAGAGTTAGGCTAAGGAGAGCGGTAAGAATGAAGGAAAGAAGGACTGTGTAGAGGGAAAAGAGGGGTGGGAGGGGTGGGGGGGGAGGGCAAAAATAAAATAAACATCATTACCCTATGTAAACGTAAAAAAATTAAAAAATAAATAAAAAAAAATACTGACACTGGACAGAAAAAAGAAAAAAAAAAAAAAACACTCTAGAACCTTCTCAATTGGCTTCCAATCTTCTTTCCATCCTGTTGGAGTTGCTGTCTGCCATTTTCCACCCCAGTTCTGTTGGTGGGGTATGGTGACCAAACTGCTTTTCATAGCTTGATTCTCAGTACTCATTAAGGACTTGTACTTTGTTTTCCTTCTGCTTCTGGTTACATTGGATCATTCCCCATCTTAGCCTCCACTCCTCGGGATATGCAGCCAACAACCTGGTTAGTTCTCTGCTCCCATCCCCAACTTGTCTGCACTCCCAAGGAGTGGCAGAAAGGAATGTGTTCAGACAGGGTCTCTGCTGGTCACATGTGCTTAAAGAATGTGTCTAGAGCAGTGAAACTTGCTGTTGCTAGGGGATGCGTAAGTTTTTGCATCAAAGAGTACCCCACAAGGCAGAACGAGAATGGAATTAATTTGATATTTTAGAAAACTGAGTTTTGAAATCTAAAGATAAGGACAAATATCACAATAGCATGACCCTAGTTGCTTTTCAGAAAAAGGAAAAAAGAATATGTGAATGAGGGGCGATAAAGATGCACTGATTTTCTTCTAAAACATATTTCATTTTCTTGAACTCCTTATTTATATTGGATATGGAGTAAAGTTAAAAGACATTATTGATATTTGCAGACAATTCAGTGTAATCATTTATATTTTAACCATTATTTTTCCCTTTCTTCCAGTTATCATAAAGAATGACCCATATTGTGGATTTGATTAAGACATATCTGGATTTGAATTCAAGCTCTACCATGTATTAGCCATATGACTTCAAGCAAGTTATTTAATATTTTGCAGTCTCATGTCTTCTCTAATATAGAGTAATAAGTTGTATATGTCTTATAAGAGTGCTTTGAAGATTAAATAAGATAATGCATGTAAGGCATTGGACACAGTGCCCAATACATAGTAAGTATTCAGTAAATATTTGTTATTGCTATTGTTAAAAAAAAAAAAAAAATTCTTAGAGGTAAATGAGAACAATGACACAACATATCAAAATTCTGGGACACTCTGAGAGCAGTATTAAGAGGAAAGTTCATTTCATTGAGCTCATACATTAAAAAAAAAAAAAAAGTCAACAACTAAATGACCTAATATTACATCTCAAAGTCCTAGAAAAAGAAGAACAGATCAACACCAAAAGTAGTAGAAGACAGGAAATAATTAAAATCAGAGCTGAAATCAATGATATTGACACAAGAGAAACAATTCAAAAAATTGACAAAACAAAAAGTTGGTTCTTTGAAAAAGTAAACAAAATTGATAAACCCCTAGCCACACTAATGAAGAGAAGGAGAGAGAAAACTCAAATTACTAGAATTCATGAAGAAAAAAAAATCATGACAGATATCATTGAAATACATAACATAATTAGTAGCTACTTTGAAAATCTATACTCCAACAAAATAGAAAATATCAAAGACATTGACAAATTTTTAGAGACATATGATCCTCCCAAACTGAATCAGGAAAACATACACAATTTAAACATATCAATTTCAAGCACTGAAATAGAAGAAGACGTCAGAAGCGTGCCAATCAAGAAAAGCCCGGGACGAGATGGATTCTCAGCTGAGTTCTACAATACCTTCAAAGAAGAACTAATACTAATACTCCTCAAAGTATTCCAGGAAATAGAAAAGGAGGCAACCCTTCCAAACTCATTCTATGAAGCTAGTATTGCTCTGATACTAAAACCAGATGACATATCAAGGAAAGAAAACTTTAGACAAATATCCCTCATGAACAAAAATCCTTAACAAAATTCTGGCAAATCACATACAAAAACATATTAAAAAGATAGTGTACCATGATCTAGTGGGGTTTATCCCAGGGATGCAATGTTGGTTCAACATACAGAAATCAATAAACATAATTTATCACATCTATAGACTTAAAGTTAAGAATCATATGATTATTTCAATAGATACTAAGAGACCATTTGATAAAATATAGCACTCCTTCATGCTGAAAACACTAGAAAAAATGGAGATAGTAGTAACATACCTCAACACTGTAAAGGCTAGGTATGCTAAGTCTACAGTCAACATTATTCTAAATGGAAAAAAAAACTGAAAGCATTCCCTCTAAAAACTGGAACAAGGAAGGGATGCCCTCTTTCACTACTTCTGTTCAACATCATCCTTGAAACACTAGTCACAGCAATCAGAGAGACCAAAGAAATTAAAGGGACATAAATAGGAAAAGAACTCAAGCTGTCTCTATTTACTGACAACAAGATTTATGTTTAAAGGATCCAAAAAACTCCACAAGAAAACTTCTAGAGCTAACAAATGAATTCAGCAAACTAGGAGGATATAAAATCAACCCTCATAAATCTAATTCATTTCTATTCCTAAGTGATGACTCCTCTGAAAGAGAAATTAGAAAAACTACTGCATTCACAACAACCTCAAAAAAAGAAAAAAAAAAAAACTTGGGTATTAATCTAACAAAAGAGATGAAAGACCTCTACAATGAAAACTACAGAACACTAAAGAAAGAAATTAATAAAAACCTTAGAAGGTGGAAATGTCTCCCATGTTCTGAATAGACAGAATTAATATTGTGAAAATGGTCATACTACCAAAGGTGCTGTACAGATTCAATGCAACTCCATTTAAAATTCCAATGATATTCCTCATAGAAATAGAGAAAGCAATCATGAAATTCATCTGGAAGAATAAGAGACCTCAAATAGTCAACATCATCCTGAGCAGGAAGAGTGAATCATGAGGTATCACAATACCAGAGCAATAGTAACAAAAACAGCATGGTATTGGCACCAAAAGAGATAGATAGACCAATGGTACAGAATGTAAGACAAACCCACATAAATACAGTTACCTCATACTAGATAAAGGTGCCAAAAACATACAATGAATAAAAGCCTGTTCAATAAATGGTTCTGGGAAAACTGGAAATCCGTATGCACCAAAATGAAATTAAACCTCTATCTCTCACCCTGCACAAAACTCAACTTAAAATGGATCGAGGACTAAGAAATTAGACCAGAGACCTTGCACCTAATAGAAGACAAAGTAGGCCCAAATCTTCATTATGTTGTCTTAGGACCAGACTTCCTTAAAAAGACTCTTAAAGATCAAGAAATGAAAGCTAGGATCAATAAATGAGATGGATTCAAACTAAAAAGTTTTTTCTCAGGAAAGGAAACAGTCAAAATTGTGAAAAGAGAGCCTACAGAGTGGGAGAAGATCTTCTCCACACATGCTTCAGATAGAGCATTAATCTGCAAAATTTATAAAGAACTTACAAAACTACACCAAAAATACAAATAACCCAATCAATAAAAGGGCTAAGGAACTGGGCAGACACTTCACAGAAGAAGATACACAGGTGATTAACAAATACATGAAAAAGTGTTCAACATCTCTAGTGGAGAAATGCAAATTAAAACCACCCTAAGATTTCATCTCACTACAATTAGAATGGCTATAATCAAGAACACAAACAATAATAGGTATTAGCGTAGATGTGGGGGAAAAGGCACACTTTTACATTATTGGTGGAGTTGCAATTCTGTGCAACCACTCTGGAAAGCAATATGGAGATTCCTCAGAAAACTTGGAAAGAACCAACTCTTTGACCCAGTTAACCCACTCCTCATTTTATGCCCAAAGGGTTGAAAATCAACATATTACAGTAATGCAGCCACATCAATGTTAACAGCAGCTCAATTCACCATAGCTAGATTATGGAACCAACCTGGATGCCCTTCAATAGATGAATGGATATGTACACAATGGAATATTATTCATCCATAAAGAAGAATAAAATTATTACCTAAATGGAGGGAATTGGAGAATATCATGCTAAGTGAAATAAGCCAATCTCAAAAAAACCAAAGGCCAAATGATTTCTTTTATAAGTGTGTGATGATACATAGTGGGGATGAGGGGTAAGGAATAAGAGAAGAATGGAGGAACTTTGGATTATGTACAGGGAAAGAAGAGGGGGAAGGAGGCAAGGGTATGAAAGATGGTTAAATGAGACAGACATCATTATCCTATGTACATGTGTGATTACACAAATGATGTGAATCTACATCGTGTACAACCAGAGAAACAAAAAATTGTACCCCATTTGGGCACAATGAAACAAAATGCAGTCTATAAAAATAAAAATAAAAAAATTGAAATTCTACAAAATAAATTCTCACATATTCATATACTCTGGAGTTATATCAGAAATAAGTCAATGAGAAATTACCTTAAAAATTAATCAGAAAATATCTCTTTCTATATCTTGAAACTAAGCAATAGGCTTCAGTATAACCTATGGTTTGAAGAAATTATAAAATATTTGCATCTGAAAAACATAACATATTATAATGTGTGCAAAGCAGCTAATATAGTACTTTGAGGAAAATTTAATTCCACATATTAGAAAACAAAAAAATTTTAAATCAGTGTATTTACCTTCTACCTCAGAATCTAGCAAAATAAAATGAGATTAAATCCAAAACAAATAGAGAAATAAGTAATAAAAAAGAGGTAGGCTAAAAAAATCAATGTCAATAGACTCTTTGTTAGACTAAATTAACATTAGCCATGAAGAAAAATTAGCAAATTAAAAAATTTGTTATTTTAAAAGATTAATAAAATAACAAGAATGATAAAATCACACACACATTACCAGTGTCAGGAATAAAATAAAATCAGAACTATCCTGCAGGAATTAAAAGGATAATAATAGAATATTATATAAAACTTTATGTTAATAAATTCAATACCTTCAATGATGGAAAAGTGCCTTGAAAAAACACAACTTTCCAAAAGGATCACAAAAAGAAATAGAAAAACTGAAAAGTCTTCTATTTTATATGAAAACTATAATTTAAAATATTCCCACTTTAAAAACAAATTAAAATGCAAAAAAAAATTAAAAAGTAAACCTCTAGTCCCAAATGTCTTTATTAGTGAATTTTACCAATTATTTCAGAAAAAATATAAACTCTCTCAGAGAACAAAGTAGGAAACCTTTCCAACCCTGTACAAAAATTGACAGTAATACTAAAAGAAAAGAAAATTACAGACTGATACTGTCAGAGAGACACGAGGATCCAAGATGGCGGATTAGAGGGAGACTGGGTTCCTCGTCGCTCCGTAACTCGAGTTTCAAGCAGAGGATATCTGTTTCTTGGTGAGACAGTTTTTGCTGCTTATTGATCCCCTGCTGTTTACCCCATTAGTCCACTGCAATCACATGTAGTCGACCAGCATATCAACTACTTTTTGAGTGCAGATTGCTCACTGTCTGGTGCCTACCATCTGCCATTTGCTTGCCTCTTGCCTGTCCATCATCTGCCTTTCACCTACCCAGCACCCACTTCCCGAGGTTCACCTGCCAATCATCTGACAGCAGCCAGCAGACTGACTGCAGACAGCCAGTGGAGTGCCAGCTGCCTGCTGTTGCCTGGAAGTTCACTGTCATAGTACCTGCAAGTTTGGTTACACATGGCCACCATTTTGAGACAACAGCCAGGACCTGTAGGATCCCTGGCTGGGCTGACTGAGCTCTGTCTCCAGGACCCCTCAGTCCGACAGACCACTCCCTGCCTCCAGAGCCCTCAGACACACTGACTGCTCCCCACCACCAGGACCCCCAGACCAACTGACTACACCCCGCCTCCAGGATTCAGCAACCAGACTGACCACACCCCACTTCCAGGACCTCCAGCCACCACGCCCACACCCTGTACTGCAGCTCCCCATTTGCCAACACATTTGGAAGCCAGAATGGCCATCTTGGATTATCCTGAAAGCCATATCTCCCATCTTTAGGTGGGGCAAATATCATCCTGAGATGCCTGCTGGAGACTGGAAGCTCATTGTCAGGTAACCCTCATACATCAAGCTACTGAAGACTGGGAGGTTTGAATACTATATGACTGTTATAGTGTAGTTTTTTTTTTTTTTTCCATTCTTATTGAAAAATTTTAACTGTTTATTTCTTTACTTTTCTTGTTTTCTTTTCCTTTTGTTTACCTGTTCCCTCAGAGACTCTTTCTACCTTTTTGCATGTTAACAACCAACTTCTTTTGATTACACTCTCTCTTTCTATGATCTAGAACTTCTATATATTCTTTTCTTACCCCATTAACAGCTCCATCCTACACCCCTACCCATCCTGTTTGTCCACCATTAGAAACTGCAGAACTTATTACAAATCTATTTGTTATACTGAAGATAATTATTAAACTCATTCTGTTTATTATGACAATATTGTTAACGTCCTCATAGGGGCTATTTGGTTTAGGGTTGCATATTGTCTAAACTGGGCACTGCTACTATTGATCTCCCCCTTAAAGAAAAGATTTTGGAAACCTATAGGGTTACTATAAGCCTATAGGGGAGAAACTGCAATATCCCAGATCTGCACTGCTAGAGAGGAAAATACATGAACAACATGAAAAAACAAGGGAAGAAAATGATCCAAACAAACTTAGATTCTATATTAATAAAATCCAGTGACAGTGTGGTTGAAAAAATTGTCAGAAAAGGACTTCAGATTATATATAATTAAAATTATTCATGAAGCAAAGGATGAGATAAGAGAGCAAATGCAGGCAATGAATGATCACACCAATAAGCAGTTGAAAGAGCAACTGCAGGAAGCAAAAGATCATTTCAACAAAGAGACAAAGATTCTCAAAAAATAAAACAGAGGTCCTTGAAATGAAGAAAACAATAAACCAAATAAAAAAACTCAATGGAAAGCATCACCAACAGAATAGACCACTTGAAGACAGAACCTCAGACAATGAAGACAAACTATTTAATCTTGAAAATAAAGTTGCCCAAACAGAGAAGATGGTAAGAAATCATGAACAGAACCTCCAAGAACTATGGGACATTAGAATTTAAGAATTATTGGGATTGAGGAAGGCACAGAGATACAAACCAAAGGAATGAACATCCTATTCAATGAAATAATATCAGAAAATTTCCCAAACCTGAAGAATGAAATGGAAAATCAAATACAATAGGCTTACAGAACACCAAATACACAAAATCACAATAGATCCACACCAAGGCACATTATAATGGAAATGTCTAACATACAAAAATAAAAAGAAAGACCAACAATATGTTGTCTTCAAGGGACTCATCTCATAGAAAAGGACATCCACAGACTAAAGGTGAAAGGATGGAAAAAAAACTACCACGCACATAGACTCAGTAAAAAAGTGAGGGTTTCCATCCTTATTTCAGATAAAGTAGACTTCAAGTCAAAGTTAGTCAGAAGGGATAAAGAAGGACTTTTCATACTACTTAAGGGAACCATAAATCAGGAAGACATAACAATAATAAATATTTATGCACCAAACAACAGTGCATCCATGTACATCAAACAAACTCTTCTCAATTCCAGGAATCAAATAGACCACAACACAGTAATTCTGGGTGACTTTAACACACCGCTGTCACCACTGGATAGATCTTCTAAACAAAAACTAAACAAAGAAACCAATAACATAATCAATAACTTAGACTTAACAGACATATATAGAATATTCCATCCATCAATGAGTAAATTCACTTTCTTCTCAGCAGCACATGGAACCTTCTCGAAAATAGACCATATGTTATGCCACAAAGCAGCCCTTAGTAAATGCAAAAAAATAGAGCTACTGCCTTGTGTTCTATCAGATCATAATGGAATGAAATTAGAAATCAATGACAAAATAAAAAACAGAAATTACTCCAACATCTGGAAACTAAATTATGTGCTATTGAATGTAGCATGGATAACAGAAAACATTAGGGAGGAGACACGAAATTCATTACAAAATATTAGGAAATTAATTCAGGACAATATGAAAAAATAATGTACTGTGGCCAAGTGGGGTGTATCATAGGAATGCAAGCCTGACTCAACATATATAAATCAATCAATGTAATTCAACACATAACAGAAGAATAAAAGGAGCAAAACCATGTGAGTCTCAATAAATTAAGAGAAAGCATTTGATAAAACTTAACAGATGCTCACAACAAAGAAACAAGCAAACAAGAAACGGAAGTAAATTTCCTAATCTGAAAAGGAATAATGAGGAAATTTTGAACCATTACCCCCTAAGATAGGAACTAGGCAAAGACATCCAGCCTCATCACTTTTATAAAACATTTTACTGGAGGTATTGGTAAACCATTAAAGCAAGAAAAAGAAAGGAAGAAGTGAAGTTGTATTTATTGGCAGATTGTCTAATTGTTGAACATCCCAAAGAAATCTATAAACTACTGAGATAATTAGTGAATTTAACAAGATTGAAGAATAAAAATCTAATATAAAGTGGTAATATTATTTTAAAACAAGAATAAGCAAGTGGAAATTAAATTTTAAAGCTATTTATTTTTGAATTGTAATCAAGAATTCACTGATGTTAAAAAATTAACAAAAACAATTTGTGAGCCCCAAAATAGAAAGGAATATAATATATCTAGAAGAAACTAAAGATTTAAGTAAATGGCAAGATACCCTGTACTCATGAATTAGAAGATATTGTATGGATCCAAATTTTCACCCAAGATGATGTATAGATTCAATAAAATCTCAGTCAAATCTCAGCAGGATTTAGTGTAGAAACTGACAAAGTTATTCTAAAATTTATATGGAAAGAACCAAAAATAGCCAAAGCAACCCAGAAAGACAATAAGATTGGAGTACTCTGGTACATGAATTTAAGACATGCTATAAAGCTACAATTATGAATACAATTATGAATAGTAACTTAAAGTGGAAAAGGAAAGAACAGAAAGAGTCCAGAAATAGCCCCACACACAAAAATTGTCAAATGATTTTTCTAAAAAGATAAAAAATCAAATGAGAATTACACAAGGGAAAAAAAAAAAACAACTCTTTAGCCATGTGGTACTGAAATAGCTGGCTAGCACATGGGGAAATTAACTCTGGCTTATATTTCACACCATTCACAAGATGGATCACAGGCCTAAACGTAAAAGCTAAAGCTAAAAAGCTACTAGAAGGAAAAACAGAGGATATTTTCACAATCTTTGGACTTATTAGGTCACAAATGCATTAGCTATAAAACAAAAAAACTGATAAATTAGACTTCATCAAAATTAAAAATTTTTGCTCATTGAAAGATACTATTACAGAAAAAGAAGAAGAGAAAATCCACAGGTTTCTTGGTTATATTATAATTAGACTATGTATAGTACATCAAAAAATTTTTTGGTACCTGGGATTGAACCTGAGAGCACTTAACCACTGAGCCAAAAATAGCCATTTATTTTATTTTTTATTTTAAGACAGGTTCTCACTAGATTGCCTATCATCTAAGTTGCTGAGGTTGACTTTGAACCTGCAATCCTCCTGCCTCAGGCTTCAGAGCTGCTGGAATTACAGGCATACATCACCATAGTTGGCCAGGCCAAATTTTTATTTCCAAAATACATGAAGAACTCATACAGTTGTGATAGTTTGGATCTGGAATGTCCCTTAAAGGTATATGCATTAAAGGCTTTGACCCCAGCTTGGTGCCTTTTAAGGTGGTGGAAACTTTTAAGAGGGGGGACAAAATGGGAGGTCTCCGGGCATTGAGGGCGTGCCCTCAGAGGGAACAGCTGGGACTCCAGACTTTCTTCTTCCTCTTTTTTTTGCTTCCTGGTCATGAGGTGAACAGTTTTGCTCTGCCATGCTCTCCCACCATGATATGCTGCCTTGTCACATGCCCCCAAAATACTGCAGTCAACTAATCATGGACTAGAACCTCCATGTGAGCCAAAACAAATCTTTCTCTTTATAAGTTGATCATCTCAAGTGTTCATTACAGTGATAGAAAGCTGACTAACACAAAAATCAATAAGAAAATTACAACTGAATCATTTTAAATGAGAAAAAAGACACAAAGAGTAAGTGCGTGAGAAAGTGTTCAACATCACTATCTGGGAAACACAGTGATGCCACCACACACCTGCCCAAAGGACTAAAATAAAAATACTGACACTATCAAGAGACAGTGAAGATGTCCAGCCCAGAAATTTATGTTTACATGTACATACATATTTACATTTATCTTCTTACATATATATATAATGCATATAATATATATATATATATGAGAATGGGTAAACAAATTATAATATATTTAAACATAGGTATTCACAGAAAAACTAAAAGGACAAACTATGGACACATGGATGAATCTAATCTAAAACATTTTTTAAAGAAACCAGACCCAGGGCTGGGGATATAGCTCAATTGGTAAAGTGCTTGCCTCTCAAGTACAAGGCCCTGGGTTCAATCCCCAGCACTGCAAAAAAGAAAAAGAAAGAAAAAAAGAAAAAAAAGAAAAAGAAAAGAAGACCACCGTTGGTAGAAGTTGCGGAGCGAGCTGGCGGGTGAGTCAGGTTGCTTGCATCGCGGAGGTAGCAGGCAGACACCCAACCCACCTGCCTTGCAGAGCTGGGTGGCGGGTAACCAAACCACCCAACAACCAGGCCAAAGAGAGATGCCATCACTGAACAACCTTGCCTGACCACCACCCCGAGGTTTGTCGCCATCACAGAGCTAGGCAGAGGCTTCTTTATAGGCTGGTGCAGACACTTTGAATTACTCCTGAGGATGTGGCCATCATCATTGGAAGGGCAACTCCCTTCCTGAGATACCTACAGGAGGCTAGAGGATCTTTGACAAGACACAGGAGCCAACACGAGGAGGTATTGAGAGACTCGGGACCAACTCAGAGCCACCAGGGAGTATACACCACCTGAAGGCCACCACCCATAGAAGACGAGCTTCCTAGTGGAGCACCACATTATCAAGTTACTCCAAGACTTCAGGCTACTGAAGGCTAAGAGCTGAGTTATTGGAAATCTACAGAGACAATATTATTCAATAGAGGAAATTTGCAATATCCCAGAGTTTCACTACTAGAGGGGTAGATACCTGAACAATATGAGAAAACAAGGGAAGAAAATGTCCCAAACAAACCTAGATGGTATAGCAATAAAATCCAATGACAGCATGGCAGAAAAAATGTCAGAAAGGGAGTTCAGAATGTACATAATCAAAACAATCAGGGAAGCAAACAAGGAGATGAAAGAGCAAATGCAGGCATTGAAGGATGAGATGAAAAAGCAAATGCAGGCATTGAATGATCGCGCAAATGGACAGTTAAAAGAGCAAATACAGGAAGCAAAAATCATTTCAATAAAGAGTTAGAGATATTAAAAAAAAAAAAACAGAAATCCTTGAAATGAAGGAAACAATAAACCAAATTAAAAACTCCATAGAAAGCATAACCGATAGGATGGAACACCTGGAAGACAGAACCTCAGATATAGAAGAAAAAATATTTAATCTTGAGAACAAAATTGACCAAACAGAGAATATGGTAAGAAATCATGATCAGAATCTATAAGAATTATAGGAATATCATGAAAAGGCCAAATTTAAGAATTACTGGGTTTGAGGAAGGCACAGAGAAACAAACCAAAGGACAGAATAATCTATTTAATGAAATAATATCAGAAAATTTCCCAAATCTGAAGAATGAAATGGAAAATCAGGTACAAGAGGCTTATAGGATTCCAAATGTACAAAATTACAACAGACCCACACCAAGGCACATTATAATGAAAATACCTGACATACAAAATAAAGACAGAATCTTAAAGGCTGCGAGAAAAAAGAATCAAATTACATTCAGGGGGAAACCAATAAGAATATGAGCAGATTTTTCAATCCAGACCCTAAAAGCTAGAAGGGCCGGAAACAACATTTTTCAAGCCCTGAAATAAAATGAATGCCAACCAAGAATCCTATACCCAGCAAAACTTACCTTCAGATTTGACGACAAAATAAAATCCTTCCATGATAAAAAAAAAAGCTAAAAGAATTTACAAAAAGAAAGTATTACAGAGCATTCTCAGCAAAATATTCCATGAGGAAGAGATGAAAAACAATGATGTAAATCAGCAAAGGGAGGACCTACCCTAAAGGAATAGCCAAGTAAAGGAGAAACCGATTCGTATCAAAAAAAAAAAAAGAGCCAAATGACTGAGAATACAAATCATATCTCAATAATAAACCTGAATGTTAATGGCCTAAACTCATCAATCAAAAGACATAGACTGGCAGATAAGATTAAAAAGAAAGATCCAACAATATTGTGCCTGCAAGAGACTCATCTCATAGAAAGAGATACAAACAGACTAAAGGTAAAAGGATGGGAAAAAACATACCATGCACATGGACACAGCAAAAAAGTCGGAGTATCCATCTTCGTATCAGATAATGTGGACTTCAAGTCAAAGTTAGTCAGAAGGGATAAAGAAGGACATTTCATACTGTTTAAGGAAAGCATAAATCAGCAAGACATAACAATCATAAATATCTATGCCCCAAATAATCACTCATCCATATACATCAAACAAATCCTACTCAATTCCAGAAATCAAATAGACCACAACACAATAATACTAGGTGATTTTAACATACATCTCTCACCACTGGACAGATCTCCAAACAAAAATTGAACAAAGAAACCATTGATCTCAATAACACAATCAATAATTTAGACTTAACAGACATTTAGAGAATATACCATCCAACGAAGAGCAAATACACCTTATTCTCAGCAGCACATGAATCATTCTCTAAAATAGACCATATTTCATGCCACAAAGCTAATATTAGCAATTACAAGAAGATAGAGATACTACCTTGCATTGTATCAGATCATAATGGATTGAAATTAGAAATAAATGACAGAGTAAAAAACAGAAACTACTCCAACACCTAGAGATTAAATAATATGCTATTGTATGATTAATGGATAACCGAATACATCAGAAAGGAAGTTTAAAAATTCTTAAGGATAAATGAGAACAAAGAAACAACATATCAAAATCTCTGGGACACTATGAAAGCAGTTCTTAGAGGAAAATTTATTTCATGGAGTGCATTAAATAAAAGAAGAAAAAACTCAACAAATAAACGACCTAACACTACAGCTCAAAGCCCTAGAAAAAGAAGAACAGACCAACACCAAAAGTAATAGAAGACCGGAAATAGTTAAAATCAGGGTTGAAATCAACGAAATTGAAACAAAAGAAACAATCCAAAAAATTGACAAAATAAATAGTTGGTTCTTTGAAAAAATAAACAAAATTGATAAACCCTTAGCCACACTAACAAAGAGAAGGAGAGAGAAAACCCAAATTACTAAAATTCAGAATGAACAAGGAAATATTACAACAGACCTTAGTAAAATACAAAACATAATTAGAAGCTATTTTGAAAATCTATACTCCAATAAAATAGAAAATCTCGAAGACATCAATAGGTTTCTAGAGACATATGAATTACCTAAACTGAATGAGGAGGACATACACAACTTAAATAAATCAATTTCAAGCAATGAAATAGAAGAGGTCATCAAAAGCTTATCAACAAAGAAAAGTTCGGGACCAGATTGGGTGCTCTGCCGAGTTCTACAAAACCTTTAAAGAGGAGCTCATTCTAATACTTCTCAAAGTATTTCATGAAATAGAAGAGGAGGGAACCCTCCCAAACTCATTCTATGAAGCCAATATCACCCTGATACCTAAACCAGACAGAGACACATCAAGGAAAAAAAATTTCAGACCAATATCCTTAATGAACATTGATGCAAAACTTCTCAACAAAATCTTAGCAAATCGAATACAAAAATATTTTTAAAAGATAGTGCACCATGATCAAGTGGGTTTCATCTCAGGGATGCAAGGTTGGTTCAACATCCAGAAATCAATAAATGTAATTCACCAAATCAATAGACTTAAAGTCAAAAATCACATGATTATTGCTATAGATGCAGAAAAAGCATTCGATAAAATACAGCATCCCTTCATGCTGAAAACACTAGAAAAAATAGGGATAGTGGGAACATTCCTTAACATTGTAAAGGCCATCTATGCTAAGCCCATGGCCAATATCATTCTAAATGGTGAAAAACTGAAAGCATTCCCCCTAAAAACTGGAACAAGGCAGACATGCCTTCTTTCACCACTTCTATTCAACATTGTTCTTGAAACTCTAGCCAGAGCAATTAGAGAGACCAAGGAAATTAAAGGGATACAAATAGGAAAAGAAGAACCCAAACTATCCCTATTTGCTGATGACATGATTATATATTTAGAGGAACCAGAAAATTCCACCAGAATACTTTTAGAACTCAAAAGTGAATTCAGTAAAGTAGCGGGATATAAGATCAATGCTCATAAATATAATGCATTTTTATACATAAGTGATGAATCTTCAGAAAGAGAAATTAGGAAAACTACCCCATTCACAATAGCTTAAAAAAAAGTAAAATACTTGGAAATCAATATAACAAAACAGATGAAAGACCTCTACAGTGAGAACTACAGAACACTAAAGAAAGAAATTAAAGAAAACCTTAGAAGTTGGAAAGATCTCCCATGTTCTTGGATAGGCAGAACTAATATTGTCAAAATGGCCATACTACCTAAAGTGCTATACAGATTCAATGCAATTCCAATTAAAATCCCAATGACATATCTCACAGAAATAGAGCAAGTAATTATGAAATTCATCTGGAAGAATAAGAAACCTAGAATAGCTAAAGCAATCCTTAGCAGGAAGAGTGAAGCAGGGGGTATCGCAATACCAGAACTTCAACTATACTACAAAGCAATAGTAACAAAAACAGCATGGTATTGGCACCAAAATAGACAGGTAGATCAATGGTACAGAATAGAGGACACGGACACAAACCCAAATAATTACAATTTTCTCATACTAGACAAAGGGGCCAAAAATATGCAATGGAGAAAAGATAGCCTGTTCAACGAATGGTGCTGGGAAAACTGGAAACACATATGCAACAGAATGAAACTAAACCCCTATCTCTCACCCTGCACAAAAATCAACTCACAATGGATCAAGAACTTTGAAATCAGACCAGAGACCCTGCATCTTATACAAGAAAAAGTAGGTCTAAACTTTCAACTTTTTGGCTTAGGATCAAACTTCCTTAACAGGACTCCCATAGCACAAGAAATAAAAGCAAGAATCAATAACTGGGATAGATTCAAACTAAATAGCTTTCTCTCAGCAAAGGAAACTATCAGTAATGCAAAGAGAGAGCCTACAGAGTGGCAGAAAATCTTTGCCACTCATACTTCAGACAGAGCAATAATTTCTAGAATCTATAAAGAACTCAAAAAACTCTACACCAAGAATACAAATAACCCAATCAACAAATGAGCTAAGGAAATGAACAGACACTTCACAGAAGAAGATCTACAAGCAATCAACAAACATATGAAAAAATGTTCAACATCTTTAGTAATAAGAGAAATGCAAATCAAAACTACCCTAAGATTCCATCTCACTCCAATTAGAATGGTGATTATCAAGAATACTAGAAACAATAGGTGTTGTCAAGGATGTGGGGAAAAAGATACACTCACACATTGCTGTTGGGGCTGCAAATTAGTGCAGCCACTCTGGAAAGCAGTGTGGAGATTCCTTAGAAAACTTGGAATGGAACCACCATTTGACCCAGCTATCCCACTCCTTGGCCTATACCCAAAGGACTTAAAATCAGCATACTATAGAGATACAGTCACAAAAATGTTCATTGCTGCTCAATTCACCATAGCCAGATTGTGGAACCAACCCAGATGTCCTTCAATTGATGAATGAATAAAGAAACTGTGATATATATATCATATATATATGATATATATATATATATAAATAATAAAATTATGCAGGCAAATGGATGCAGTTGGAGAATATCATGCTAAGTGAGATAAGCCAATCTCAAAAAACCAAAGGACGAATGATCTCACGGATTAGCGGATGATGACATATGTAGGGGGTGGGAAGGGATCAAGAATGGAGGAAGGAGGGACTCTATAGAGGGATAAGAGGGGCGGGAGGGGTGGGGGGGAGAAAAAAATAACAGAGTGAATCAAAAACTATTACCCTATGTAAATGTATGATTACACAAATGGTATGCCTCTACTTCATGTACAAAGAAACAAGATGTATCCCATTTGTTTACAATAAAAACGAATTAAAAAAAAAAAAAAGACTCCAAGTTTCTTGAAAAAAAAAAAAGAAAAGAAACCAGACCCATTCTATAGATAGGCAGCTCAAGAGCAGACAAAAATAATCTGAGTGATGGACATAAATATTATCTTTGATGAAAAGGTTGTTAAAGGTAACTCTCAGGGGTGGTGGAAATATCCCGTATCATGGTATAGGAGACAGAATACATATTGATCAAAAATACGGAACTATATACTGAAAAAGTTTGTTCCCCTGTATGAAAATCTGCTTCAACTTAAAATGACTAATGAATAACTTTATACGAAAGAAAAGACAGAGAAGCATTGGAGGCAGTGTAAACAGAGAATTCTTTCAGGGCCTTTTGTTATAAATGGGAGCAGAGAGATGATATGGTAACTGAGGTGGTGAGTGTTCTTAAGATAGGTATGTTTTAAAATAAATGACAGCACAGTTAAATGCTTATGGAGTGATCTAGACGAGGGGCAAATATGGTTGGAGTGATTGATCTCCTGAAAAGACAGGAGATGGTAGGTCTAGACTGCAAGTAGTGAGGCTGACTTGAAATAGAGCCCAAAGCCCAGAGTTCCGGGAGACGGTCTGCAGCACTGGAGATGGTAGAAGATGATAGTTGGGTCTGTGAATATTTTTCTTCCAATTATTTCTCTTTCTTGGTGAATTCAGAAGCAATGTTCTCATCTGAGAGTGAGGATGAGGGAGAAGATAGTGGAGGGTTGCACAGGGTATGAAACGGGAACACAGGGAGGGAAAGGTATCCAGCAGGAGTCAGCCAACTGTGGCCCTCAGGCCAAATCCTGCCCATCACCTGCTTTCATATGGCCCGGGAGCTCAGAGTAGCTGTTACGTTTTTAAAAGGTTGGGGAAAATAATCAAAAGAAGAATAATATTTTATGGTATGTGAAAATTATATGAAATTATATGAAATCTAAATTTCCATTTCCATCCATATTGGAACACAGCCACACTCATTCATTTACATATTGTCTATGGCTGTTTTCACACTTACATCAGCAGAGCTGAGTAACTGGTACAGAGACCATGTGACCCATCAACCCTAAGACCATCTGGGTCTTAACAGCAAGTTTGTAAACTAACATGATTGTTGAGCAGAATTAAGAGAGTTCACTTGAGAATTGTGGTCTTGAATTTTAAATCAAATACATCAGTGTAGTTTCATGTCTGTAATGTGGCAATAATGATTCCCAATATTAGGTTACAGTTGATTGTTGACTTAACTAAATGAAATCATATTGTGAAGTATCCAATACAGTACTTATTCAAGATGAAAACACCAGCTCCTACCTCCTCCTGGAGCTGACATGTGCTGATGAGGTACAGAGATCTGCTTCCTGAACCATGGTTTTCCTGTTCCAAACTTCTCTATAAATCTGGGCTTTCCTGCATTCTCACCCTCCAACAGAAATTTCTTGGAGCACTTTTGGAAGTACAGCAACCCCAACCCAAGTGTTCTGTCTTACCAGACTTGTGCAAGTAGTAGAAATTGCATCCCAAGATACAGTGGGCTGAATGGCAACCTGCTTTACACTCCTGATCCACCCTGGGAGACAGGGCTGTGAGCCAGCACCAGTGGACTCCAGAACTGGAGGTTCAGAAGTCAAATCAAGAAGCATTTGAAGGAGCTCCCTCTACCCAGCCCCTCACCCACCTCCATCATACATATCCCTTCACCTGTAGCTTCAAAGAGAAGAAAGAAAGAAAGAAAGAAAGAAAGAAAGAAAGAAAGAAAGAAAGAAAGAAAGAAAGAAAGAAAGAAAGAAAGAAAGAAAGAAAGGAAGGAAGGAAGGAAGGAAGGAAGGAAGGAAGAAAGAAAGAGAAAGAAAGAAAGAAAGAAAGAAAGAAAGAAAGAAAAAGAGAAAAGTGAGTTTTGGAGAATATTGTAGTCATTGTTACTTCCCATAAAGGAAATTTGCCATTGCCTTTTTAAAAGAAATTTTAATCCAATGACAAAAAATCATTATTTTCTTAAATTTAATTAATTTACTAAACTCCTCATGGTTCACTGGATTCAATCCTGTATCTGTGATCTTTCTGGGTCCATTACACTCACGGGATTCAATTTCGTCTCTTCTAACTCATAAAAATCTCATCAAAATGGAAATAAAATGCAATTTTTAACTTCCTAATGAAGGCGCCCGTCTCAGATCTCCAGCAGTCTGGAATTAATGGCCTCTCTCCTCCACCCTCTTTGTCAAGAACACTTTGGTTCTATTCTCATGGGAGAGAAAAAGAAGATGGAAGCATGTGAAAGTTCCCTGCCACTTGGTCATTCCAGCTCCCACATGGCACAGGAAGGACAATGAGGAGGAGGTATGCCTATCCACAAAGCCATTGCCGGTGACTGCCAGTTCTTAGGATTACATGTCCCATGGAGATTTCATCTTTATTAATAAAAGGAAGGGAAGGCACTATTTCAATTAAGGAAAAGAATGAAATCAATTTCGAGTTGACTATTACACAGATGTAAGGTGTAACAGGCCAGGTCTCCAGGGCTACCCCACAGCCATCTCTGCCTGAGCTCCTTCCACATGCCACCCATCTGCCCTGGGCTCATCCAACAGTGACCTCATATGCTTATGACAGCACTAAACAGAGAAACCATTGTCTCCATCTTTCAAATGACAAAACTGAGGATAGAAGGAGACATTTAGCAACCTGTCCACATTCCTGTGGCTAGCAAAGGATGGAACAGACTGATTGTACCATGACAAGGTTGACCCCAAAGACAATGATGGCAGCACATGCCAGTCTTCCACTCCATGCAAGGCTGGACTGAGTCTTGTCCGGGTGTGACCTTGTCCAGTCTCCTCAGTCACTCAAACTGTAAGAACAGTTACCAGTCCCAGTTTTCAAATAGGCAAATAAGGAAGAGAGGTGAAGTGTTTTCCCAAAATCATAGCCAGAGAGTGACTGACCTGTCACCTGAGAGGACAATGGGCTCCTTACCCTCAAAGTTCATGCTGTCTCCCTATCATCACCCCCACACCTAACTTCTAACTGAAATGCAAATGGACTCTCTCTTTTTATAATGTACAAAACAGACTGGCATTTTTTTTCAAATCAAATTTTTATTGAATCTAAGTGCCTCTGAGCATATCAAAACTTCTAGCCAAGGAAAAGTCTGATGAAATATTGAGCCTATTCTTTCAATTCTTCCCAACCTAATGTCTGGATCTTGGATCTTGCCTCAGTTCCCAAATGTTGAGAAAAAAAGATGATTGTTCCAACTGGTCCCTAATATCTCATGGCCCCTCTGGTAGTCCACAAAGATATTCAGAAATATTTCAGTTCTCCGCTCCTCCTGTGAAGGACTGTGCTGCCTTTTCTATTGAATTAGGTAAGACCGTGTGGCCTCTTCTGAACAATAAGACATGAAATAAAATAATGCATCTCTCCTGGACAGAAATGTTAAGAAGTTCACAGTTTACTATATTTCTTTTCAGCAATTGTATTAATCAGATTTCCATCACTGGGACAAAATACCTGATAAAATCAACTTATAAGGAGAAACTGTTTATTTTGGCTCATGATTCAGAGGTTTTAGTCCATGGTCTTTTTGCCCTGTTGCTTTGGGCCTTTGGTGACTCAGTACATCATCATCGACCTAATCACCTCATGGCAACTGAGAAACAAAGAAAGAAGGAGCTGTGGTTCCAATGCCTCCTTCAAGGGCACACCCTCAATGACCTAACTTCCTCCCTCTTGGCCCCACCTCTTAAAGGCTCCACCACCTTTCACTAGTGCCATGGACTGGGGACCAAATCTTCAACATACGGACCTTTGTAGGACATTTCAGATCTATGTTTGTTTTTTTTTATTGTAAACAAATTGGATACATGTTGTTTCTCTGTTTGTACATGGCATAAAGGCATACCATTTGTGTAATCATAAATTTACATAGGGTAATGTTGTTTGATTGACATTTCAGATCTAAACTGCAGATGTGCTAGAGGAACTCCTATTGAGATTGGATCTCTATTAGGCTGGGTCCCTGAGTGACTGTAAGAGTGGAAACCCCTACAAAACTTGTTGTAAAATGTATTAAGTTATTCCTGTGCAAACCCATCTCTGGGGAGGGAAGGGGTGTTAAGCATCAACAAAATCTTGCTCTGTTTTAGGCTTCAGAGAACAAAGATGAATAAGGTTGGTTTCTGCATAAACAAAACACGTACCTGGGAGGTTGATGTGTATTCATATAATACATACCAACTCCTTCCATGGGCAGAAATCACCAGGGTAACTTTTCCTTTGTTTTTTCAGAATCTGTTTTATTAAAGTTGCATAAAAGTACCTCATTTGTGTATTAATAGAGGCAGACACAATTGAACCGTTCCACCATGAATTCTTTCTGTTATCTCATTCTCCCCTCTTTTTCTCTTATAGCTCATCAATACTCTGAGGGCTTACCATGTACCCCCATGCAGGTCCCCCATGGGGAATTTTCCATCTAGGGATGAGGCAGTGTGACAGAGTGGATTCTATCAAAGGAAAGGGGCTGTGTCTGTTGGGGTTGCTCAGGAGCAAAATTAGCACACAAAATTCGCAAATTTTTTTTTTAAATCAGCAGCAAACTGGACAGCATGAATAATCAATGGATGCTCAGAAATGAAACCAGGACTCTGGACATTACAAGCATAGAAGAACCACAGCAAAGGAAGGTTAGAAGCATCCTCCTCTGCATGTCGGGTGTGCCTGCCAGACACTCAATGGCAGAGTAGGGTGGGTGGCTCAGCATGAGGCCTGGAGGTGGGCAAAGCAAGATGGTGATGGGATGTCATTTTCATGTAACCCACCAGGCTATGCAAATTAAGGACTTTGAAAGGACTCTGCCTTTAGGTAGCAGAGAATTAGTTAAGAGCCTTGAGCAGAACAGTTACATGATTTGTTTTGCATGGGGAAAGAAGATTGGTCACTGTCCAAAAGAGTGGTGGGAGCTGAGAGGTCATCTAGCCTGGCAGGAGTGGAAGAAGCAGAAGAGGGAATGAGGCATAGCTAATGTTTCAAACCAAGAGTAGAAGCATTGCCCATTTGCTACTGTTTGCAAAGCTCTTCCACTCATAACCCCCTTCCATCTTCAGGAGCAGAGATATTTTTTTACAGTCCCTTTCTGTGTCTGTGGAATCTGGGCCTCTAGTGGTCAAGGGCCTAACCAGAACAACCCAGAGCACAGCAACCAGGGAGGTGCTACCCCCAGCTGGTAGCACCCACACAGCAAGTTGCCAGAGAGGCACCACGATGTCATTGCTCTTTGGTGCTGTATACAGTATGAAGGAGGTGACTGAATTCTAATTACCCACTGAATCTTTAGCACACCCAGGACTCAGATCTCCCACACTCAGCCCACACCTCCTGCAGGTACAGCTCACCTGCAAAATGGAAGTTCCAATGAAAAGATAATCCTCGATTTTACATTCAAGATTGTTACATTCCATCCTCCAAGTATGAATATTAAAATCAAGATCTGCATCACTAAGGAAAGGTAAATAAAAACCACAGTAGATACCACCTCACACTCATTAACATGACTACTATAAAAAAATAAAATGGAAGATACCAAAATATGGAGAAATTAAAACTTTTCTGGCCCATTGATAGGAATGCAAAGTGATTGAACTCTTGTAGGAAACAGCATGGAAGTTTCTCAAAAATTTAAACATCAAATTATCAAGTGATTCACCATCCCACATCTAGATAAGTACTCAAAAGAATTGAGCAAGATCTCAAATTGATATTTGCTAGTGATAGCAGCATTGTTCACTGTAGCCAAAAGGAAAGCAACTGAACTATCCATCAATGAATGGACAGATAAGCAAAACATGGTTATACCTACAGCAGAACATTATACAACATTATGAAGAAAGGAAACTCTGACCCATGCTCAAACAGGAATGAACTTTAAGGACATGTGCTAAGTGAAATAAGCTAGTCACAAAAGGATAAATACTAGATGATTCATTTCATATGAGGTCCCTGTAGCACTCAAGTTCCTAGAGATAGAACAGTGGTGGTTGCTAGGGGTTGGTGGGTTGGGAATGGAGGTGGATGTTTAATGTATACTGAGTTTCAGTCAAGGATAATGAAAAGAATTCAGAAGATGGATGGTGCACAACAATGTGAATGTACTTAATGCCACTGAAACTTACACACAAAAATTGTTTTAAAAGTAAATTTTGTTACATGTGTTTTATCACAATTGTAAAACTAAAAAATTTTAATTATCCAGATCTGCCAATTACTTCCCAGCTATATGACTTTGGGAAATTAATCTGTCTAAGGCCCTAGCCACTCATTTTAATGCAGAGGCATGCTCCCATTGATACTGTTGAGGATTTGTGCTGACAATGCACATAAGCAGCCCTATTTGTTGCTTGGCACAAAAGAGGCACAATGAACTGCCTTGTTTTTTACACCTCTCATGTGTGCAGAGTGCTAAGGACACAGAGTCCCAGAGGCTGGGATATCTTTGAAGTCACACTGCCTAGCATTGACAAAGGTGGGGTTGCAAGCCACATGTGTTGCTCACATAGCCTTGATGCTTTCCAATGTGCCCCTAGATTCCATACCTGGCCTGGCCCCTGGGGAACTTGGTGTACTTTGTGTGCAGCCATTCCAAAGTCCCCCTGACTAAGCCTTGTCCCTTTGTATCACCAGAAAATCTGACTTCCCTGACAATAGGAAAAAAGGTGGGGGATCAAGCCCACCATGGGATCTTTCTGGTTTTTCTTTATTATTTTTTCCTAGTCAGCTCAACAAGTGAAGATAGAAAGCCCCTTACTGGGAACCCTAAGAGGCTGACTGACACCACTTCTGCTCAGGTGCTGACCTTCTAGAAATAAGGTGTCTCCTTGGTGCTCTCCTGTGCTAGGCATCCATCACTTTGTCAGATGAATGCAAGAATGAACTGTGAGCCACATGTCAGCCTGGGGGGAAAAGGCAAAGCACACTGTCACCACAGAGCAGCCCTGGTTAGTAAACAGGGACACACAGGATGAGAAACGATTGCATCAGTGCTGAAATCTGAGAAACAGAGAAAACAGAGAAACAGAGGCAGATTTCCTGTCACCCATTCCAACCCACAAAGGTCTCAGCTCCCAGGAAAGTCTCTCTTAACATAAAACGTTGAGAGTCTGGAAGATTCCTGGAGGAGGAAAGACAGGTCCAGGGAACCCCACCTTCTCAGGCTGCTCTCCTCCCCATCTCCCACGGATTGAGACTGATCTAGGAAGCCTGCCCCAGTCAGCAAACAGAGTCCACAGCACATTGCCTCTCTGAGTTTATTTCCAGGTTATCTCCAGCTTCCTTCACCAACCCTGAAGACCTTCTGCCCTGGTATATCATCACTGGAAACCCAGCAGCATATCCCTGGGATCCTTTTCTATGCCGCCTTAGCTCTGCCATGGCTCCAAGGGGCAATGTAGGGTGCCCATTTTACTTGCTGACAAAAGAAGCACTACAGTGTGAAAGGGATTCAGTGCAAATTTCTCAGGACCTCTCACCCCTCTACACACATAGAAGCTAGTATGACTTTGTCCTTTCAGAGATAGAGAATAAAAAGTTATCTAGTGACAGACAAGCCTTAGAAAAAGTCTCCACCTTGCAAGAGACAAATCATGCTGCAAAGCTCCCTCCCACCTATACCGACATTGCTTGCTTCTGGCCTATCCACCCATTCATCTATCCAGACAACCATTCAGTCAACCAACTAACAACCCACCCACTCACTATTTGCCTAACAGCCAGCTACCCATCCATCTACCCACCCATGCATCCATCCATCATTTATTTAAACATCCATCTCCCCATCAATTCACTTATACATGCAACCATCCATCTACTCAATGAATATCATGCTTACCTACATGTTCCAGATATTTTCTTGGAACTAGATGCCCAGAGATAAAGCAAGGTCCATAGATGGGGTTATCTGGGTCATCAGAGCAGCCTAAGAAGTTAGTTTCTGGCTGCCTGATGATTGGAATCTACTCCATGTACATAGCCTTATCTAGAATTGCCTCCTACATAAGGCCCCAACAGAACTGTGTCAGTTAACTTCCCAACATTGTGACAAAACACATGACCTAAACAACTTAAAAGGAGAAAAGGTTTAGTTTGACTCATAGTTTTAGAGGTTTCAGTCCATGGTTGTTTGGCCCTGATGCTCTGGTCCTATAGTAGCATAGCACATCATGGCAGGGACATGTGGTAGAGCAAAGCTGCTCACTTCATGGCCGCTAGGAAGCAAAGAGAGAGAGAGGAAGGGACCACGGTCCCAATATCCCCTTCAGGGGTGCAGCCCAAATGAGCTAATTTACTCCAACTAGGACCCACCTCTTAAAGGTTCCTCACAATAGCTCCATAGACTGGGAACCAACTTTTAATATCTGGGCCTTTGAGGAATTTTCAGAATACAGTAAGAACTGAATTCTTTTTTTTTTTCAATATCAGATCTTCATCTTTAATATGTACATGGTTATTAATATATTTCTTAGAATTGCCATACACTAATGTCAAAACATTAGTCACATTAATTTATCCATGACTTTAATTTACATGTTTCTGATAAACTGAATTACATATCCTAGTAGCTTTTGTCTTCCATCAAAATACCAAATGGTAAAACAGAGATTTTCTTCCCGAAAAGGCAACATTTTGTTTTTGTTTTTTTGTTTTGTTTTGTTTTTATAGTGCTCTCATTTTTAACATAATAGAAAAGTATCAATACTTACAGCTTGGCATTAAAATAAGAGGAATTAACTTCTGAAAGCATGCCCGATTTTTCTTTTATTGTGTGTGTGCATTTTTTTCATTGTAAACAAATGGGAACCATGTTGTTTCTCTATTAGTACATGGAGTCAATACCATTTGTGTAATCATAAATTTACATAGGGTAATGTTGTATGATTCATTCTATTTTTCCCTTCCCCCCCACCCCTCCCACCCCTCTTTTCCCTCTATACAATCCTTCCTTCCTCCATTCTTACCACCCTCCTTCACCCTAACCCAAAACCTAAACCTAACCATAACACTAAACCGTCCAAACCCCCATTATATGTCCTCATCCACTTATCAGCGAGATCATTAGTCCTTTAGTTTTTTGATATTGGCTTATCTCACGTAGCATGATATTCTCCAATTTCATCCATTTGCCTGCAAATGCCATGATTTTATCATTCTTCATGGCTGAGTAATATTCCATTGTATATATATGCCACAGTTTCTTTATCCATTCATCAATTGAAGGACATCTGGGTTGGTTCCACAATCTGGCTATGGTGAATTGAGCAGCAATGAACATTGATGTGGCTGTATCTCTGTAGCATGCTGATTTTAAGTCCTTTGGGTATAGGCCAAGGAGTGGGATAGCTGGGTCAAATGGTGGTTCCATTCCAAGCTTCCTGAGGAATCTCCATACTGCTCTCCAGAGTGGCTGCACTAATTTGCAACCCCACTAGCAATGTATGAGTGTACCTTTTTCTCCACATCTCGCCAACACCTATTGTTGCTTGTATTCTTGATAATCACCATTCTAATTGGGGTGAGATGGAATCTTAGGGTACTTTTGATTTGCATTTCTTTTACTACTAGAGATGTTGAACATTTTTTCATATATCTGTTGATTGCTTGTACATCTTCTTCTGTGAAGTGTCTGTTCATTTCCTTAGCCCATTTGTTGACTGGATTATTTGTATTCTTGGTGTAGAGATTTTTGAGTTCTTTATAGATTCTGGAAATTGGCGCTCTATCTAAAGTATGAGTGGCAAAGATATTCTGCCACTCTGTAGGCTCTCTCTTCACATTACTGATAGTTTCCTTTGCTGAGAGAAAGCTATTTAGTTTGAATCTATCCCAGTTATTGATTCCTGTTTTTATTTCTTGTGCTATGGGAGTCCTGTTAAGGAAGTCTGATCCTAAGCCAACAAGTTGAAGGTTTGGATCTACTTTTTCTTCTATAAGATGCAGGGTCTCTGGTCTGATTCCAAGGTGCTTGATCCATTTTGAGTTGAGTTTTGTGCAGGGTGAGAGTTAGGGGTTTAATTTCATTCTGTTGCATACAGTTTTCCAGTTTTCCCAGCACCATTTGTAGAAGAGTCTATCTTTTCTCCATTGCATATTTTTGGCCCCTTTGTCTAGTATGAGAAAATTGTATTTATTTGGGTTTGTGTCCATGTCCTCTATTCTGTACCATTGATCTACCTGTCTATTTTGGTACCAATACCATGCTGTTTTTGTTACTATTGCTTTCAAAAAGAGTTGAAGATCTGGTATTGCAATACCCCCTGCTTCACTCTTTCTGCCAAGGATTGCTTTAGCTATTCTGGGTTTTTTATTCTTCCAGATGAATTTCATAATTGCTTGCTCTATTTCTGTAAGGTACATCATTGGGATTTTAATTGGAATTGCATTGAATCTGTATAGCACTTTTGGTAGTATGGCCATTTTGACAATATTAATTCTGCCTATCCAAGAACATGGGAGATCTTTCCATCTTCTAAGGTTTTCTTTAATTTCTTTCTTTAGTGTTCTGTAGTTCTCATTGTAGAGGTCTTTCACTTCTTTTGTGAGATTGATTCCCAAATATTTTATTTTTTTCGATGCTATTGTGAATGGGGTAGTTTTCTTAACTTCTCTTTCTGAAGATTCATCATTTATGTATAAAAATGCATTCGATTTATGAGCATTGATCTTTTAACCTGCTACTTTACTGAATTCACTTCTGAGTTCTAAAAGTTTCCTAGTGGAATTTCCAGGTTCCTCTTAATATATAATCATGTCATCAGCGAACAGGGATAGTTTGAGTTCTTCTTTTCCAATTCCTATCCCTTTAATTTCTTTGGTTTGTCTAATTGCTCTAGCTAGTTTCAAGGATGATGTTGAATAGAAGTGGTAAAAGAGGGCATCCCTGCCTTGTTCCAGTTTTCAGGAGAAATGCTTTCAGTTTTTCACCATTTAGAATGATATTGGCCATGAGCTTAGCATAGATGGCCTTTACAATGTTAAGGAATGTTCTCACTACCCCAATTTTTTCCTAGTGTCTTGAGCATAAAGGGATACTGTATTTTATCGAATGCTTTTTCTGCATCTATTGAAATAATCATGTGATTCTTAACTTTAAGTCTGTTGATATGGTGAATTACATTTATTGATTTCCGGATGTTGAACCAACCTTGCATCCCTGGGATAAAACCCACTTGATCGTGGTGCACTATCTTTTTAATATATTTTTGTATGCGATTTGCTAAAATTTTGTTGAGAATTTTTGCGTCAATGTTCCGTAAGGATATTGGTCTGAAATTTTCTTTCCTCGATGTATCTCTGTCTGGTTTAGGTATCAGGGTGATATTGGCTTCATAGAATGAGTTTGGGAGGGTTCCCTCCTCTTCTATTTCATGGAATAGTTTGAGGAGTTTTGGAATGAGCTCTTCTTTAAAGGTTTTGTAGAACTCGGCTGAGAACCCATCTGGTCCTGGACTTTTCTTTGTTGGTAGACTTTTGATGACTTCTTCTATTTCATTGCTTGAAATTGATTTATTTAAGTTGTGTATCCTCCTCGTTTAGTTTAGGTAATTCATATGTCTCTAGAAACTTGTTGATGTCTTTGAGGTTTTCTATTTTGTTGGAGTATAGATTTTCAAAATAGCTTCTAATTATGTTTTGTATTTCACTTGTGTCTGTTGTGATATTTCCTTGTTCATTCCAAATTTTAGTAATTTGAGTTTTCTCCCTCTTTCTCTTTGTTAGTGTGGCTAAGGGTTTATCAATTTTGTTTATTTTTTCAAAGAACCAACTATTTATTTTGTTAATTTTTCCGATTGTTTCTTTTGTTTCAATTTCATTGATTTAGGCTCTGATTTTAACTATTTCCTGTCTTCTACTACTTTTGGTGTTGGTCTGCTCTTCTTTTTCTAGGGTTTTGAGCTGTAGTGTTGAGTCGTTTATTTGTTGATTTCTACTTCTTTTGTTGAATGCACCCCATGAAATAAATCTTCCTCTAAGTACTGCTTTCATAGTGTCCCAGAGATTTTGATATGATGTGTCTTTGTTCTCATTTACTTCTAAGAATTTTTATTTCCCTCCTGATGTCTTCTGTTATCCATTCATCATATAACAGTGTATTATTTAATCTCCAGGTATTGGAGAAGTTTCTGTTTTTTATTCTGTCATTTATTTCTAATTTCAATCCATTATGATCTGATAGAGTACAAGGTACTATCTCTATCTTCTTGTATTTGCTAACAGTAGCTTTGTGGCATAAAATATGGTCTATTTTAGAGAAGGATCCATGTGCTGCTGAGAAGAAAGTGTATTCGTTCTTTGTTGGATGGGTATATTCTATATATGTCCGTTAAGTCTAAATTGTTGATTGTGTTGTTGAGATCTATGGTTTCTTTATTCAATTTTTGTTTGGAAGATCTATCCAGTGGTGAGAGAGGTGTGTTAAAATCGCCTAGTATTTTTGTGTTGCGGTCTATTTGATTTCTGGAATTGAGAAGGATTTGTTTGACGTATGTGGATGAGCCACTGTTCGGGGCATAGATGTTTATGATTGTTATGTCTTGCTGATTTATGCTTCCCTTAAGCAGCATGTAATGTCCTTCTTTATCCCTTCTCACTAGTTTTGGCTTGAAGTCCACATTATCTGAAATGAGGATGGATACTCCAGCTTTTTTGCTGTGTCCGTGTGCATGGTATGTTTTTTCCCATCCTTTCACCTTTAGTCTATGGGTGTCTCTTTCTATGAGATGAGTCTCCTGCAGGCAGCATATTGTTGGATTTTTCTTTTTAATCCAATCTGCAAGTCTATGTCTTTTGATTGATGAGTTCAGGCCATTAACATTCAGGGTTATTATTGTGAAATGATTTATATTCCTAGTCATTTGACTCATTTTGTTTTTTGACATGATTTAGTTTCTCCTTTATTTGGCTATTCCTTTAGGCTAGTTCCTCCCATTGCTGATTTGCATTGTTTTTTTTCATCTCCTCCTCATGGAATATTTTGCTGAGAATGTTCTGTAATGCCGGCTTTCTTTTTGTAAATTCCTTTAGCTTTTGTTTATCATGGAAGGATCTTATTTTGTTGTCAAATCTGAAGGTAAGTTTTGCTGGGTATAAGATTCTTGGTTGGTTTCCGTTTTCTTTCAGGGCTTGGTAAATGTTGTTCCAGGCCCTTCTAGCTTTTAGGGTCTGGTTTGAAAAATCTGCCCATATTCTTATTGGTTTCCCCCTGAATGTAATTTGATTCTTTTCTCTCACGGCCTTTAAAATTCTGTCTTTATTTTGTATGTTAGGTATTTTCATAATAATGTGCCTTGGTGTCGGTCTGTTGTAATTTTGTATATTTGAAGTCCTATAAGCCACTTGTACTTGGTTTTCCATTTCATTCTTCAGATTTGGGAAATTTTCTGATATGATTTCATTGAAGAGATTGTTCATTCCTTTGGTTTGTTTCTCTAAGCCTTCCTCAATCCCAATAATTCTTAAATTTGGCCTTTTCATGATATCCCATAATTCTTGTAGATTCTGTTCATGATTTCTTACCATATTCTCTGTTTGGTCAACTTTGTTCTCAAGATTAAATATTTTGTCTTCAATGTCTGAGGTTCTGTCTTCCAGGTGTTCTATCCTATTGGTTAGGCTTTCTATGTAGTTTTTAACTTGGTTTATTGTTTCCTTCATTTCAAGGAGTTCTGTTGTTTTTTTTTTTTTCTTCAGTATCTCTAACTCTTTATTGAAATGATCTCTTGCTTCCCGTATTTGGTCTTTTAACTATTGATTGGTGCGATCATTTAATGCCTGCATTTGCTCTTTCATCTCCTCCTTAGTGCCTGCATTTGCTCTTTCATCTCCTCGTTTGCTTCCCTGATTGTTTTAATTATGTACATTCTGAACTCCCTTTCTGACATTTCTTCTGCTGTGCTGTCATTGGGTTTTATTGATATAGTATCTAGGTTTGTTTGGGACATTTTCTTCCCTTGTTTTCTCATATTGGTCAGATGTCAGTGGGACTCTGAGATATTGCAGATTTCCTCTATTGGCTTATAGTGTCCCTGTAGATTTCCAGTATATCACCTCCCAGCCTTCAGTAGCCTGAAGTCTTGGAGGAACTTGATAATGCAGTGCTTCTGAAGAAAGCTGCCCCTAGCCCGCTACTGGTTCCAGGACTTGGAGCTGGCTCTGTGCAGAAAGGCTCTCACTGGGCGGTCTGCTCCAAGATGGCCGTGAAAGGAGCCTGCCGCTAGAGGGAGCAGGGCTGTTTGGGGAAGTCCCTGGCTGCCCTGTCCTGGTCCCTGAAGCTTCCTGCGGCCCGGAGCTCGCCACTGGCTCCAGGACTTGGAGCTGGTTCTGTGCAGAAAGAACTCACTGGGGGGCCTGCTCTGAGATGCTGGCCGTGTGGGAGAAGCCCACCGCCAGAGTGAGCAGGGCTACCTGGGGAAGACTCTAGCTGCCCTGCCCTGCTCTGATAAGCCACCCCTATCCGGGCCTGCTGCCCAGGCCGAGCTTCACCTGGTGGGGGAAACTAACCCCTTGGCTCTATTTTAGTCCGAGTCTCTCAATGCCTCCCCTTCTTGATTCCTGGGTTCTGGAGCAACTGGAGATGCAGTCACTCTCTAGTCTGCCATCTTGGATTGCCCCGTGGAAAGAGCCTCAAGAACTGTATTCTTTAGGGATGAAGGGCTTTTGTAACTTTGTGTCCCACCTGATGAAGAAACTCAGGTCTACAAATGTGTATGATCAAGGAGCCTCTTATTCAGGATTGTGGGATCCAGCCACGCCAAATGTGACAGCATCACAGTTGATTTTTAAATCGTCCCATGTAATTAAAAAGAAGTCTAACAATTCTCTAACTAGATTTGGTTTTAGGAGTACATAGGGCAGGAGGTGTGGGGTCAGCATCCAGCTACAGTCATCTCCTTTACCAGCTCAGAGGCCTCAGGTCTGAACACTGACCTAGACAAGAAATCATCAAAATAAAGGGGAGGGAGATACCCTCAGTGCTTTCTTCATATAGCAACTGCAGAGGTGTTTGAGACTTACTTGTAACTCCCACTGGCTCCTCTGATCTCAAAGTCAACCTGACGCTGGAGTCATGGTGACCTCATGGACCAACAGATAGGGCTCTCAGACCCCATAGAACAGGTAACACCTCAGTGTATCCCCTTCAGTCCTGCAGACCATCAGCTACAGGTGGCCAAAGAACAGCTGGAGAATGCTTAAAGGCATACACGCCACAGAAGGGTCTCTTCTGGGAGGGATAGTTGATACTGACCAGTGTGAATCTTGTCAGGGGTCAATCACATCCCAGTTTCATAGGTTGCACCAATCCATTAGTTTCTCTCATGCTCTTACATGCCTTTTATAAATGAGAAAACTGGAACTCAGACAGAGTTCTTGCCCAGGCAATTGCAGAAACCATATCCCCTCCCCTGCACATACATCCCTGTCTATGATGGCCCATTTTGTGTTAAGTTGACTGGGACACAGGGTGCTTAGATATTTAAGATGTGTCTGTGCTTCTTGGAGAGATTAACATTATATCACTAGACTTGAGTACAGCAAATTGCCCTGTCATGTGATGGGCCTCATCCAATCAAGCAAAGGCCTGACTAAAACAAGAAGACTGACCCTTCCGTCAGTAGACGAGAATTCTTCCTGAATGATGGTCTTTGAGTTGAGACGATAGCTCTGCAGATTTGGAGCTGGCCATCCTCTAAAATCACATGATACATTTCCAAAAATATATATCCTATTGGTTCTGTTATTCTAGAGAATCCTGATGAATACATCATCTCTTTGGAAAGCTTCTTGTCACACCCCCAGCCTCCAAGGAAGGAGGAGATGGGAAGAGGTCAGAGAAGCAATAGGTGCTGGCAAAATTGCATGGACTTCACACCAGGCCCAGCAGGGTCCCTTCTTCCCTCCTCATGGTTGTCATGAGTCTCTGACATGACGTGTCTTAAATTCTTCCTATGGGAACCAGTAAATATAACTCTCCACTCCCAGAACTGACATGGGATGTGGGTGGGATGCCTTGAGGGACCTCAACGAATGATGTGTTTCTTCCTCAAAATACAAGCTTGTCTGTTGCTGGAGGATGTTTTGTGCTCCAGGGGGCCCTGAGGTAGGACAGACTGAGGCTGTGCTGGGGCTATGAGAGCCATGCCCCTCCTGGTACTTCACTCCATTCCTTATGCCTAGATGAAAGGTTCAAGTCCTCTCTGGAACATAGATACTTCATCTCCTGGACTGTCAGACAAAGCTGGAGATTCTGACATTATTTCTGTACTCCTAGAATTTTCTACCTAGGCTGCTATCACCATTTCAGCTCGGCAGCAAATGCAACTGTAGAGTCTCAAGACCTCCTCAGAGTGGAAGCTCACTCATCAGTCCCCTTTCTTGGTACTTGCCCAAGGATGGATTCATGGATATGTCCACTGCAGAACCTGAGCACTGCACATACTGGCCCAGAGTGTCTAGGGTGCTGTTGGGAAGCAGGGATATCAGAAGTTGTTCCACATGGTAGCACTTAAAAGTCTGTACTGGGGAAAACAGAGGTCCAGAAAATCTTTTTTTTAATAAAATCTTTCTTATTTTTACAGACTGCATTTTGATTCATTTTACACAAATGGGGTACAACTTTTCATTTCTATGGTTGTACAAAATGTAGATTCACACCATTCATGTAATCATACATATATATATACGGTAAAACTGTCTGTTTCATTCTACTGTCTTTCTGTCCCCCACCCCTCTCACCCCATTTTCCTCTACACCATTCAAAGTTCCTTCATTCTTCTTTTCCTCCACCACACCCCATCGTTATGTATCGTCCTCCACTTATCAGAGAAAACATTCAGCCTTTGGTTTTTGGGCTTGATCTATTTCACTTAGTATGATATTTTCCAATTTCATCCATTTACCATCAAATGCCATAATTTTATTCTTCTTTATGGTTGAGTAATATTCCACAGTAATATGGCTGTGTATATATACCACAGTCTTTATCCATTCATCAACTGAAGGGCATCTAGGTTGGTTCCATAATCTAGCTATTATAAAATGAGCTACTATGAAGATCAATATGGCTGCATCTCTGTAGTATGCTGATTTTAAGTCCTTTGGGTATAAACCAAGTTGTGGGATAGCTGAGTCAAATAGTGGTTCCATTCCAAGTTTTCTGAGGAATCTCCATACTGCTTTCCAGCATGGCTGCACCAATTTGCAACTCCACCAGCAATGCACAAGTGTGCCTTTTTCCCCACATCCTTGCCAACACTTATTATTCCTTGTGTTCATGATTATAGTCATTCAAATGGAGTAGGATGAAACCTTAGGGTGGTTTTAATTACTAGGGATGATGAGCACTTTTTCATATATTTGTTGATCACCTGTATTTCTTCTCCTATGAAATGTCTGCCCATTTCCTTAACCCAATTATTGATTGTTACGTTTGTATTTTGGGTGTAAAGTTTTTTAAATTCTTTGTAAGCTTTGGAGATTAGTGCTCTGTCTGAAGTGTATGTGGAAAAGATTTTCTCCCACTCTGTAGGCTCTCTTTTCACATATTGATTGTTTCTTGTGCTGAGAAAAAACCTTTTTAGTTTGAATCTAAAAATCTGAATGATCTCTGCATGTTCCACAGAAGACTACTTTCACTTCAGGTCCTGGAAATCCAGATCACCCAGCTCCCAGTCCAGCTGTAGGTGGGTGGACTCAAGCTACCCAACATGACCAGCACCAGTTCCACAGATTTGATTCTGTCACAGAATACCATCCCTCTTACTGTTACAGTTCAGATCTTTAATGTCCCCCAGAAACACATAAGTGTTAGGCAATGCAGCAGTGTTCAGAGGTGAAATGACTAGGCTGATGAGTTTGTAAGGACGATAATAAACAACTTGAATGGATTACTCTATAGTAACTGTGGACAGTTGGAGCGTGGCTGGAGGAAGTAACTCACTAGGGGTGTGCCCTTGGGGACTATATCTTGTTTCTTTCTGACTCCCTTTCACTTGGGTTCACAAGCTCTTTCCTGGACCATGGATGCAGGTGTCTTCTGCCACCCTCTCTGATAAAGAAGGAACTGGGCTCTGCTCACACCTGCTCCTGATCTCCCCTCCAGAAGACCCTCCCTTTAGCAGTAAGTCATGCCTGAGCTCCAGTACGTGACCCCTGCCAAGGTCTCCTCTCTCACTACAAAATAGAAACTGGGATGGTGAGGCAGAAGGCAGAAGAGAGGCATCTGAAGAAACACCAACGGAAAACAGGAGAGTTTTTCTTCTTGAAGTCACTGTTTCTTAGCATTTTGCTTTGTGCAAGTTACTCAGTCTCTGTGAGCCTTTCTTTTCTCATCTGTAAAATGGCGATAAGCCTATGAGCCTCACAGGGCCATGCAAAATGCTGAATAAGATGCTGGGTATAGGGAATAAGTGCCCACTTCATTGTCCCCTGACCCCCTGGGAAGGGAGAACAGAGAGATGTAACTTGAGGGAAACACTCCCCCGCAAAGCGTGGGAAAGCCCTGCCAGGCAAGTGGCTCAGTGCTGGAAAATTGTAAATGTAACGTTGTTATGGAAAATGCGTAAGTGATTTTCAGTATAATTAAGATGGATGACTCTAATAATCCTGCAGGGCCCAATTCTGAGCCACATTACCAGGCATTTATGGGGAATTTTTGTGCACTTTGCTTCAGTGAGTATCAAAGCCCATCAAAGGAATGTGTGGAAGATAAGTTCTCAAACCGATGGCCCTGGACCAAAGCCAGATCAAAGCCCCAAAGAAACTCCACAGGACCACTGTGCCCTGGAAAGGTCTTAAACTCTTACCTCTGCAGAACAAAGCTATTCTTTGTGTTTCCTCTCAGACACAGTGCTTCAGTTGCCAGCAGGACCCTTGATTATTGCCCTTTCGCCCTGGCAAGAGAGGAGAGCTTACAAAGAAAGACACTGAGAGGCCAAGGGGGCCCTGGAACCTGCCCAAGATCACCCAGCTCATCAAAGACAGAATCAAAAGTCAGATGGCGGGACTTAACCGTGAACAGATTCAACTACTCCATTGCTGTGGTCTCTCCTACAGCACCAGTCAACCCCATCCATCACTGCTTGACAAGCTTTGGGTTAAGGAGTTCACTGACCCCAGTCTCATCTGAATAATATTAATAATGCTAACCATTGACATTAATGCCATGCTTACTACATCCTAGGCACTGTGTGTGGCTTTTTGCATGAACTATTTTAAGTAATATCCTCTGTAACTCTACTCTTATTGCTTAGAGGTTAAGTGTCTGGTTCGGAGCTCAGAATCTTTCTGACTCTGGAACCCACACTAATAACTACCACACACAATGGAGTCTCTAGGTGTCTGAAAGTTGTTCCTTATAAAGATAAGCAACCCAAAATCTACCTGTCAGAGAATCATGCTTGTTCAAAGGTTAGGGGTCTCTCCTCCACCCCTGCAGAAGCTCTCCTCTCCTCCCTGTCTACTTTGGAGGCCTTCCACCACTGGCCAAGCCCTGTTCCCTCAAAAGGTAGGCTCATAGATTTCCCATTCTCCTTGAGAGAACCCTGTTATTCAGTAGCACCTCAGAGTTGTATCAGCAGGAAAGCCACCAGGATCCAGACTGGACATTGCCCTGCACCCAGCTCAGTCCCCATCACCATGTCCCTCTCTCCACTCAGGTGTGTGTGTGCAGGAAGCACAAGCCTTGAGGTCAGACACCCAGGGCAATTCCTTGCTCTGCACACTACTAACTGGGCAGCATTGGACAAGCTGCTATACACTCCCTAGGCCTCAATTTTCCCATCTTTGAAATGGAAAGAGATATGCCTGCCACACACAGCTGCTGGGATGATAGAGGGTTGCTCTGCTATAAAGTTTGATTGTTGTCCACTTCCAGTCCCCTTCCCATGCCAGAAGCTGTGAGGAGCTGAGGTGCAGTGGGAGTGGATGATAGAACACAGATCTTAGAATCAGAGATCTAGGTTTTTATCTACTATTTTATACCGGTTTGCTAACAGGAGTGACTCCCACCCTGTGCACATCTCTATCCCATGGTCACATGGGGACCTTTACATTTCCCTCAAACACTGTCCATGCTAGTGACCAGACTTCACCATTTCTCCTCAGGTCCTGGCAAATCTCTCTTCCCAGCCCCTATGTAAGCCACCATCTTTGAAGTTGAGAGAGGCCATATGACTGGATCTGGCCATGCTTGTGAGTGGAGGCAATGTGTACCTCTTCTCAACTACAGCTATTAAATGCTCATTCAAGGTCCTCCCATGCTTCCTTCTCATCTTGTCATGATCACCCATAATGCCTAAGCTAAGGGATGCTCTATCTGCTGTGTCTCTGAGTAACTTTCATGAACAGAGACCATCATCCACCCATACATATAAGTAACATAAAAGACAAAGTAGTCCTTATTTTGCAGGCCACTGAGATTTGTGGGTATTTGTTATCATCAGGACCTTCATGTACCCTCCCTAGTGGTTGTCAAGCCAACAATTCAGATCCAACAGCAGCAACCACAACTGACCCTACCTGAGCATCTATTCAGGGATAGACCATGTTCTGTGAGTTCCACACCCATCACTGCCCACTTGTTATCTTCCTCACAAGTCCTGGGAGAGCAATTTCCCTCCCTGGGCTGTGGCAGACTACATTGATTCATGATTTCTGTGGTACTCCCAGCCCAGCCCCTGTCAATCAGCAGGCACATAAGTGGCATTTCACAGACACATGGGACCCCTGAGCAGGACACTTAGCAACTACACACTTGGGCTTCTTCTGTATCATGCAGCTGCTCCCTGAGCATCAGAGAAGTCTCCACCAGTGCCTGACCCACAACAACCCCACCATCACAGCTTTCAAGGCTAAATAGATTACCATTACTCCAGCCTGAGGGATTAATTTCCAGCTTCCTGTTAGCATGAGTGCTTAAATAACAGTTTCCTAGTCACTGATGTCAACAGCAGTCAGTTTCTACTACCAACGCTGGATAGCCCTTAGGTAAGAAGCACATTGTGTGTGTGTGTGTGTGTGTGTGTGTGTGTGTGTGTGTGTGTCTATGTGCATATATGCACATAGACACACTCCAAGGGCTCACCACATAGCAGAGTAACTCTCAGCAGAAGTCCAGGCACTACTGCCTACAATCTTATACTTTCTTATGATGAGGCTCCTCTGAGATTTGGTCATGCACACTGTGGGCTACCCTCACACTGTGGGTCCTCCAACCACCCTGGTTTCTATTGGAGGTTTCCATTAATGAAGATGTCTGAGAGATCTAGGCCAATGCCTAGAAGCACTGTGTCTGTACGCAGTATGCATTTCTTAGTGCTTAACCATCATTATTGACAACTGGGTCCAGCTGCCTCCAAGTCCTTCCAAATATAAGGGAAAGAACTTCAGAGGAGTTGAGGGGCTACATGAAGCTAAACATTTGACACAGATCTTCTCAAAGCATCAAGAAATAGCATTCTAATTATCTCAATTTTAAAGATGAGGAAACTGAAACTCAGACACATGAAGAATATGGCCCAAGGATCTTGCAGCAAGGAAGTGTCACAGAAGGACTTCAAGCCCAAGTTCAGTTCAGCAAAGACTGCATGTGCAGTCATTCCTCATATCCAACCCCTCCCAGTGGGCAGAAGAATTAGGGTGAATGTGGTCTGTGTTCACCTCAACCCCACCACCTTGCATCCTGGATGGTCACAGTGGGTGGGAGTGGTCATTGCATCCATTTTCCTGGGGACCTAGGCCTGCAATCCTCTGTGTGGCTAAAAGATATAATCAAAGTCCACTTGGATACTCCCAAATTTACACATGGGTCCCAGGATGTGGGATAGGGGCAGGCCTGCAGGCAGTAGCAAGTCACCACACCTTGGGTTGCTTTTCCCATTTGAACCCTCTAATCCTTTTTTTGCACAGTCCCTTCAGCTAGATGCACTCTTGTACCTAAACTACTATTGATAAGGTTGAGCCCTTTCCCCTGTTAGATGACAAGGCTTTTTGTTGTGCTCATTGCAGAGTCCTGTGTTCCCACAATCTCTCGCTGCATAAAAGGGCACAGGCCAAAGGATGACTTTTCTCTACTTTACAATGTCTGGAGTCTTAACCAGACACTCAAATGGTCTGGAGGTTAGAATCATCTTGAGTCTTCTTCCTTCCCATGTTTGTTCTCAGCTGGAATGTCCCAAGAGTGAACTCAGCTAGGACTATCAACCAGAGTGCCCACACAGGGCTCTTAGTATAGCTGGATTCCCAGAAGAAGCATCCCAAGAACAAGAATGCAGAGAGAGATCTTTTCAACATAGTAAAAGAAGTTACAGGGCCATGCTGGCCCTGTCTTGGGAGTCACAAAGAGTCACTTCTAATCCATTCTGTTCATTACAAGCATGTCACAAAGGCCAGCCCACTTCAAAGGGAGAGGAATTCCACCTCTTGGTGAAGAAACAGTCAGCTTCCCTTGCAGAATATGTGAGTGGAAGAAAGTCTTCATTTTCTTTGGGAAAATACCATTTTCCACCCTCTGGAAAGGAAAAGGTGTGATTATGAAGAATCAGTATCCAAACCCATCTACATTTGTAACGGTGCTCTGCAAGGCTGCACTATCCTGCCCCATGCAGGGAGCACTACTCACAACCCTGCCTGCTCAGTCAAATGGGAGGTCACCCAAATGGGCCAAGGGCTCTAGAGGTTCTATGGTGTTGCCTGTCCTGAAAAATGTACATTGGAAGGCTGGAGCACATGGTAGAGAAGGACATCAGCAAGTCTGGGCAGGGATTCCCCTTTCTCCTTCCACGATGTCCAAGGTTCTGGCATTCACTTCACACTCCTTCCTCAGGTATTTACCACAATAGCATTGGTAGCCAACCCACTGATGGCCAATCAAACCTATCTAGTTAGAGCAGAGAAAGATGTTTTCATCTCTAGCTATGGCCATGACTTCAAACAAAGGTCAGAAACCCAGGAGTATCCCATGGTGTGGTAGAGCCAACTCAAACTTAGGGGGCCTCTCTCTCTGGTCCCGCTTCTCCAGGGAAAATGAATATCTATTTGGTGAAATGGACACTTTTCTCATCAGGATCACTTTTGACCAGCATAATTGCAGTGATTGTTTTGACCAGCATAACTGCAGTGATTATCCCTGTCTGTCACAGTTACTTTAGAGGACAGACCTGTCCACAATACTTCTGGGAAGGTTCCACCATTTTGTACAAGGGGCTTCATGAGAAAGGACCTACTGTAAGCAAAAGAGAGGGACATGAGTCCATGAAACACACATCTCCATGAAAAGAGAGACGGTGACCTCAGAATCACTGTGGCACCCTGGAACACAGACATTCTATTTTGAGTTTGTGGTTGAATGAAAGGAGCCATTTTCTCTTTTTCTCTAGAGCAGTGGGTGGGGTCCAGGACCCCATAAAAGCATCTGAGAAAGCCTTGGGCTCCCAGCAAAGAATCCAGGACCCCTTGCATCTGAAATGAGGAAGAAGTTGAAAAAGTGATGTGGGCAGAGCATGGGTGTGCTTGATTTCACACAGAGAGGAACAGATGTCACTGTTCACCTGCATGAACTGGGTGCTCATGGCCTCATGAGGGACATTCTCTGAGGGCTACCCAAACTACTGACAGCAGGGGAGCCAAAAGAACCAAGACCTTGCCAAAAGGATATTACCTGAAAAAATGTTGTTGCGATTATTACTGTCATCCTTAGCAGGCTGGAGAGGTCTGAGGAAAACACAGGTTACCACAGATTTCAATGGCATTTTAAAATCAACAGCAGAAAGCATGTCACAAGTTGGGGTGCAGCTAACTGCCCAGCGTGGGCCTTGACTGAGATCAGAGGATTTGAAAATTTGAAAATCACTGTGGGTTGAAAGATCTGAGTAGGCCTCACAGAGGCAGAAGATGACATGGGTAAACATGGATGGACTTGAAAGGAAGGGGTTATTATGGTTTGGATATGTGGTGTCCCCCCCCACCAAAAAAAAAAAAAAACTCATGTGTGAGACAATGTATGAATTTTCAGAGGTGAAGGAATTATATTATGAAAAGCATCCCTAATCAGGCAGGTAGGGTGTGACTTGAGGAAGTGGGTCACCAGGGACATGACTTTAGGGTTTATATTTTACCTAGTGAGAGGAACTCTTTCTGCTTCCTTGTTGCTATATCATGAGCTGATTTCCTTTGCCTTGCCTTTCTGCCTTACCTCAGGCCCAGCGTTGTGGAATCAGCTACCCACGGACTGAAGCTCTGAAACCATGAGCCCCCAGATAAACTTTTCCTTCTCTAAATTGTTCTTGTCAGATATTGTAGTCACAGTGATGAAAAACTGACTAAAACTGGGAGCATATGTGTAGAAGGTTGGGGTGGGGGTTCCAACTGGGTCTGCATTTGAACCCTCATCAGATTCCAGGGAATGAACTGGCTTAATTGTGTCCTATTCAAGACCACAGCTAGATCTAGCCTGTATCTTTCTCTAGCAGCAGCAGGGAGATACCCAGGAGCTCTGTCTTGCAGAACCTCTGGCTATGGACCCTGACTGTGGACAAAATGTCTCTGCCCAGCTGCAGGTGTAGACAGGAGAGTGCCCTATAGATCCTTGACCTTGACTCCTCAAACAGTGAAGGACCGTGGTTTCAGTCTTTCCCAAGAGCATCATCTCACTTAAAATTCCTCCCAATTCCAGTCAAAACTCTTTTGATGGTCATTAAAATTACATGAGTGGCTTCATGCAATTTTAATGTTCTCTACCGACAAATTCTGCAGGAAAAATCCCCCCAGGCATCCCCATTGATCATTCTAAGTAGATATAACAAAGCATTTCAAGACACAAGTCTTAACCAGAAAGAAAATGAAATGAATATTTCATTTATGATGGCTTAGCTGGTAATGAATTTTTCGTAATTTTTTTCATTAAAAAAATCAAACAACTATATCGAACCCTTTGTAAAGGCATTGACCAGTTGGATACCAACCTCTTGGATTTATCAAACAGTCTTTCAACCACGTTCCTTGTAACAGCTGAACAAAATTTGCAGGTCAATGACCTCTAAGATGATTTTTTCAACCAAGTGAGTTAATTTGGTCATGGATTTTGTTAAGACAGATGTCCATGTAATGTCCACTTGTCTCTACATCTTTAACTGCCACTGTACTAATATTCTCACAGTTTAGCACCTACAAAGCAAAACCTTGTGCCCAGGATTCAAGACCCTCCCAAAAGACTCTAGAAGCACAACAAAGCCTGAATATGGGTGAATTCATTGTGAAAATATTAATGGTATAGTGACTTTATGAGCAACTATTGGATAACGAAAAACATGGCTATCCTTTGTCTCTGATTCCTGGAACACAATCTTAAATCCTCAGAATTTCCTAGTAATAGAAGCATCTTTGTTATCCTTGGTGAACCCATAGGACCATATCTGGCCATACCCCATTAGATGTGCTAGCAAGATGATTCCACTTGGGAGTTGGCCACCCAAGAAAAATTAACCATATGATTTAAGGCCTGAAGTTCTGAATGAGGTAATCTCAGCCCAACCTCCAGAAAGAAAAGGGAGGACTAAAGATTGAATGTAATCACATGAACAATGATTCAATCAATCATACCTACACAATAGAACCCCAATAAAAACTCTAGATGCCAAGGCTCAAGTGAGAATCCTGGATGGTAACAGGAAGGCTGATGTACCCTGAAGACATGGAATCTGAGTATTTGGGATCCTCCCAGTTCTTGTGTTCACCCCCATGTTTCTCTTCATTTGGCTATTCCTACTTTGTATCACTTACCATAAAACCATAATCAGAAGTAGACTGCTTTTCTGAGTTCTGGGAGCTTTTCTAATGAATTATCAAACCTAAGGGCATATGTGGGAACCCATATTTTGCAGCAAGTTGGTGAAAAGAGAAGACAGGCTGGAGATTCCAGAGCTTGTAGTTGGCATCTGAAATGGAAAGTTCTAATGGAAGACTTCGTCCTGAGCCTGTGAAATATGCACTGCCTCTGTGTCATTATTGTCAGAATTCCATTTCAAGGGGGTTTCAAGATGGCGGACTAGAGGGCGGCTGCATTTCATGTTGCTCCAGGACTCAGGATTCCAAAGAGGAGATAGTGAGTGACTTGGGACCAACTCAAAGCCACTGGGTGAGTCTCTCCCGTTGGGGAGGCGTCCCGGATGGGGCAGTAGCCCCGGAACGCAGGGAACTTTGTGAAGTGAGTTGCCCGGCAAGACACCCCTCCCCCCGCTGGAGCGGTAAACACGGACAGCGAGGAACTTTGCAGAGGAGGCCCCGCAGCACAACGCTTGGTTTCGGAGCAAACTGCCGGGGCTCCGGCTGCCAGAGGAAGAGCTGGGCGGCAAGCTATTTGGACTCAGCAACCTCCTGAACAACGGGGGGGGGCTGTCCTGAGGAGGTGGAGGTACGCAGTGAGTTGCTTGGTCTCCAAGCGCCCACACAGAACACCAGGTGGCTGCCTGGAGGAAGAGGTGAGCGGTGGGTCACTGGGGCTCGGAACATATGTACGAGGCTCCAGGTGGCTGCTCAGAGGAGGGGTCACATAGCCAGGCGATTAGGTGCAAAGCACGGTCCAGTCCGGGGACCTAGGAGCCTTTTGTTGAAAGAGCTACACAGAGACAAGCTGAGGGGCGGAGCGAAGGTTCCAGGACTGCAGGCAGCTTCTCTGAGGAGGGACAACCTAAGGAGACTTGTCTGCGAAGGGCAGGGCTCCCAGGCCCAGGAGGTAGGTCCGGGCCCCTGGGAACATTGCCTGGGAAGGCTGCCCTGCCCAAGGCAGTAGTTGTGGACTGAGGGGAACCTCCAGGAGGGGAACTGACCAACAAGAACTACCCATCGGGTGAGTCTTCCCCGCCGGGTGAGGTTTTCCCACAAGGACGGTAAAACCAGAGACACAGGCCCAAACATGCCTTGCCTCAGCCCGCAGCCTAGTTCCCCTTTGGATGACCATTGGTCGACAAGTAGAGGCACCTCTGACCACTAGCAGGGAATATACCCCACCTGAAGACCACCACCCCTAGAGAGGCAACTTCCTTGGGAAGCACCGCAGTATCAACTTCCTCTAAGACTTCAGGCTACTGAAGGATAAGAGGGGATACACTAGCAATCTTCAGGGACATTATAAGTCAATAGAGGAAACCTGCAACATCTCAGCAGTCCACTGATACCTGAACGACATGAGAAAACAAGGGAAGAAAATGCCTCAAACAAATCTGGATGTTACATCAATAAAATCCAATGACAGCATGGCAGAAGAAATGTCAGAAAGGGAGTTCAGAACGTACATAATTAACATGATAAGGGAAGCAAACGATGAAATGAAAGAGCAAATGCAGGCATTGAATGAACGCACCAATCGACAGTTAAAAGAGCAAATACAGGTAGCAAAAGACCATTTCAATAAAGAGTTAGAGATATTGAAAAAAAAACCAAACAGAAATCCTTGAAATGAAGGAAACAATAAACCAAATTAAGAACTCCATAGAAAGCATAACCAATAGGATAGAACACCTGGAAGACATTGAAGATATTGAAGACAAAATATTTAACCTTGAAAACAAAGTCGAACAAACAGAAAAGATGGTAAGAAATCATGAACAGAATCTGCAAGAACTATGGGATATCATGAAAAGGCCAAATTTGAGAATTATTGGGATTGAGGAAGGCTTAGAGAAACAAACCAAAGGAATGAACAATCTATTCAATGAAATAGTATCAGAAAATTTCCCAAATCTGAAGAATGAAATGGAAAATCAAGTTCAAGAGGCTTATAGGACTCCAAATACACAAAATTACAACAGACCCACACCAAGGCACATTATAATGAAAATACCTAACATACAAAATAAAGACAGAATCTTAAAGGCTGTGAGAGAAAAGAACCAAATTACATTCAGGGGGAAACCAATACGGATATCAGCAGATTTTTCAATCCAGACCTTAAAAACTAGAAGGGCCTGGAATAACATTTTTCAAGCCCTAAAAGAAAATGGATGCCAACCAAGAATCTTATACCCAGCAAAGCTTACCTTCAGATTTGACGATGAAATAAAATCCTTCCATGATAAACAAAAGTTAAAAGAATATACAAAAAGAGAGCCAGCATTACACAACATTCTCAGCAAAATATTCCATGAAGAAGAGATGAAAAACAAAGAAGCAAATCAGCAAAGGGAGGAGCTATCCTAAAGGAACTCTCAAATAAAGAGGAACCAAGTCGTGTCAAAAATAAACAAAGAAATGAATAAAATGAGTCAAATGAGTCAAATCATATCTCAATAATAACCCTGAATATTAATGGCCTGAATTCATCAATCAAAAGACATAGACTGGCAGATTGGATTAAAAAGAAAGATCCAACAATATGTTGCCTGCAAGAGACTCACCTCATAGAAAGAGATACGCATAGACTAAAGGTGAAAGGATAGGGAAAAACATACCATGCACATGGACTCAGCAAAAAAACTGGAGTATCCATCCTCATTTCAGATAATGTGGACTTCAAGCCAAAATTAGTCAGAAGGGATAAAGAAGGACATTTCATACTGCTTAAGGGAAGCATAAGTCAGCAAGACATAACAATCATAAATATCTATGCCCCAAACAGTGGCTCACCCATGTATGTCAAACAAACCCTTCTCAATCTCAGAAACCAAATAGACCATAATACAATAATACTAGGTGATTTTAACACGCCTCTCTCACCACTGGACAGATCTTCCAAACAAAAATTGAACAAAGAAACCATAGATCTCAATAACACAATCAATAATTTAGACTTAACAGACATTTATAGAATATCCCATCCAACGAAGAGTGAATACACTTTCTTCTCAGCAGCACATGGATCCTTCTCTAAAATAGACCATATATTATGCCACAAAGCTAATGTTAGCAAATACAAGAAGATAAAGACACTTCCTTGTATTTTATCAGATCATAATGGATTGAAATTAGAAATAAATGAAAGAGTAAAAAACAGAAACTACTCCAACACCTGGAGATTAAACAATATGCTATTATATGATGAATGGATAACAGAAGATATTAGGAAGGAAATTTAAAAATTCTTAGAAGTAAATGAGAACGAAGAAACATCATATCAAAATTTCTGGGACACTATGAAAGCAGTACTTAGAGGAAGATTTATTTCATGGAGCGCATTCAATAAAAGAAGTAAAACTCAACAAATAAACGACCTAAAACTACAGCTCAAAACCCTAGAAAAAGAAGAACAGACCAACACCAAAGACAGGAAATAGTTAAACTCAGAGCTAAAATCAACAAAATTGAAACAAAAGAAACAATACAAAAAATTGACAAAATAAATAGTTGGTTCTTCGAAAAAATAAACAAAATTGATAAACCTTTAGCCATACTAACAAAGAGAAGATGAGAGAAAACCCAAATCACCAAAATTCAGAATGAACAAGGAAATATCACAACAGACACGACTGAAATACAAAACATAATTAGAAGCTATTTTGAAAATCTATACTCCAACAAAATAGAAAACCTCAAAGACATCAACAAGTTTCTAGAGATGTATGAATTGCCTAAACTAAACGAGGAGGACATACACAATTTAAATAGACCAATTTCAAGTAACGAAATAGAAGAAGTCATCAAAAGTCTACCAACAAAGAAAAGTCCAGGACCAGATGGGTTCTCAGCCGAGTTCTACAAAACCTTTAAAGAAGAGCTCATTCCAATACTTCTCAAAGTATTCCTTAAGAGGAGGGAACCCTCCCAAACTCATTCTATGAAGCCAATAGCACCCTGATACCTAAACCAGACAGAGACACATCGAGGAAAGAAAATTTCAGACCAATATCCTTAATGAACATCGACACAAAAATTCTAAACAAAATTTTAGCAAATCGCATACAAAAACATATTAAAAAGATAGTGCACCATGATCAAGTGGGTTTCATCCCAGGGATGCAATGTTGGTTCAACATCAGGAAATCAATAAATGTCATTCACCATATCAACAGACTTAAAGTCAAGAATCACATGATTATTTCAATAGATGCAGAAAAAGCATTTGATAAAATACAGCACCCCTTCATGCTCAAAAAACTAGAAAAAATAGGGATAGTGGGAATGTTCCTTAACATTGTAAAGGCCATCTATGCTAAGCCCATGGCTAATATCATTCTAAATGGTGAAAAACTGAAAGCATTCCCCCTAAAATCTGGAACAAGGCACGGATGCCCTCTCGCACCACTCCTATTCAATATCGTCCTTGAAACTCTAGCCAGAACAATTAGACAGACCAAAGAAATTAAAGGGATACGAATAGGAAAAGAAGAACTCAAACTATCCCTGTTTGCTGATGATATGATTATATACTTAGAGGAACCAGGAAATTCCACCAGAGAACTCTTAGAACTCATAAGTGAATTCCGTAAAGTAGCGGGATATAAGATCAATGCTCATAAATCTAAGGCATTTTTATACATAAGTGATGAATCTTCAGAAAGAGAAGTTAGGAAAACTACCCCATTCACAATAGCATCGAAAAAAATAAAATATTTGGGAATCAATCTCACCAAAGAGGTGAAAGACTTCTACAATGAGAACTACAGAACACTAAAGAAAGAAATTAAAGAACACCTTAGAAGACAGAAAGATCTCCCATGTTCCTGGATAGGAAGAATTAATATTGTCAAAATGGCCATATTACCAAAAGTGCTATACAGATTCAATACAATTCCAATTAAAATCCCAATGACGTACCTTACAGAAATAGAACAAGCAATCATGAAATTCATCTGGAAGAATAAGAAACCCAGAATTGTTAAAGCAATCCTTCGCAGGAAAAATGAAGCAGGGGGTATTGCAATACCAGAACTTCAACTACACTACAAAGCAATAGTAACAAAAACGGCATAGTGTTGGTACCAAAATAGAAAGGTAGATCAATGGTACAGAATAGAGGACACGGACACAAACCCAAATAAATGTAATTTTCTCATACTAGACAAAGGGGCCAAAAATATGTAATGGAGAAAAGATAGCCTCTTCAGCAAATGGTGCTGGGAAAACTGGAAATCCATATGCAACAGAATGAAATTAAACCCATATCTCTCACCGTGCACAAAACTAAACTCAAAATGGATTAAGGACCTCGGAATCAGACCAGAGACCTTACATCTTATAGAAGAAAAAGTAGGTCCAGAGCTTCAACATGTCGGCTTAGGACCAGACTTCCTCAACAGGACTCCCATAGCACAAGAAATAAAAGCAAGAATCAATAACTGGGATAGATTCAAACTAAAAAGCTTTCTCTCAGCAAAGGAAACTATCAGCAATGAGAAGAAAGAGCCTACAGAGTGGGAGAATATCTTTGCCAATCATACTTCACATAGAGCACTAATCTCCATAATCTATAAAGAACTCAAAAAACTCAACACCAAGACTACAAATAACCCAATCGACAAATGGTCTAAGGAAATGAACAGACACTTCACAGAAGAAGATGTACAAGCAATCAAGAACATATGGAAAAATGTTCAACATCTCTAGTAATAAGAGAAATGCAAATCAAAACCACCCTAAGATTCCATCTCACCCCAATTAGAATGGTGATTATCAAGAATACAAGCAACAACAGGTGTTGGCGAGGATGTGGGGAAAAAGGTACACTCATACATTGCTGGTGGGGTTGCAAATTAGTGCAGCCACTCTGGAAAGCAGTATGGAGATTCCTTAGAAAACTTGGAATGGACCTACCATTTGACCCAGCTATCCCACTCCTTGGCCTATACCCAAAGGACTTACAATCAGCATACTACAGAGATACAGCCACATCAATGTTCATTGCTGCTCCATTCACCATAGCCAGATTGTGGAACCAACCTAGATGCCCTTCAGTTGATGAATGGATAAAGAAACTGTGGCATATATATATAATGGAATATTACTCAGCCATAAAGAATGATAAAATTATGGCATTTGCAGGCAAATGGATGAAATTGGAGAATATCATGCTAAGTGAGATAAGCCAATCTCAAAAAACCAAAGGAAGAATGATCTCGCTGATAAGTGGATGATGATACATTATGGGGCGTGGGAGGGGTTAGTTTTAGGGTTAGAGTGAGGGTTAGGGAGGGGGGTGAGAATGGGGAAAGGAAGGGCTGTATAGAGGGAAAAGAGGGGTGGGAGGGGTGGGGGGAAGGGAAAAATAACAGAATGAATCAACCAACATTACCCTATGTAAATTTATGATTACACAAATGGTATGCCTTTACGCCATGTACAAACAGAGAAACAACATGTATCCCATTTTTTTACAATCAAAAAAAAAAAGAATTCCATTTCAGCTATGGCTCCAACTAACTTATTTTCATACCAAGAAACTGCAGGGAAGCACAACTGCCTAACCCACATTGGTGACTGATGGTGGGGGAAGGGACTGCTGACATTGCTACAGACCCACAGGTGGGTTTGGAGTTCAGGGGTAGACAGATTTCTAAGACAGTCTTCAAGATTTCTCTCCCCTGATTTATGCACCCTGTATATTCCTCTCTCCACATGGGCATAGAACAGCACTGTAAATATGATGGATTTTACCTAGAACTAAGTTGTGCTATATAGCAAGGGTGAGGAGATTATGAGATAACTTGAAGTCTCAAGCCAGTCCACTTTGAGCCAGTCAAAACAGAAATTATCTTGGGTAGGCTTTACTTAAAAGTGACTGGGCCTTACTGAAGGAAGAGGTTCAAAAACTGAAAGAACTTCTGGAGGGTTCCTGAGCAAGGAACTGAGAGTGCTGTCTTGCTTCTGAGAACAACCCAGCCTCCTCCCTCAATCACAAGCTTCTGTCAACAACAGCTATGATTTGGATAAATGTCCCTCAAAGACCATGGTTGAAGGTTTGTTTCCCATCCTGTGACCCTACTGAGAGATGGCAGAACCTTTGACATGTGGGACCTAGTGGGAGGAAGTTAAGTCTCAGGGATTGTGCCCAAAAAGAGAATTTGGGGACTCTGACCTCTTCCTCTTCCACTCTTTTTTGCTTCCTGGACACTATGAGGTGAGCAGGTTGACCCACCACCCACTCCCCCGCAGGATCTGCTGCCTTGCCACAGATCCAAAGAAACAAGGTCAATTGACCATGGTCGGGAACTTCTGAAACTGTGAACCCAAATGAACTTTTCCTAATTTTAACTTGATTATCTCAGGTATTTTGTCACAATGACAGAAAACTAACACAATAACCATATGAGCTTGAAATAGAACCCCAAACTCCAGTCAGCTATGTAGCCCAAATGACTTCATGAATTTAGCCTTGTGAGAAATTTTCAGCAGGGATCCCAGCTCAGCTGTGCTTAAATTTCTGAACACCATGAGATAATAAAAAGGTGTTATTATAGGCCACTAAGTTTGTGGTAATTTGTTATGCAGCAATAGAAAACCCAAACATGGAGGGAGTTTCAAGATGGCAACCTAGAGGGCGGCTGCATTTCACGTTGCTCCAGGACGCAGGATTCAAAAGAGGAGATAGTGAGAGACTTGGGACCAACTCAAAGCCGCTGGGTGAGTCTCTCCCTTTGGGGAGGCATCCCGGATGGGGCGGTAGCCCCGGAATGCAGGGAATTTGTGAAGTGGAGTTGCTTGGTGAGACGCCCCTCCCCCTGCTGGAGCGGTAAACACGGACAACTGGGATCATCATAGAGGAGGCGGCTCAGCACAGCGCTTGGACTCAGAGCAAACACTCGGGCTCCGAGCGGCTGCCTGAGGAGGAGCTGCGTGGTGAGCTGTTTAGACTCAGAGTAATCGCTTCTGAACAATGGGGGGGTTGCCCAGAGGAAGAGGAGAAACGCAGCGGGTTGCTTGGTCTAGGAGTGACTGCATCAGAGCCACAGGCGGTTGCCAGAGGAGGAGGCGAGTGGTGAGTTGATTGCACTCAAAGCGACTGCTCCTGAACACCGGTGGCCTGCCTGGAGGAGGAGCGTGGTGGGTCACTTGGTCTCAGAGCCACCGCCCCTGAACACCCGGGGGGATACCCCGAGGAGGAGGAGGAGGAACAGGGCGGGTCACTTGGGCTTGGAGTGACTGCCTAGGGCTACGGGAGGTTGGCGGGAGGAGGAGACGCGAAGTGAGTTGCTTGGACTCCTAGTGACTGCGTCGGAAACTGGGCTGCTGTCCAGAGGAGGAGGTGTGTGGCGGGTCTCTGGGTCTCGGAGCTATTGTACGAGGCTCCAGGTGGCTGCTCAGAGGAGGGGCCACATAGCCAGGCGATTAGGTGCAGAGTAGGGTCCCAGGAGTTAGGTGGCTTCTTGCTGGAAGAGCCACACAGAGACACGCCTAGGGGTGGAGCGAAGTTTCCAGGACTGCGGGCAGATTATCTGGGAGAGGCAGCCTAAGGAGACTCACCTGCGGAGGGTGAGGCTCCCAGGCCCAGGAGGTAGGTCCGGGCCCCTGGGAACGTTGCAGAGGAAGACAGCCCAGCCCAGGTGGTAGTTGTAGATTGAGGGGAACCTCTAGGAGGGGAACTGACCAGCGAGACGTTCCCACTGAGTGAGGCTTCCCTACCGGGAGAGGTTTTCCCACAGGGACGGTAAAACCAGAGACACAGGCACAAACAGGACTTGCCTCAGCCCGCAGCCTAGTTCCCCATTGGATGACCATTGGTCAACAAGTGGAGACACCTCTGACCACTAGCAGGGAATATACGCCACCTGAGGGTCACCACCCTAGAAAGGCAGCTTCTTCCTGGAGCTCCGCATTATCAACTTCCTCCAAGACTTCAGGCTACTGAAGGATAAGAGGGGATATACTAACAATCTTCAGGGACATTATAAGTCGATAGAGGAAATCTGCAATATCTTAATGACCCACTGATTCCTGAACAATATGAGAAAACAAGGGAAGAAAATGCCCCAAACAAATCTAGATGTTACATCAGTAGAATCCAACGACAGCATGGCAGAAGAAATGACAGAAAGGGAATTCAGAATGTACATAATTAAAATGATTAGGGAAGCAAACGATGAGATGAAAGAGCAAATGCAGGCATTAAATGATGAGATGAAAGAGCAAATGCACGCATTGAATGATCCCACCAATCGACAGTTAACAGAGCAAATTCAGGAAGCAAAAGATCATTTCAATAAAGAGTTAGAGATATTGAAAAAAAACCAAACAGAAATCCTTGAAATGAAGGAAACAATAAACCAAATTAAGAACTCCATAGAAAGCATAACCAATAGGATAGAACACCTGGAAGACAGAACTTCAGACATTGAAAACAAAATATTTAACCTCGAAAACAAAGTTGAACAAACAGAAGATGGTAAGAAATCATGAACAGAATCTGCAAGAACTATGGGATATCATGAAAAGGCCAAATTTGAGAATTATTGGGATTGAGGAAGGCTTAGAGAAACAAACCAAAGGAATGAACAATCTATTCAATGAAATAGTATCAGAAAATTTCCCAAATCTGAAGAATGAAATGGAAAATCAAGTTCAAGAGGCTTATAGGACTCCAAATACACAAAATTACAACAGACCCACACCAAGGCACATTATAATGAAAATACCTAACATACAAAATAAAGACAGAATTTTAAAGGCTGTGAGAGAAAAGAACCAAATTACATTCAGGGGGAAACGAATACGGATATCAGCAGATTTTTCAATCCAGACCCTAAAAGCTAGAACGGCCTGGAACAACATTTTTCAAGCTCTGAAAGAAAATGGATGCCAACCAAGAATCTTATACCCAGCAAAGCTTACCTTCAAATTTGACGATGAAATAAAATCTTTCCATGATAAACAAAAGCTAAAAGAATTTACAAAAAGAAAGCCAGCATTACAGAACATTCTCGGCAAAATATTTCATGAGGAAGAGATAAAAACCAAAGAAGCAAATCAGCATAGGGAGGAATTATCCTAAAGGAACTGTCAAATAAAGGAGGAACCAAGATGTGTCAAAAAAGAAATAAATAAATAAATAAAATTTTAAATATGAACCAAATGACCGGGAATACAAATCATATGTCAATAATAACACTGAATGTTAATGGCCTGAATTCATCAATCAAAACACATAGACTGGCAGATTGGATTAAAAAGAAAGATCCAACAATATGTTGCCTGCAAGAGACTCACCTCATAGAAAGAGATACCCATAGACTAAAGGTGAAAGGATGGGGAAAAACATACCATGCACATGGACTCAGCAAAAAAGCTGGAGTATCCATCCTCATTTCAGATAATGTGGACTTCAAGCCAATGTTAGTCAGAAGGGATAAGGAAGGACATTTTATACTGCTTAAGGGAAGCATAAATCAGCAAGACATAACAATCATAAACATCTATGCCCCAAACAGTGGCTCATCCATGTATGTTAAACAAATCCTTCTCAATTTTAGAAACCAAATAGACCATAACACAATAATACTAGGTGATTTTAACACGCCTCTCTCACCACTGGACAGATCTTCCAAACAAAAATTGAACAAAGAAACCATAGATCTCAATAACACAATCAATAATTTAGACTTAACAGACATTTATAGAATATACCATCCAACCAAGAGCGAATACACTTTCTTCTCAGCAGCACATGGATCCTTCTCTAAAATAGACCATATATTATGCCACAAAGCTAATGTCAGCAAATACAAGAAGATAGAGACACTACCTTGTATTCTATCAGATCATAATGGATTGAAGTTAGAAATAAATGAAAGAGTAAAAAACAGAAACTACTCCAACACCTGGAGATTAAACAATATGCTATTATATGATGAATGGATAACAGAAGATATTAGGAAGGAAATTAAAAAATTCTTAGAGGTAAACGAGAACAAAGAAATATCATATCAAAATCTCTGGGACACTATGAAAGCAGTACTTAGAGGAAGATTTATTTCATGGAGAGCATTTAATAAAAGAAGTAAAACTCAACAAATAAACGACCTAACACTACAGCTCAAAGCCCTAGAAAAAGAAGAACAGACCAACACCAAAATAGTAGAAGACAGGAAATAGTCAAACTAAGAGCTGAAATCAACGAAATTGAAACAAAAGAAACAATACAAAAAATTGACAAAATAAATAGTTGGTTCTTTGAAAAAATAAACAAAATTGATAAACCTTTAGCCAGACTAACAAAGAGAAGACAAGAGAAAACCCAAATCACTAAAATTCGGAATGAACAAGGAAATATCACAACAGACACGACTGAAATACAAAACATAATTAGAAGCTATTTTGAAAATCTATACTCCAACAAAATAGAAAACCTCAAAGACATCAACAAGTTTCTAGAGATGTATGAATTGCCTAAACTAAACGAGGAGGACATACACAATTTAAATAGACCAATTTCAAGTAACGAAATAGAAGAAGTCATCAAAAGTCTACCAACAAAGAAAAGTCCAGGACCTGATGGTTTCTCAGCCGAGTTCTACAAAACTTTTAAAGAAGAGCTCATTCCAATACTTCTCAAAGTATTCCATAAAAGAGAAGAGGAGGAAACCCTCCCAAACTCATTCTATGAAGCCAATAGCACCCTGATACCTAAACCAGACAGAGACACATCGAGGAAAGAAAATTTCAGACCAATATCCTTAATGAACATCGACACAAAAATTCTAAACAAAATTTTAGCAAATCGCATACAAAAACATATTAAAAAGATAGTGCACCATGATCAAGTGGGTTTCATCCCAGGGATGCAATGTTGGTTCAACATCAGGAAATCAATAAATGTCATTCACCATATCAATAGACTTAAAGTCAAGAATCACATGATTATTTCAATAGATGCAGAAAAAGCATTTGATGAAATACAGCATCCCTTCATGCTCAAAACACTAGAAAAAATAGGGATAGTGGGAACATTCCTTAACATTGTAAAGGCCATCTATGCTAAGCCCATGGCTAATATCATTCTTAATGGTGAAAAACTGAAAGCATTCCCTCTAAAAACTGGAACAAGGCAGGGTTGCCCTCTTTCACCACTTCTATTCAATATCGTCCTTGAAACTCTAGCCAGAGCAATTAGACAGACCAAAGAAATTAAAGGGATACAAATAGGAAAAGAAGAACTCAAACTATCCCTATTTGCTGATAATATGATTGTATACTTAGAGGAACCAGGAAATTCCACCAGAAAACTGTTAGATCTCATAAGTGAATTCCGTAAAGTAGCGGGATATAAGATCAATGCACATAAATCTAAGGCATTTCTATACATAAGCGATGAATCTTCAGAAAGAGAAATCAGGAAAACTACCCCATTCACAATAGCTTTGAAAAAAATAAAATACTTGGGAATCAATCTCACAAAAGAGGTGAAAGACCTCTACAATGAGAACTACAGAACACTAAAGAAATAAATTAAAGAAAACCTCAGAAGATGGAAAGATCTCCCATGTTCTTGGATAGGAAGAATTAATATTGTCAAAATGGCCATACTACCAAAAGTGCTATACAGATTCAATGCAATTCCAATTAAAATCCCAATGATGTACCTTACAGAAATAGAGCAAGAAATTATGAAATTAATCTGGAAGAATAAAAAACCCAGAATTGTTAAAGCAATCCTTCGCAGGAAAAATGAAGCAGGGGGTATTGCAATACCAGATCTTCAACTCTACTACAAAGCAATAGTAACAAAAACGGCATGGTATTGGTACCAAAATAGAAATGTGGATCAATGGTACAGAATAGAGGACATGGACACAAACCCAAATAAATACAATTTTCTCATACTAGACAAAGGGGCCAAAAATATGCAATGGAGAAAAGATAGCCTCTTCAACAAATGGTGCTGGGAGAATTGGAAATCCATATGCAACAGAATGAAACTAAACCCATATCTCTCACCATGCACGAAACTAAACTCAAAATGGATTAAGGACCTCGGAATCAGACCAGAGACCTTGCATCTTATAGAAGAAAAAGTAGGTCCAGAGCTTCAACATGTCGGCTTAGGACCAGACTTCCTCAACAGGACTTCAATAGCACAAGAAATAAAAGCAAGAATTAATAACTGGGATAGATTCAAACTAAATAGCTTTCTCTCAGCAAAGGAAACTATCAGCAATGTGAAGAAAGAGCCTGCAGAGTGGGAGAAAATCTTTGCCAATCATACTTCAGATAGAGCACTAATCTCCAGAATCTATAAAGAACTCAAAAAACTCTACACCAAGAATGCAAGTAATCCAATAGACAAATGGGCTAAGGAAATGAATAGACACTTCACAGAAGAAGATGTACAAACAATCAACAAACATATGGAAAAATGTTCAACATCTCTAGTAATAAGAGAAATGCAAATCAAAACCACCCTAAGATTCCATCTCACCCCAATTAGAATGGCGATTATCAAGAATACAAGCAACAACAGGTGTTGGCGAGGATGTGGGAAGAAAGGTACACTCATACATTGCTGGTGGGGCTGCAAATTAGTGCATCCACTCTGGAAAGCAGTATGGAGACTCCTTAGAAAACTTGGAATGGAACCACCTTTTGACCCAGCTATCCCACTCCTTGGCCTATACCCAAAGGATCTAAAATCAGCATATTACAGAGATACAGCCACATCAATGTTCATAACTGCTCAGTTCACAATAGCCAGATTGTGGAACCAACCTAGATGTCCTTCAATTGATGAATGGATAAAGAAACTGTGGTATATATATACAATGGAATATTACTCAGTCATAAAGAATGGTAAAATTATGGCATTTGCAGGCAAATGGATGAAATTGGAGAATATCATGCTAAGTGAGATAAACCAATCTCAAAAAACCAAAGGAAGAATGATATCGCTAATAAGTGGATGAGGACACATAATGGGGGGTGGGAAGTGTTAGTGTTAGGGTTGGAGTTGGGTTTAGGGAGGGGGGCAAGAATGGAGGAGGGAAGGACTGTATAGAGGGAAAAGAGGGGTGGGAGGGGTGGGAGGGGTGGGGGGAAGGGAAAAAATAACAGAATGAATCAAACATTACCCTATGTAAATTTATGATTACACAAATGGTATGCCTTTGCGCCATGTACAAATAGAGAAACAACATGTATCCCATTTGTGTACAACAATAAAAAAAAAAAAAAAAAAAAAAAAAAAGAAAACCCAAACATGGGCAAATCTGTAGTTGGGGGGGAAATAGGATGACTTCAAACACCAATTTTTCCAAAATAAGTGGTGATCCAGTTGTAAATTTTGTCTTGTTCTAGCAGAGAAGGATGATATGAAGAGACAGCAATCAGAATTGGGGGTGGGGGAGTCTGAAAACAGATTCTAAGGTGGAAACTGCTGTTTTGAATGTATTCCCCAAATTTCATGTGTTGGAAATTTAATTCCCATATTCATACATTAATGGTACTCAGAGGTGGGGCCTTAGGGAGGTGATGGGTCATAGGAGCTCCTCCCTCACGAATAGATTAGTCTACCGTAGATTAATGGATTATCAAGGGTGTGGCTTTGTTATAAAAGCAAGTTCTCTCTGGCTTGCTTGCTCTGTCTCTCCATGTAATGCCCTCCACCATACTACCATGCATCAAAAAGACTCTCACCAGATGCTGAGCAGATACCAGTGCAATGTTCCTGGACTTCCCAGCCTCCAGAACAGTGAATCAAATAAATTTCTATTCTTTATACATTACCCAGTCTCAGACATTTTCTTATAGCAACAGAAATGGACTAGGATAGGAATCTAAAGGAATTATTAAACTGGAGAGAATGTGCTTCTCTAAAAGAGAAGTTGATTTTTGTCTTCAAACCCTGTATGAGCTGCCCTAGGTATAGGTATTGAACATGCCCAAGTGACCAGAAGCACAAGATGCAATGTGATCTTTGGAAGACTCTAACACTCCAAAGTATCTAGAAATGGAAAAAGTTGTCTTTATTATTTAGCCCCCTAATTCTTTTCCCCAAAGCATATAACACACAATTGGGTTAAATTACAACTAACAGGATAAATCAGGGCAAATAAGCAGTGATTAAAAAAAAAATTCATGAGCTATCAGCAATAGGTAGGGGGTTGAATTTCAAAGATTGGCCCAATCAGCAGTCTCTATGATTCTCAATTTTGATGTCACTTCAAAGGGTTGGTATTACTTTCCCAATAGATGCTAAGGATGTGGAGATGAATTAGGATGGTATTAGACCAGGGACAAAAAACACCTGAATATTGTCATCTTTGCATGTTTCCCAAAGAAAAAGCACAAATTGAAAAAAGGAAAGACTCCAGCACAGTCTAGTACTTTAACCCTAAACATTAGCATGGAATTCTAGCAAGTATGACAGACACCATCCTACGTAAAATTCCTTTCACCTATGCATGTGTTTCCTGATAACCTAGTCCCACGCTCTCTAAAGACATTCTTACAATTCACCCCCAAAATTCCAAGCGAGTCTTGGACCTTACCACTCTCAATCTGTTAGAAAACTATAACTGCCAGAGAAAAGCAGAAGAGACCAAGCAAAATCAAATAATGCTGGGAAGGGAACCCAATGATTAGAAGGAGTTGACCTAATTGCCCACTGTAGACTTTCCTCCACCCAAGGAGATCTGGCTTGGGTTGTCTGTCATCCCAGGGCTTCCCTTGACTACTGCCCCTAGGAGTCCTCTCATCTCTGTGCAGGGTTCAAGTTAAGTCTCTTCATTTCCACACAATCATCTCTCTTTGATTTGCTCACTTAGTCGGAGCACATCCTCCAATAGCTTTTTGTAAAAAGGTAAAAGAGATTAGTTTTAACTTGCCTTGCTAGGAAGACATTAGTCATTCTTCCTCCTTGTTTGACATTTGACTGAGTATAGCATTTTAAGAAGGAAATACTTTTCTCAGAATGAAAAAGCATTACTTCATCAACTACTAACTTTCTATATTGATCTTGAGAACCCTGAAGACATATTAAGCACTTGGTCCTCTGTACCTAGTCTATTTCTTCTCTGTGCTTTGCTGGGTTTTTCTTATTCCTAGGGAGGGAAATGCCTTCTTGGTGGGGTTTTTCAATCTGTAAGTTCACATCTTTCACTTCTAAAGAATTTTTTCTTCTGTCATTTTTATTAGCTCCCTGTTCTCTCCTCCCATACCCAGGCTTTCTAGGGCAACCTCAGAGTTGATGGGAAGAAGAGGGAGAGCATTGTAAGCAGTAGGTTTTCATGCTGTATACCTCTGAACCCCACCCGGAACACTAGGAGTGGGAACACCTGCTTCTTCCAGTTGGATCCCATGGAACAAAGACCTTATTTTCCAGAGGCATTGCCTTAGTAGGAAAAATATGGGCACATTTCCTAAATCTTTGTCCAAACTGTCCAAAGTCAGGGGGAGAGCAATAGCTCAGGAGTACTCAGAACCACCCTCTCATTACAGAGCCCACCTGAATGATGCAAGCTTAATTTACCAGTTCAACTGCTATTCATTATAGCAAAACTTCATGCCTGCCCACCATATCCCTCTCCAAAAGAATTCCTTCCTGTGTACCCTTCTTACTCAATTTGTTATAAGTAATTTTTATTCCCTTCAGCTTTTTCCAGAACTTGTATTTGCTGAATCTCATAGATTATCTAATTTTAATATCTTTTTTTCTTAATTGCCATCTCTTATCTCTCTGTACTGATGTCTGAAACACTTTTGGAACTTTGTCTTCCAACAGATTTTTAAATTTTTCAATTTCTTCTATCATATTTTTAATCTCCAATAGCTCTTTGTTATCTGACTTTTTCTTTTACATAGCAAGCTCTTCTTGTCTGGAAGAGCAATATTTTGTTTATTTCATTGGAGTTCTAAGTTTTCTGCTTCCCATAATATCCTTTCCTTTTTCCTAAATTTTATGTTTACCTTTGATTAAATTCTTGATATAGTTTTTGTCATTCTCATTGAAAGCATTCCTCAAATGCCTGGTGGCCTTCAGCTGCCCATAATCTAGCCCAAGGCACTCACAAGATGATCAGAAGCGTGGCATGAAAGAGCAAAAACTGCCAGCTCAGGAGTGACAATGACAAAAATCCCACAAACTTTTTTTTTTTTTACTGACCAGAAGGAGTTTTGTTCTTCTTCAGTGCACATTGCACAAGAGAACTGCCCTACAGGTGACTTCATTCACACACTTCCATACACTGCTGGCTACAAATCTTTCTATACTGTCTGGCTACACAGTAACTGGAGGATCTGTCCAAGTCCCTGTGGCTTGGCAAGGTATAACGCAGCTGCCAGGTTTAATATGCCATGAAAAATGTATTTTCCATATGCCTCCTCCATGGTTGATCATTTCTATGTGGAAAAGCACAAAGACACTCAGAATATTTTAACCAGCTAAACTTCTTGCTGTGCTGCTCCTTCCTAAACTCTTGAATTCCTGTCCTGCTGAGCTATTTCTTACAAGATAAACTTAGTGAGCACCAATCACAAAGCCCCACAGCTATCTCAGGTCCTCATGAGAACCCTCCCCACCAAACATCAGTAACTCCATTTTCAGAGGAGTAACCACACACCAACGCTCCACTGGGGTCTGATATCAATGCCTAGTTTCACCCTAACTGACCATTACCTTAACCCACAGAATTTACTTTTGTTCTGCCAAGAGAATGTGGTTCCCAGGGGGACAGAGTACCAGCATTCCAGACGGAACTGCAGCCAGGTCAGTGTGCATACAGGGAAGACCCCAGAAGATGCTGTCTCTCCTGCTCATCTTTCTCCTGCCAATCACTGGTGGGAATACCTGCCTCCGCTGCTGGCCAGAGATGCCTGCCCTGCTGGACTATGACCTGAAGATTCTCTGGGGCACTTCGGCACCACCAGTAGAACTCTCCCAAAGCCTCCACTCCTTCTTCCTGGAGGAGAATGCTTCAATAACACCCTCATATCTTGGTGAGGCACTGACAGGATTCCAGAGTTCAGGACTCACTCCTTCACCTGAACTGGATAATACTCCCCTGACTTCCATCACCTATCTCTCATCCTTAGATAGGGACCATCTGGAAGAAGAAGCAGCCAAATTCTTTAACCAAGTAGACCAAGCCATTAAGAAATTACGAAATGGTGAGGAGACCAAGTGTCCCATGGCCCTGGAGTTTGGGTTGGCAATATCCCAACCTCCAAAGCATTCCCAGAGGACTTGCTTTGGTCCCAGGGTGGGAGATGGACACGGCATGACTCTGTGTCCTCTATGGAATTTTTTTGAAGACAGATGTGAAATTCCAACATGGAACAAGTTACACAACTGAGCACCCTTTCCCTTCTGCTCCAACCAGATAAATTGTCACTTTTGGAAGAGATTCATGTGCATAAGGGTCTCCTTGCTGAGAGACTGAATAAGAGATCAGAGGAGCTAAAGGAGAAGGGTGAGAGATGGGGCTACCCCTGCCCACTGCCCAACTCTTCACCCCCATGGAGACCCAAGGCCTGCAGAGTCCATTCTGCAGCCCCTCCCAGACTCTCCCCAGGAGCTCCAAACCCTGCCCACAGGCTGAGCACCTGCCACACCTTCCCCAGTTCCATGTCCTGCTCACACCCCCAATCCCTCCTGGCTCTGTCTGCTTCCCCAGCGCCTCAATTTCTCCACCATATCACCTTTCCGGGCAGCCTGCAATGAGTCCTGTGGTGAGTGTGCTTGGGTACTGGGTTTGAGTGAGGGACAAGGGCCCCTGGCTTCCTCTAAGGCTCTGCCCATCTCTCTCATAGACATCGACTCCACAATAGAGGTCACTGAGTGTGCCAACTGCAATACTCAGTTCTTGTCCTGCAATGACCCTGCTCTCTGCCCAGGTCAGTGGTCTCTGCCTTGTCCAGCCTTCCCTTTTCTGGCCCTTCACCCCAGGGGCTATTGTTGTTTCTGTCCATCTTTCTTCTCTGTCCAACTCAGAACTTTTCTTGTTTATCTTCCTCCTCCTGGGTGACAGTAGTGCCTTTAAGATTTCTTGACATCCACATGTCCAACTTTAGAGCCTGAGAGCCTGAGAGAAATCTACCTCTGAGTTATAGCAATCTTTCCTAAGTAGGTTTCCCTACCCCTCTTGGCCATATTTCACTATGCCACCAGAAAACACTTTCTCAAGAAGAAAATTCACCCATGATACTCCCTGTTTATAACTTTCAGATGCTCTAAATATCCCCCAGATAACATGCAACCTGCTTAGGAAGCCCCATGTTAGCTGTACCTGCTCATCTCCCACCACCCCAACAACCCAGTCACAACAAGCTGTGGACACTCTGGACAGATGGGCAGTTTCAAGCTTCCATCCCTGAACATGTCTTCACATGGAACACAGTTTTGCCTATGACCATTGGAAATGAACCTGTATTTATCTTTCACAGTGCCATTCAGAGGTCTTATTTTCTAAGCAATTTTCTGATAAGCTTCCCAACCTCCAGAGACTCATCATCCTTTCTCCCCATCCCATGAGCTGTCCTATTTCCCGTGGATAGATACCACACTGTAATTGTTTTCTTGTCCTCTTCCTAGAGAGCAGGGACCTTGTCTCATTGATCTCTTGAGGTATGCTGGGGACAGAGAAAGTGCTCAGTCAGGGTTTGCAAACAAGTGACTAAGTAGGTGAATGATAAAAGAAAGGAAAGATGTATGACCTTCTCTCAGAGCCCAGATGGTCCCTCCTGACCTTTAAACACCTGGCTCCCTGCTTTCACACCCCCAGCTAAGAACCTGAAGTCCTACCAGTGGGCCGTAATCCTCAGCATTGTGCTACTCATGGCCATAGCTGGAGTTGGGTGAGTGACTTCTGAAGCCCCAGCATCCCCAAGGAAGACTTCCTGATCCTTGACTGACCCATCTCCACTCTGTCTCCTGGCCCAGATGTTACCTTTTCTGGTTCAAGAGGAAGAAAAAGAAGGAAGCAGAAGAGGTACTGAGAGAGTAGACCCCTGCCAGGGGGATGAGCTGGGTGCCCTGAGGGTAGCAAGGCTTGGAAGCCCCAGTTCTGACCCCTGAGCATAGCAAGTTCATGGACCAGAACACAGGAGGGCCACACATCAGCCCCAAGCACACAGACACACCCAGGACCAGGAGCCCAGGATGCTTCCAGGCAGATTTGGCAGTGGGGACTCCAGCAGGAGGTAAGAGAAAACCAGGTCAGGGTGGAAACCCTGATTATTTTCTTTGCAGGGACAAGGCAACCACTCGTCTCATGGAAGTGAACAGAAGTCACAGCAGCTGCAGGTAGAAAGCTCAAAAACCTCCGATCTTGATAACTTTTCCTCTGACTCCTCCCACTGACAGCTCCAAAGTTCTGAGGCCCTAAAGACTGTCTCTCTAATGGTTTCCCTATACATATACCTTTGTAAATAATCCTTTAATTAAAATTTCATATTTGTATTCTAATTGACTGTGAATTCTGTCACCTGCTGGGACCAGGAATGAGAATAGATCATCTCCCACTCTGACCCTGTGACTGCCCTGTCTCTTCATTCAGAGTAGGATAGAAGAAATAAGAAACAGGTAGAAAGGAGACCTAAAAGAAGAACAAGAAACTAGGATTTTAATTCTGAAGTTCCACACATGTTTCCAGGCTTCTCATTCCCTAACCCAGTGTCTCTCCTAAACCTATTTTCGAATTCTTGGGAAATTTATAAATCTACTTGTGTACTACTAATTAACCTCCAATAAATTGATTAAGCAAAGAAAGATGTGTTATTTTCAGGAAACTATAATTTAGGGAATTTTCCATAGCTATTTATTGATCAGATAGCGAAGACTACATCAGCCTGAAGATCCTGAGACTGCTCAGACCACCAGAACCCAGTCTTGAAATCACCAGACTGATATTATTCCTGCATACCTTCCCTTAACTACCCCTCACCAAGTTTCCTTTAATAGAAAAGCAGGCAACCCTGAGACTGCATTTCTTTTTTAAAAATGATTTTTAATTTGTTCTAAATAGTTGTACATGACAGTAGAATGCATTTATACATTTTGATAATTCATACATAAATGGAGTATAATTTCTCATTTTTCTGATTGTACATATTGTAGGATCACACTGGTCATGCAGTCATGCATGCACATGAGGTAATAATGTCTATTTCACTCTACTATCCTTCCTACCCCCATACCTATTCCCCTTACTTTTACCTAATATAAAATAACTCTATTCTTCTCTAGTTGCTCCCCTTATTGTGAATTAGCATCTGCATATCAGAGAAAACATTCAATCTTTGGTTTTAGCTTCGATTCTCCCTTTAATGTGTATTCCTTGCTTCACCCCCAAAGTGTCTCTCTCTTGAGTATGTAGCTACTTTTCTCAATAAACCTCTGTCTATACCTGATGGGTGCATGCTGAAACTCTTTTTCACCATATAATCCAAGAAGCCAGATTCTCCTGAGTCAAGTTCTCCAGAAACTTCTAAGATATAACAATCCTCCTCCCAAGTGACCTACCACTCTCCTCCCCAGAAATACCTTCTTCTTTTTTTGTAGTCCCCAAAGCAGTAGCTTTAGAGGCCCATACAAGCCTCATCTAACTCTAGTACCAGAGATCAGGACAGAGGTGGCCTGGGTGCCTCAATGGGTTCCCATCCCTGGGCATGAAACAGAAGAGGCAAGATGCCAGTTAAGTCCTGGTCAAAAGAGGAGACTAGCAGGAGGCCATCAGAAAACAGTCTTCAATTCCCACCATCAGCAAGGCCACTGAGTACTATCCCAGATGTCCAAAGTGCACTACTAGCAAATGAAGTCCCCTGGTCTTGCCTGTGATGGGAGCTTTGTCACTTCCTATTCCATGTCCCTTCATGACCTTTTCCTTTTCAGGCCCCAAGACTGCCAGGCTAAATGGAACCCCATGCCTCTCCTCACTGACACTCCTTGCTCTCTTAGCCTGGTCCTAGTTCTGTCCTGAAACTAATCACAACCCTTCTGCAACCTGGAGGTCTGTGGAGTCCCTGAAGGCCCCTGCCAGATCCAGGACCTAGATCATCAGATCTGCTCCTGGGCACAGAAAGGAAGTGGGCCTGAGGCCAGAGCTGTGAATGAGCAGCAAGCCTGGACTCCTATCTTGGTTGCAAAATAGGGCCCTGGGTGCTCCCCTCTGAGTCTCAGGTTTTTCATCTGAGCATGAGAATGAGGGATGACATTTTAGTCAGGTGATGTGCCCTGACTCTGGAACCCACTGATTCATATTTTCTACCCAATATTTGTTCATGGCATAAGTCTCAATTCAAAGTACTTGCTCCCTTCCCTCCTTCAGTGTTCCTCCTTCAACAATACCGTACTGGGGACCCCCAGCCAGGCCCCTAAAATAAGTCTTCTTGTCTCCAATGCCCTGCTAGGGCTCCCTCCTTGGAGCCCATGGCTGAACCTAGAAGCAGGCCTGCTTCAGTATCCCCATTATGTAGTAAGGACTTCTCTTGGGCATGGCTCAGGTCCTGCTAGACACCCAAGAGGAAATGGAAAGGGACAGCAAATTACAGTCAAGGCAGGGACACTGTGTCAGGCATAGCAGCAAGTGGGTACCCACTCCAGATATCTTACCCAGCTGTGGATCCAGGACCCAAGAAGGCTTCCCCAAGGTGGTGTCTTGAACCTGTATGATTGTCTAGGGAAGAGCAGAAAGGGAGAAACCAAGAGTTCATCACTGCAGGGGAACAGAGGTACAGAAACCTCCAGTATTTCAAGAAATTCCAAAGTACAGGGCATGGCTGAAGGAAGGGGCACAGGTGAGAGAAGAAACCTGAGGTCCAAAGGAAGTCAGAAGGGTCCACTGAGTTCAAGTATCACAGGTGGGCAGGGAGGCCAAGGAGGGGAGTGAGAGAATGGTGTGATAACCATTATGGCCAGGCCAGAGTTCACCAGGCACTGGCTTGACTCCAAGACAGAGAAAGCTGCTGGTCACCCAGGACATAGAGAAGACAGATGCTCATGATGATGATGATGTTTGCTTATTTGTCTTTAAATTGGGACCTAGGTCATTTCTTAAAGTATCCAGGGTGATTGTTTTCTGATTCATACAGTAAAAATAGAAAACTCTGGGCATAGTTTATATGAAGTATGAGTTGTGTTTGTCTATGTGTCTATGTGTCTATATGCATGCATTTCATATCAACAGAATCTTTATCATATGTGGGCATATTTGCATGAGAACCAAACATTGAGTTTTGCAGGAGTAGAAAGATTAAGGAATTTGGAGTCAGATAAAAATATAGACTTGCTCAAAACATAGGCTCTGGAGGCCTTCAGCTTCTGGCTATGATAGAGTAGCTTAGCAAATCAACACAACTGGCAAAGGGAACTAGAAATAAAATGCACTAAAAGAAAACATCAAAACAAAAAGTTAAAGCATCAGAAGAAGGTAGGTCCCAAGCATCCAATGTCTTGGAGAGAAGGGGAGCTCAGGATGTACCCAGAGTTTCCCTCTGCACAGGCCAGTTTACAATAGCACAGGGAAGAGGCTGCAGAGATTGGGTTTTGATAACCTTGAAATTGGAAGGAGCTTTCAGCAATCATGGGACCACAGAGTCAAAACTTATAATTATAGCTTGCCAAGATAGAATATGAGGAATCTAGATCTGAAAGTTAGAAGATACTGAAAAGTAAACAAATACCCTGCATGTCTTTCCTCCCCAACCCTCAAGACATGTACCCACTCTCATGCAGCATAGGACTACAGACAAAGAAACAAAGAGAAAAGTGTCCAAAATGCAATTTATCAGAGATTTGTATACTGGATAAACAAGTATTGAAGTTCATGGCCCACATAGGAAGGTGCATAAATACTCCGGGGTATTAATGGGGAAGCCTGTCCTCTAAAAGTAGGATGCACCAGAGGCAGGCCAATCCCTACAAAGAATGAAACTCAGCCTCAAAACACCTCAGCCCTGACAAAATTCATTGCACTGCTGAAGGATAGAGTGGAAACTTTCAGAGGAAAATATCATGTAGACCCACTACTACATTTGATTCACAATGACCAGCATCCAAACAAATATTCATAGGCATACCAAAAAATCAGGGTCACGAGAGAATTAAAAAAAAAAAAAAAAAGACCATAGAGACAAACTTACAAGTGATAGGTACATTGTAGTTGACTAATGCATTCAAAATTATTTAAGATATTTTTCCAATAAATGACACTGGAGCAATTGGAAATTCATAGGCAAAGATGAGTTTTGACTTAAGTCCTACATATTATATAAATAACCAACACAAAATGGATCATGGATTTATATGCAAAGCATAAAAACCAGGACAAGGCAAACAATTATTATAGTTAATACCATAAGAATAACCCATGGAAGGAAATATTGGAGAACTGGACATTATCAAAATTGGAAACATTCACCCTGCAAAAGATGCTGTTAAGAAGATAAAAAGACCGACTTGAGACTAGGAGGAAAAGAACTTCAAACCACATATCCGACAAAAGACTAAAATGTAGACCATACAAAGGACTCTCAAAACTCAACAATAAAAGTCAAATGATCCAGTTAGACAGTGGGCAAAAGACAGGAAGAGACATTCCACAGAATACAATAGATAAGTGGTAATTAAACACATGAAAAGAGGTGTAACATCATTAGCCACCAGCAAAATGCAAACGTAAACCACAGTGACACACCAGTAACACACTTACTAAAGTGTCTACTGCCTCAGCGGGCATTGGAGGGTCCACTAATATTGGATGAACAACATCTATCTGTACAGTGTTACTTGGTACCCTTAACAAAGATAGTACCATGTGCTGGTGAGTAGAGAGAGCAAGTGGATCCTCATATATTGCTGGAGGGAACATAAAACAGTGGAGCCATTTGGGGTGTGTTTGGTGGGGAGCACATGTGTGTCTGTGTCCCAGAGTTCACAGATTTCTGGGAGATTTCCTTGACAGGGCTTCAAAGTGACCCTCTTTTCCATCAATGGGCAGATGCCACCAATATCCCTGAATGTGAGAATTTCTTAATATATGGCCCTGTTTCAGGACTGGAAGTGTTCTTGTATATATCCAAGCCTTTTCACTAGATGAGTTATTTGAATCCATTGGTCAATTCATACAAACAGATGTCAAATTGATCAAGGAAGGGGACAGCAAGGAGAGATGCCTGATCACAATACATTGACCCCCTGGTTTTGGATGAGACAAAAATTCCTACAGATTTCTTCCCAGGGAGGGTGCCAGGCCCAATCTGTGGCTCATAGTCCAGTGAGGAATGGAGCTAAGGATGATCTCTCCAGTCTCAGACAATCTTGAAGTCTGTCTTTGCTGTTTATTTAGATCACAGTCACGTTGTTCCTCTTCCTGCTGTCCACCCCAGTTTTAAGCATGGCAGAACACTGACCTAGAATCCCCTCACCCAATTCCTGAGGACTCATGTACTCCATTCCCAAGATCTGGAAGCAAATAGACCCTATAGTCAGTACCAGATCTTCAACCCAGACAGGAATTTCTGAGCCCCTATATGTCACCCAAAGCCAATGCTGGATGGGTAGCTGCAGAAGGGAGGTACCCACTCCTAATTCCAATACTTGGCTACATGTTAACCTGGGTCTGCTAAGTGACAATGAGCTTTCCAACTTCCCCACTACCTACTTCCTGGAGGAAGCCACACACTCCTGCCTGCCCTGACACCTGTCACAGAAGACATCATTGTGTACCTGATGGGCCAATTCCCATTCACTGTGGTGGCTCTGTCACCTTGTTGGGCTGAACTCTTTCCTGGATTTCCTTGATCTGGATGCTTCTGATTGGGTAAGCTATAGGAGATATTTTGCATATCTGGAGGACAGAAATTCAGCAGTGACTAACTTGTTTCCATGTTCAGAAGTTTGGAGCAGGCACTTTTGTATCTCACACATGTTGTCCCTGGTTGATGACTTACCTCATTGGCATGGGATGGCAAAGGATAATAGCTGGCTACTTTACCTTTTTTCTGGTCTCCTGACAGCCTAAGGGTTTATTCAGGTCTGTGACAAAGGCCACCAGCCTCTGCAGCAGGACACACACACATCACCAAGGTTGGCAGGATTAGGAATGGACACTGATTTTGGTCTTTCCTTGGGGAATCCAGCTTGTCCTCGCTCACCCTGACCTCCTCCCAAGGACTTCAACCTCTGTCATCAGACATTAAGACAACTGGTTGACAGAGATGGCTCAACTAGCTCCCACAATTGTGGAAGATTGTGACCTACAGCAGTTGAACTCTGGTTGAGTCCTAGATGACATGTGCTTAAACCCAACACCAATCTACCCACGCATGGAAAGACTCATCAGTGAAGTCTCTCACTAAAGGTTAGTCTAGCTGGGGCCTGCACCTATGGCTTCCAAAGTTCATTTTCTCTGTAAACCCCAACCAGTCCTATGAATTAAAACATACTCTTTTTCCCTATACCTCTATTCTGGATCCAGTGTACCCTCCCCATGCCCTGCTTCCACTATCAGTTCTTTGCACACACATTTTCTACCAAATGGGTCAGGTCACACCTCCGTGCACATTAACTGTGCCTTCCTGAAACCTCTTGGAGGGCAATGACCTCTTGTTTGCTGAGTTTACTTGTGCCAGGAACAACCAGAGAACTTTCACTAATGTTGTCACCTAATCCCTGCCACCACAGCTCCATGCAAATGATTGCTCTTTTACCCCTGATTTAAAAGTGAGGAAAAGGCTTATAAATATAAAATGACACTGTCACACAAGGAGGAAGGGGCAGGGTTTGGCTCTAACCCAGGTCTGTCCACCTGCCTGAACCACCCAGAAAGTTTCCTTCCAAAGTTGTGCTGGGGCTTTTGACTGGTTTTCCCCAAGATTTTTAGCTGCAATCTTTAGGCCAGCTCTTAGATTCCTTTATAGATGACTGAGCCAATCCATTACTCGTACACTAGTTAGCTTCTCTCTGACACTTAGAGGGGAGTGGTGGCCATTTGGATATAGCATCCCTTCCCATATGGGTAGTTGTCACCTGGGATGAAACTCCACAGACCAAGCATTGACTCCCCTAAAGAAGGCTGGAATCCCAGAGGGATCTGGGATCAGCTTGAAAGGATGGTCAGGAAAGGCCTCTGCTGGGAACTGACATGTAACTTGAGATCTGAAGGGTGAGATGTCAGCCAAGAATGGGGCCAGAGATGAGTCTTCCCAGCCAAGGACATGTCATGGGCAGGGGTCCTGAAGCAGGAAATGTTGTGGCCTACAGGAGGAACAATCTATATGACTGGTGGTGCATAGTGGGCAAGGAAGTATTGGGGATCTGAAGACAACACCCCAAAGTAAGATGACTTGGGCCTCAAAAGTAGCCTCAAAATTAAAGTCTGAGTCTGACTTCCTCTCTTTGTATTTCCTGCTCCCCCTTTTGCCCCAAGGCAAACTACAGAAATCAGAATTTCTCTGGTCCAAGGTGCATCATGGAAACTAGAACCCCTTTCCCCTAGTAAGTCATAAAGCCTGATAATACCCTCAGATCTCCTCTGCTTTTCTGTCTTGGAGCCAGCTATAAAGAAATCCTCTGGCCAACCTTGTCTAATAGCAGGTCATAAAACCCTAGGTCCAAGGAGGTCCTGCCCTATATCTGGAAGGAAAGAATGCTGCACAAAGAGGTCTAGAGGAATCCAAACAGACAGCCTTGATGGGTTTTCCCCTTCAGTCTGTTACCCTTTTGTCTAATCACACCTCTTCATGGCCTATTCTTCATTGAACCTAAGTATAAAAATAGGGAGATTTCTCTATATCTCTGAGTCTGTTCTAACTCTGCCATGTGCATAATACTTGTTAAATAAATTTTTATGCTTTTCTTTTGCTAACCTGTCTTTTGGTACAGAGGTGTCAGACATGGCCCTTATGATGGGTGAGTTAGGGTATCACACCTTTATTTTACTGCAAGGTTAAGAGGAAAGGAGGGGGAGGCCAGAGTCCAGAAAATGCAGAGTTTGGGGCCATGTTGGGAAGTTGGGCTTTTGTATGTGAGTTGAGAAGGCACTAAAGGAATATAAGCAGAAAACAATGATCTATCTGAGTTATGCTTTAAATGTCTGATGGTAGAAATATGGTGGGACTCCCTGAAGACCACTAAAGAAGAGTCACCTTCCTTTTTCTGACCTACACAATACTCTGAACACATGTCCCTGTGGTCCCAGGATACCCCAGCACAATGTGAACCACCTCCTCATCAATCAGGTGTCTAGAGAGCAAGTCATTCAGGATTCGAGTTGATGGACAGGAAATTTCAATTATTGTAAATTTTAAAAAATCTACATGTGTTAGCATCCTTCTGGCTGAGGTTCTGTGGATCCAGAATGCTCCAAAGAAGAATTGGTAATATGAACATATTCATACAAAAAATCACTACTAAAGGGTTATCTGGTTTCCAATGGAAGATTGGACATATTTATCTAATTTTGCTACCTCCTGAAACTTCATTAAAACAATATTAAAAAAATTTTTAATCATAAATTCATAGGCACAGGAGAACAAGAGAGAAGATAGCAGCAATTAAACTTTAGTAGCTGGAGGTTACTGAATTAGCAGACCTGAGAGCCAAATCAGAAGCCAGCAATATGGAATAAGGAGATCCATCCAAACTATGCTGCAGAATCCTGAAAGTCAGACTCACCCAAGTTTCCATCAGCCTTGCTGCAGGCAGCAAAAAAGTGGGCAAGGAAAACAATAAAACTCTGATGATAAGTCAACCGTCAGTTATTACCACCATGCAGGGGCAGCTTGGAACAACAGTAATGATCAAGTTTTCCTCCCCTCCAGGGTTGACCACTCCCCCGACACCAGGCATCACTGCTCAAATGTCTCAGGAACCAGCAGCCCCAGAACGCTCTGTACTGCCAGCAGGCAAGGGTGAGGCTAAAAGGAAGGTCTGTGAAGCCCTTCCCCAACCCATGCCTCTGGATCTGCCCCACTTCCACCTCTGCAGAAGCAGGTCGCTAGGTGACTGTACATATACATGAGCAATGATTAATGCAGAGGCCTCTAGCCCTCTGTGTCCAGAATGCTGGCAGCAGGACTCTGAACGTCATATTAGACCAGCTCTTTTTATTTTCTGTAATCTGATGTTGACACATGGGTTACTGCTGATTCTAGAAGGACCACCTCTCCTAGGTCTAGCTAATTTCTAGAGATTGCAAACAATTGGTTTGGCTGATGGCTTTCAATTGCAAACCAACCAGTACAGATTCCTCATCCCCAACACAAAACAACAGAATACCACTTTAGAATATTCTTTATTGGACTCCCACATTTCAGACCCGTGTCCTTCTATCACCATACTGTCAGGGCCAAGTGCCAGCATGGGTCAGCCCTATGCCACTGAGATCGCTGAGCCTGGACTACTCATTCCTGACCTGCTGTCCCCAACTCCCCATTCTTTCCCACACAAGCCACAATAAAATTTCTTGCTCACATTCTCACCTTGTCCCTTCTGCCTCCTGACTATCTTTGGAGCTTCCCCATGTGGCCCTGCATTTCATGCCATGTCTTCTGTTTCCAAGAAACTGAGTATAAAACACCTCTTCTTTCATGACAGTCACTTCAATGTCTGCATGTCTTACTACACCTGATGAAAGCAATTCTCAGTTACTCTTAAAACAATCGGTACAGTGAACACAATGGTTTAGTTCCAGATGGACCCCTTATATGTTCCTAGGCAACTCTTGGCTCCCTAATCAGGTCCAACAGATAGCTGCCAGTGCCTGAGAAGGCACCACTGCCTGTGGGTACGTCCACACCTAGACAGCTGCACCACAGCCCCGTCTCTGCCTGATGTTGCCACAGCCTCCTCCACTCCCTCTGCCTCAAGATCAACCCTCGTGCTTCCCATTGGCACAACTAATGTTGTGGCATGCCCTTTTCTCTTCAGATCTGTTAAGTCTAACAAATTATCATTTCAATGCCTCTCATTTCTCAATCTGTTGTCCTCACCAAACCCAAAGATAACAAGACCCATGTTTTGTTTTGGTTTTGATGTTTTGTTTTGTTTTGTTTTGTTTTGTTTTGTTTTGTTTTGTTTTGGTACTGGGGATTGAACCCAGGGTACTTTACCACTGAGCTTCATCCCCATCCTTCCCCCTTTGAGACAGGGTTTCATTAAGATGCTTAGGGCCTCACTAAATTGATGAGACTGACCTCTAACTTGTGATCCTCCTGCATCAAACTCCCATGTCACTAGGATTATAGGTGTGCACCACCACACCCAGATAAGATCCATATTTTAATCAACCCTCCATACAGTAACTAAAAGACTTTTCTTTCTAGACTCTACCCAGCCCAAGAAGGAAAACCCAAAGACACTGTGGTCCAGTGCTCCCCAATCCTCAGACTTTTATTGCTTGTTAGGCTCCCACTTTTTATCATGAACAGATAATCAGGCAGGATTAAAAAGAAAAAAAACTTTTTTGAAAAGGTTATAATTAATACCTTCAGAGATAAGATAAAAATACATTCATGAAACAAGAAGAGGATATCACTTAAAAGAGGGAAACAAAGCAAACAAAAAAAGGGAAATTGAAAACACAATAACAAAACTGAAAAATGTCAATATAAATGTTGGGGGTGGAGGAGTTAAGAAGATCTCCAAGAAATTAGAGACAAAGACAAGTGCTATAGAATAAGAAAGAAAGAATAAAATTAGTGGACATCCAATATGTAAATAAGAGAAATTTCAGAAAGCTAGAAAAGAAAAAAAAACAGAAAATGAAATTAGTTAGGAAACTTTCCCCAAAATGAAGTTCATAAATTGCTATATTAAAGGTTTATTCATCATACCAATATGACAGATGAAAACATAGGTGGTTACCTACATAGGTGGCTACCTTTTTTTGGGGGGGGGTACCTTTTAGTGCATACAAAACATCATAACCAAATGGTTTTGAACTTCTTAGCAGCATCCTTGAAGGACTGCCTTCAAAATTCTGAAAGGAAATTTATTGCTATCCTAGATCTCTGTATTCGACCAAACCATCATATATCTGGGGAACAAAATCATTTTCAGATCTGTAATTTTCAAAGAAATATAAATTGAGTGGACCCTCTTTTGAGAAATTATTGGAGGATGTGTTCTGAAGAAATTACCAGAAATTTAAAAAGAAACCCAAGCAAGAATTTTTTTAAAGTGACCTAAAATAGGAGAGAGGCAATTAAGGTTCCAAGATAAATGATGCAGCAAATATAGAAGACACCCACTCCATATCAGAGCAGAGTGACTGCAAGACAGGCACATTGATGGCTGTTATCACCAAGATCCCCACCACCATCTCGTTCACCTCCAAAGCACCTGGTCTACTCAGGTCCAGAGTGTGGGTTTGCTGATCTGGTCCACCTGGCAATGACATCCTGCACTCTCCATCTCAGCCCACATGAGGATGTCCTGCTTTGACTAGTGCCCAGAGCTGGAGCCATCCTTGAGTTTTCACCCTAACATAGAGTAGTGGGAAGATAAAAATCATTTTCCAAACTCCCCTAAAATGTGCAAACCAGCAGTACCCAGAAGTTATTGCGTTCAGTTATTACAAAAGACAGTTCCTTCCCTCCTGTACATTCTGCCCACTGTTAAATATTAAAGTTTCCACAAATTGAGTTTAATGATCTAATTGGCTTTTATTATCGACTCGTGAATCAGGTGGCATCCATCTATGAAACAGAAAGGCTCTCTGCTGGACTGAGCAGAGTAGGTGGGCTTTATAGGCAGAAAAAGCTGAAGAAAGCAAAAACAACTGCCGAAAGTGGAGCGGTCATTTCGAAGTTACTTTCTTTGTGAGAGTGATTTTCTTATCATGCTAACTCAGGGTGACAGGGTCTGTTTTTACTGGTTGTCAGGAATCTCCTGGGGTGTTTTTGGAAAATTATAAAATTGGCTCAAAATCTTGGTTTGGTGACATAGCACCTGGCATGAATGACTGCATTCTGATTTTGTCTGGACTGTCAGGCTTAGTGCAGGAGCTTCATCTAAAACAGTGGCCTCCCATAAATGTCTTCACACCAACCTCTCCAGGCCACCAGGAGAAGGTACCATGAAAGCCAGATACACTTAACCGAACACACAGCCACACTCTGAACACTCAGTTCAGAAGGGCCCAGTTAAACTCTTACGTGGAGTTCTGTCTCCTCCCTCACTGGTATCAGGGAAAGACAGGGACAGTAGTTGTGTAGATCACAACCAGCTGATAGAAAAAGTCAGTGGGGCCCAGGAAGTCAGCAGCACAGTCTGACCATCTCAGCATCAAGCACTGGGGAAAACCAATTAGACGCAAAGTGTGTGGTTTTGTGGTCCCTCACTCCACCCCCACCTTCTTGGTTTGCTTTCAGAAACTTGACTGAGATAAGGATGTGGCAGTTAGGCTAGCTCTGGTGCCTCCTTGTTTCTCAGACTGGGTTGTCCACAAAGGGACCATTCTCTGGGCGAGCATGGCTCTGCTGTTCTGTGGCTCTGCAGACCAGTTCACACTCCAGCCTGGTCCATGCATAGAAAACCCTCCATCCACCAGCCATATCACCAGGCTTCCCCAATATCCCAGGCTCTGAGGCTCTTGCATTGCCAATCCTTGGGCAATCTCACCTTATTAGAACTCCTCCTGGACCTGGGCATTCTCTATCCATCATTCCTACGGTCTTTCCACAATGTCCCAGCTTCCAGGAACTCATCAGCTCTGGAAATCCAGGCAGGCAGCAGAGTCAGGGGACACACATTAGCTTGTCCAACTACAATGCCCATGCTCATTCCAGAAACTGACAGAAGATATAGGAAAAATACTAGAAACAGTTGCTATAATTTGGTAAGAAGAAAATACAGTCAGCTCTCCATATCTACAGATTACAGATTCAACCAACAGAAATTTCAACCAGAGATGAAAAATTTTGGGGAAAAAAATGCATCTATACTGAAGGATGCAGAAACTGGGTCTTTTTGTCATTATTCCCTACACAATACACTGTAGCAGCTATTTATCTTACATTTATATTGTATCAGGTACTATAGTAATCTAGTTTAAAGTATAGGAAAGGATTTGCATTGTTTATATGCAAATAGAGTCAGGTGTCCCTTAAAGGAATGCATTCTGACAAATGCATTATTTGGCAATTTTGTCATTGGGTACTTACCCAAACTAAGATGGTACAATGTCACTAGGTGAGACAATCTTATGGTATTCCTGTCATATATGCAGCCTGTTGTTGACTAAAATTTAGTTTGCTGTTTTTAAATTTTGTATAACAGAACTACACAGTTGTGTTCTGTTGGGTCTGATTTCTTTTTGCTTAATATTATATTTGAAGATTCATCTATGTTTTGTATCTGTGTATCTCTGATGTATCCATTTTCATCGTTGTGTAGTAGTCCATTGTATAAGTATAGGATGTTTGTTTTCAATATTTAGTGTTGATAGACATTTGAGTTGTTAAAAGTGTCTGTCTTCATTTTTAAGCATGTATTCCAATGCATAAGTAAACAGTTTTGTAGGTTATACAATCATGGGCTCATAATCATGACATTTTGGTCAATGACAAATAGCTTATAGGAAGGTGGAGCCAGGATTATATCACCACATGATGTCATAGCCATTGCAGTTTATGTAAGTACACTCTGATGTTTGCACAATGATGAAACCACCAAATGGCATATTTCTCAGAATATTTTCCACCACTAAGCACAGCATGCTTGTACTATGCTAATTTATATAAGATACTTGAGTATCTTCAGATTTTTATATTCATAGGGATCACCCATAGATACAGATAAAAAGCAAGGATTAAATTACTTAATCTAATCAAGACCTAATTTGAGAACTAAAAGGATTAAGGAAAGAACTAGAATCAGGTGGGTTGATAAATTCATAAGCCACTTATGACCCAACTTGAGTTAGCTGGTGTATTTGTCAGCTTTCTGTTACCAAAATTAGATATCTGGGGCAATTAACTTATAAAGAGAAAGCATCCTTTTAGCTCACAGTTCTGGTGTTTCCAGTCCAAGATCAAGTGCCCTCGTTGCTGGGGACTTGTGGTGACAAGGAGGGACATCATGGAGCAAACTGCTCACCTTACAAACAGAAAACAGAGAAGGAGGAAAAGATCAGGATCCTATAACCTCCTTTGGGGGCACAACCCCAGTGCCTAAGGACTTCCCACTAAGTCCCGTCTCCTACAAGTTCCACCACCTCTCCATAGGGTCAGCCTGGGGACCAAGCCTTTAACACATGGGCTTTGAGGGAACACTACCCATATTCGAGCCACAGCAGGTGGAAGGAGGGAATTGTGTACATGGGCCAGTGGGCAGCAGGAGGGCACTCTGGGCATGGGTAGAGCATATTCCTTCCATCCCACCACAATAAGCCCACTTAAATTTAACTTTGTTTAAATACATGGTCTGGCATAAGATTTAATGATTCCATTTTCTAAAGAGTATTTAAAATTATAATTTTCATTAAAAGAATGTTTATTGAGGTCCAATAAGTCTGTTGCATATGTGGGGAATATTTTTAATTTAACAAATCAAATCTCCCTTTTGTAGCTCAAAACACTGGCAATAATTGTCTGATGGCAGCTTTATGATACTGTAATGGAGACAGGACATCAAGTCTATAGTAGGCATTTTACAGTTAACAACATTGCCTGTAGTTAGAAAAGCTGATCAAGAGGAAAGAATGTTTGTTATTCCCATAATTGAAAAGAACAAGGCACATTCCATCTTCATTTAAGGGGAATGATTCTGTTGGATATTTATGTGAAGCGGTCATCATTCTTTTTTATTATTCTCTCAGAACAGCTTAAGGGTCTCAGATTAGAGTGTTGAGAAGCCAAGTGAAAAATCAAACATGAATGCTTGCTCCAGGACTGAGGGCCATGGATTACTCTGCTTCAACTACATCCCATTTTGAGTTTCTTTAACTGTTGCTCCCATTGCCTCCACTCAACCCAGTTCCCTGGTAATTATTTTGCTGTTGTTGTTTACCACTTGTTCTTGCTTGAAGGAAGGTGTATCAGTCAGCTATTGCTGCATAACAAAACCCAGTCATTTAAAGCAACAGTCACTGATCACCACTCAGATGTCTGCTGGTTAATTGGGAGAGTGAGTGAATCTAAGATGGACTTGGTTAAGCTGAGGGTCTGATTGGGTTTGACTTCTCCCTGTGAGTTACATTCAAGTCTCTTTCAGGAAGGGATAGCAGCTTCCCCATGGAAGATGAAGTTAAATGAAGATGTCAAGAAGGTGAACCCAAGACCATCAGTACTTTTTAGGCCTGTACTCATCTTTTCTTTGCCAACATCCCATTGGTCAATACAAGTCACATAACAAAAGTTAGCAAACATCCCTGGAGTTAATTGAAAAATGAATTATCTCTAGTAAAAGAAGGAAAACAGTGAATAGTTCCCAAATAATAATCTAAGCCAACACAATCTGCCCATCACTTACTTTGCACATACTAAATACTTGCATGACTTTCCCAAGACACCCCAGAAGCCTCAGGTTCACATCTCCTCTTTATCAGAGACCAAGGGCGATGACTTGTCCAGAAAAATTTATAAAATTTACTGATACAGAGAAAACATTGCCATCAGAGACTATCCTTTGATTAGGGGATTGGTCTATTGCCTACCCATCTTTCTCCATGACTCTTTGCTCCACCCTGGGGAAGGTTTTTCCTTTTCCATCATCCTCCATGAATCAAATGCATGAGAGCAGTGGATAATCTGTCCTTTCAGAGCCCTTGACAATTTTCCCTGCCTGGAGCAAATAGAAGTCAGAAATCTTCCCATTCTAAACCATCTCCATCTCTTTCAGGCCAAACTAGCACACAAATGCCAACAGAATCTTTCAAACTCAAGATTTTCCATGCACTTGATTCCAGTTACCTCCATATGCCAACAACAATATCCATATTCTTTTTCTGAGGCCTGCCTTGCTCTGTAGACTTAATGCTGTATACTTTGGAAGAATCAGACTTCTGTGAGACCCCTCCCCTCACCTTCAGCATGTAAGTAGACCTTTTATCCATCTGAAGAGCTATATAAAGTGTTAACTTGGTGTTTTTAGAAGTTTGGCAAAGCTGTATCTTACTTTGAGAAGCTTTTACCCTGGATTGTTAAAATTGAGAAATTGTAACACTGTCTAAGAATTTCTGGACTTTCCATATTCCCTTTCAGTTCTGTTGACAAGCTGGCCCATTCTATCCTGAGCTTTTCCCTTCCTCGTGGCAGCTTGTCAAATGCAGCCAATATACAAAGGTAGATATTGAGGAGTCCCCGGCATGGCAGAGTTACACTGTGAGGCAAACAGTTCATCATGGAACATAGAAGGGAGTAGTATAAGTACCCAGACACAGGGACCTTCTCCAAAAAGGTGACACCAAGGTGGACTCTTTGAAGATAAGCAGGAGTTAGTCTGCTAAGGAAAAGAAGGAAGGGATGAGCAATGGAAAGCACAGCACAACAGCACAAAGAGGTGGCAGCTGGGACATTCAGAGAAACTGTCACATGTTTAAATCAACAAAGTCAATGTTGACTGAGGGTCAGACCAGGCCTACACTAGACTAGGATGGAGAAGTCAGCCCTGGTCTCAAGGAGCTTGCCAACTAATTGAAAAGGAAGAGTGACCAAGACATCATTTTACTCTTAGAGGAAGGCAGGAGGTCAGAGGGAACCCAAGTAAGGGGGTTTTCCCCAGAGAGCACACTCTCAGGTCAGTCTTGCAAGAAGAGTAGTACAAGGGGCCTGTTTTAGTCAGCTTTTTCACTGCTGTGACTAAAGGACCTGACCAGCACAACTGTAGAAGAGGAAAAGTTTATTTGGGGGCTCACAGTTTCAGAGGTCTCAATCCATACACAATTAACTCCATCCCTCAGGGCTGGAGGTAAGCTTGAACACCATGGCAAAAGAGTGTAGTGGAAGGAAGCAGCTCACATGATGATCAGAAAGCAGAGGGAGAGCCTACTCACCAGATACAAAATATATACCACAAAGCAGGCCCCTAATGCCCACCTCCTCCAGTCACACCTTACCAGTCTTCAGTTATCACTCAGTTAATCTCTATCAGGGGATTAAATCACTGATTGGGTTAAGGTTTTCATAACCCGATCATTTCTTCTCTGAATCTTCTTACATCATCTCACATGTGAGCTTTTGGGGGACACCACATCTACACCATAACAGGGACCAAGCAGAGGGGGCTGTAAAGGTACCAGGCAGCAGGAGCTGCACAAATGCCCAAGGGTTTACCCTACCTGGGGTCAGCAGGGAGGGTCAGTGCGTGCATGTATATGAATATGTGTGTCTCTGTGCCTGTGTGTGCCAGTGTAAACGTGTATCTGTGAATGTATGTGAATATATATGTCCTTGTATTTGTGAATGTATGTGCAAGGATACTTGTGTGTGTGTGTGTGTGTGAATGTATGTTTCTCATACCACATGAGGTATGCATTTCTGTGCCTGCATGCGTGAGTGTGTGTGTATCTGTGTTAGTGCATGTGCATCTGTGAGTGTGCACATGCATGCCTTTGTGTGTCTCAGGCAGAGGGGCTACTAACTGCAGTAAGCCCAGAAAGGTGGGCAGAGCAAGGCTAAACAGGGAACTTGTGCCCTGGAGATTAAACACAATCCAGGAGGCCATGGGACTGCCCTCAGGACTTCGTTAAGAGAGAGTGTGCTCCACCCACATGCATACTCACAATGTAGCAGGAGGGTTGAGGTCAACAGAAGGGTCCACTGGCATACACAGATAACTGCCCTGGCATTCTAAGGGCTGGTGCAGCACCATGTGGCCAATCCTGCAGATGGCCTCAGCCTGAACAGAGACTGGCTGGAGTTGACTTGCTCATTACCCCTCAGTGCTCTGTGTACTGACCACTTCACTAATCACACTGCAAGGAGGGAAATAAATACCTCTGGTTAAACAAAGAAAGAAGAAAGGGGGAAAAAAAAAAAAAACCTCAGGCCCTTCAACATTTGCTCTGGTGAGAGCCATGGAGCAAACCTGCAAGGCACCCAGTGGGTCTCAGCCTCTGGGATACTGGATGTTCAAGAAGACTTTTGCTAAATTCTAAAAGATGTCAGTGGGAGGATGAAGAGAGCAAGATGTGACACAGCAGGCTGCCTTGAGAGCACCCTCCTGGGCTCCTGGTGATGGAGCCAACCTCCTAGTGGCCAACACTTCTCATCCAGGCTGATCCTGTCCCTGTAACCCTGCAGAACAACCTTCCTCTCCTGAGTGGGTAGAATTTCCTGGGACCCTAACTGGGGTCCCCAATCCACTTTCCTACAAGAAGAAACAATGCCCCATCATCACTAGGATTTACCCCTGCCAGAGGCAGTGGTGGGGAAGAAGGGGGAGGATATAAGAAACATCCCTGTGTTGTGTCGTGGACATTTCAGAAAGAAATGAAAGATGGCAACTCCCTGCTTCACCAACTTCCAGGCACAACTGGGAGAGTACACAGGGACTGTTGACTAGCAGCACCAAACCTTCTCATGCAACTGGAGGGATGTAAAGGAACTCAGCAAGGTTTTCCTGAAAAATCCCTCAGAACTAGTCACCAACTGAGCTCCATTGCTTACTGACTACTCGGCCAGGCAAATCATTCAATTACCCTGAAAACTGTATACTCCTTCAAACAATCACAACGGTATCACTGAACTCTGCTGTTGTCAGGAATAAATGAGATGCTCTGAATGTTTCTAATAGAGGGACTGGCACATGGTGGGTTGTCCCTTGTACCAACTCCATCATGGTCAGGTCAGGACACAATTTCCAGTAGGTCATATTATCCACCCGAGGTCACTCAGCTACTAAATGGCAAGGATGGGATGTGAAGGCAAGTACATCTTTCATCAAACCCAGTCTTCTTTGCTATCTCTGAGAAGAAGCTTAAGAACAATAGGCAAGATGTATCAACTGTAAATTCCATCTGTCTCCCAAGGAAAGGAAAAGTCATCAAATAGCAGTGTCCAAGAATCTAATCCCCATGCAGAGGACTTTCCCACGAGGCCACTCTAACTCCATGGATTGTCATGAAGACTGATTAAGATGGCATAGAAAGTGCCTGGCATGTGGTAGAAGGTCGATAAATGATAATGATTATGATATTTACATGATACTGTTGCCTCTTTTCTTCGTCTTTGCCTTATAACTTAATCGAGCATGAGCAGTTCAGGTCCCAGTCACAGTTGGCAGGAGGGGAATATGTACAAGGTCACGACCGGGGGGTTTATCTTAGAACTCTATCACTCCTCCTCTTCTTATTCAAATAGAACACAAAACTGCCAAAGGAATGTAACTCTAATGGTTGGCATTGGTCAGGGCCCTGAAACCAACTTCTTCTTAGGGTATTCCAAGCCAATAGCACTGTATGCCAAGACTGGGTGTCTTTGGATGCCAGACTAACTCTAACATGAAGCTGACCAATAAAACTTAATTAACAGTTTAAAATTAGGCAAAATGGCATGTTTCTAATAAATATAAAAATATTGATTGACTTCTAAATGTTGATGAGTTCCTCAAGTTGGATTAGTTCAGCTCCCAAAGGCCTGGCCACTAATTTTAGGAGTCAGGATGCTCCCATCCCCCACTTGTCCTGAGAGGTAGAGAGGACTCAGTGGATTACAGGTCTCATCCATCCAAGAGGAAAGCAGATTTTCAGAGCTAGAAGTATTCCAGAGATCTCTCATATCTGAACCCATGAACAGCTGCCCCTTGACTGAGCTGCCCCTGCCTCCACCACCCCCTAATTCCTAGTTCTCTTACATCCCAGAATGTGACCTCATTAGCACCCATTACAGTGAAGAGCCCTCTGACAAGTGGAGCAGAATTAATTTTTAGCTTTAGTGTGGAGAAGAAAGAAAATCATTAATGCTAAAAATTCTTAATGAGGCAGAACCAACATGTTACAACCACCCCTGGTCACCCTCAGCAATACAACCGATTAATATTTATATACATATATATATATGTGTGTGTGTGTGTGTGTATATATGTATGTACATATATATATGTATATGTGTGTGTGTGTGTGTGTGTGTGTGTGTGTGTGTTCTCTTTCCTGCATCATCTTGAACACACTTCACAGGGCAAAATGCTTATATTTAGAGAACTCTGACCAAGCATCAGGCCAAGTAGAATTATGAATTATGAAGTTCTTCTAACGGTATACCTTCACATGCAACCCCAGCGAATCCCCACAATATCCCTATTGAGAATTAGATGCATTACCAGGTTTACAGAGGTTAAGAAAGTTCCCCAGGGCATTACCACTAGATTCCAATGCAGGTGTGTCTCACCTCTACTCCCTGTCACTTGATGTGAAGAAACACACCTTCCTGCCTAGTTAGATTCTGTTTCAGTGGAGTTTTGAAATGGCCAATTTCATGAGAAAGGACCCATGGGTCAGGCTGCAGATGTGCTTGGATACAGCCTGGGCTGGTGCTTGAAAATCAGATAGCATTGCATGTTAATACCAAGAAGGAGAGAAGGGGAGTTGCTCAAGCAGGGAAAGGCAAAGAATCCAAACTCTTGGTGCTCTTGGGGTGCATAAGAATGCACCACTCACAGAGATTTGGACCCTTAGGTCTGCATGCATCACCATGGCTGCATGTCTACCCAGTGCCTACATGTCACTCCTCCCTGGTTTAACATCCATCCCTCTTTTTTCTTCCTAATGAACCCAGAGCTTCATTGAGCATCCATCCTTCCCAACATCCAGCTCCTGAGCTGTGCCCTGTTGCCTTAGCAGTTCAGAGGTGGACATGTGATCTAATTATCAAGTTTAACCTGCGGGGATCTGAGGATTCATGCCTGGAGTACTGGTACATCTCTACTAGAATGTTTGGATTAGTAATGTAATGCCTGAAGCTGAGGCAGCCATTTTTTCTACCATGAGATCACAAGGAACAAGAATAGAGAGGTCAAGAGGATGCAAACCCTGAGGAGCTGGAGGCCTGTCCTACCTCCAGGCTCTCACCTTGGAAGAGCCACAAATTCTCTTTATTTTCTAGTCTTTTTCCTTTAGCTTGGGCCTCCATTTTCTTGTATCCAATAACATCTTACAAACTTCAGCTCTTGACCAGCAGCATCACTACACCCAGATTTGATTCAAGTGCCTCTGCTTGGGATTGCCTAGGGTGCAAGGCCAGATGTCTATATAGCCTGCTGAGACAGTCTGCACACTTCAAGCAGCTACCACCATGAGAACAGTGCCTGTCGCTCCCTCAGGTCAAAGATGTCTTCCCTACACAAATCTTAACCAGTGGACTCCATGCTCTTTCTGATTGCAGTCCTTTCAGAGCCAGTGGGGACCTGGACTCTCAGTTACCCTAATGCAAAAGCTGAAAGATGGCTATGACTCATGGTGCTCCTGACCAGGTGTCCCCAGCTGCCTAAGTTGTCACCTTCTTTATACACTGATTTCCTCAAGGGACTATACCACACTGGCCTCTTCATGCTGTAGGAGAATCTTTCTCTTCTCTCTGCTTGGTACTGGCCAGAGCTGAGAACAGCAATCCTGAAAAGGCCTGAATGAGTCATTTTTCTCCATCAGCAGTTCTTAAACTTTGTGCCCATCAAAATCACCTGGGAAATTTGTAAAAACAGATTGTTGGGTCAGCTTCCAGCTTTGATTTTCACCTGAGCCCTGAGAATTTGTATTTCCAACAAACGTCCAGGCAGCAAAGCTGAGGCTGATCATTTAAGGAACACACTTGGAGAAACACAGTCCTAAAGAAAACAGAAGTCTAGGCATCCACTTTCTACACAGTTTCTGATTTACATATAAATATTTATTTTTTTAGTTATTTTTATTGTAAACAAATGGGATATATGTTGTTTCTGTTTGTACGTGGAGTAACACCATACCATTTGCATATTCATACATTTACATAGAGTAATGATGTTTGATTCATTCCGTTATTTTTTTTCCTTCCCCCCCCACCCCTCCCACCTCTCTTTTCCCTCTATACAGTCCCTCCTTCCTCCATTCTTGCCCCCCTCCCACCCCCCCATTACGTGTCATCATCCACTTATCAGTGAGATCATTTGTCTTTTGGATTTTTGAGATTGGCTTATATCACTTAATATGATATTCTCCAATTTCATCCATTTGCCTGCAAATGCCATAATTTTATTATTCTTTATAGCTGAGTAATATTCCATTCTATATATATACCACAGTTTCTTTATCCATTCATCAACTGAAGGGCATCTAGGTTGGTTCCACAATCTGGCTATGATGAATTGAGCAGCTATAAACATTGATGTGGCTATATCTCTGTAGTATGCTGATTTTAAGTCCTTTGGGTATAGGCCGAGGAGTGGGATAGCTGGGTCAAATGGTAGGTCCATTCCAAGTTTTCTAAGGAATCTCCACACTACTTTCCAGAGTGGTTGCACTAATTTGCAGCCCCACCAGCAATGTATGAGTGTACCTTTTTCCCCACATCCTCTCCAACACCTATTGCTGCTTGTATTCTTGATAATCACCATTCTAATTGGGGTGAGATGGAATCTTAGGGTAGTTTTGGTTTGCATTTCTCTTATTACTAAAGATGGTAAACATTTTTTCATATGTTTGTTGATTGCTTGTAGATCTTCTTCTGTGGAGTGTCTGTTCATATCCTTAGCCCATATGTTGATTGGGTTATTTGTATTCTTCGTGTAGAGTTTTTTGAGTTCTTTATAGATTATGGAAATTATTGCTCTATCTGAAGTATGAGTGGCAAAGATTTTCTCCCACTCTGTAGGCTCTTTCTTCGCATTGCTGATAGTTTCCTTTGCTGAGAGAAAGCTATTTAGTTTGAATCTATCCCAGTTATTAATTCTTGCTTTTATTTCTTGTGCTATGGGAGTCCTGTTAAGGAAGTCTGATCCTAAGCCAAAAAGTTGAAGGTTTGGACCTACTTTTTCTTCTATAAGATGCAGGGTCTCTGGTCTGATTCCGAGCTCCTTGATCCATTTTGAGTTGAGTTTTGTGTAGGGTGAGAGATAGGGGTTTAATTTCATTTCCAGTTTTCCCAGCACCATTTGTTGAAGAGGCTATCTTTTCTCCACTGCATATTTTTGGACCCTTTGTCTAGTATGAGAAAATTGTATTTATTTGGGTTTGTGTCCGTGTCCTCTATTCTGTACCATTGATCTACCTGTCTATTTTGGTGCCAATACCATGCTGTTTTTGTTACTATTGCTTTGTAGTATAGTTGAAGTTCTGGTATTGCGATACCCCTGCTTCATTCTTCCTGCTAAGAATTGCTTTAGCTATTCTGGGTTTCTTTTCCTTCCAGGTGAATTTCATGATTGCTTGCTCTATTTCTGTAAGGTACGTCATTGGGATTTTAATTGGAATTGTATTGAATCTGTATAGCACTTTTGGTAGTATGGCCATTTTGACAATATTAATTCTGCCTATCCAAGAACATGGGAGATCTTTCCATCTTCTGAGGTCTTCCTCAATTTCTTTCTTCAATGGTTTGTAGTTTTCATTGTAGAGATCTTTTACCTCTTTGGTTAGATTGATGCCCAAGTATTTTTTTTTTTTTTGAGGCTATTGCAAATGGGGTTGTTTTCCTCATTTCCCTTTCAGCTGTTTCGTCGATTGTGTATAAAAATGCTTTAGATTTATGCGTGTTGATTTTATAGCCTGCTATTTTGCTGAATTCATTGATGAGGTCTACAAGTTTTCTGGAGGAGGTTTTTGGATCCTCTAAATATAGAATCATGTCATCCGCAAATAGTGACAGCTTAAGTTCCTCTTTTCCTATTCGTATCCCTTTAATTTCTTTAGTCTGCCTAATTCCTCTGGCTAGAGTTTCTAGGACAATGTTGAATAGAAGTGGTGAAAGAGGACATCCCTGTCTTGTTCCGGTTTTTAAAGGGAATGGTTTCAGTTTTTCTCCATTAAGAATGATGTTGGCCATGGGCTTAGCATAAATAGCCTTTATAATGTTCAGATATGTTCCTACTATCCCTATTTTTTCTAGTGTTTTGAGCATGAAGGGGTGTTGTATTTTGTCAAATGCTTTTTCTGCGTCAATTGAAATAACCATATGATTCTTATCCTTAAGTCTATTGACATGATGGATTACATTCATTGATTTACAAATGTTGAACCATCCTTGCATTCCAGGAATGAACCCCGCTTGATCGTGGTGTACAATTTTCTTAATGTTTTTGGATACGGTTTGCCAATATTTTGTTAATCATCTTTGCATCTATATTCTTCAAGGATATTGGTCTAAAACTTTCTTTTCTTGATGTGTCTTTTCCTGGTTTGGGTGTGAGGGTGATATTAGCTTCATAGAATGATTTCGGTAGGGTACCCTCCTTTTCTATTTCCTGAAATACTTTGAGAAGTATTGGAATGAGTTCTTCTTTGAAGGTCTTGTAGAACTCAGCTGAGAATCCGTCTGGTCCTGGGCTTTTCTTGGATGGTAGATTTTTAATGGCTGCTTCTATTTCATTGCTTGATATTGATCTGTTTAAATCGTGTATGTCCTCCTGGTTCAGTTTGGGAGGAGCATATGTCTCTAGAAATTTGTCAATGTCTTCAGTAGTTTCTATTTTGTTGAAATACAGATTTTCAAAGTAGCTTCTCATTATATTCTGTATTTCAGTGGTATCTGTCGTGATATTTCCTTTTGCATCATGTATTTTAGTAATTTGAGTCTTCTCTCTCCTTCTCTTTGTTAGTGTGGCTAAGGGTTTGTCTATTTTGTTTACTTTCTCAAAGAATCAACTTTTTGTTTTGTCAATTTTTTGAATAGTTTCTTTTGTTTCAATTTCATTGGTTTCAGTTCTGATTTTAATGATTTCCTGTCTTCTACTACTTTTGCTGTTATTCTGTTCTTCTTTTTCTAGGGCTTTGAGCTGTAATGTTAAGTCATTTAGTTGTTGACTTTTCATTCTTTTCTGGAATGCGCTCCATGAAATAAATTTTCCTCTTAGTACCGCTTTCATAGTGTCCCAGAGATTTTGATATGTTGTATCATCGTTCTCATTGACCTCTAAGAATTTTTTAATCTCCTCCCTGATGTTTTTTGTTATCCATGTTTCATTCAATAGCATATTTTTTAGTCTCCAAGTGTTGGAATAATTTCCCTATTTTATTTGTCATTGATTTCTACTCTCAGTCCATTATGATCTGATAGAACACAAGGCATTATCTCTATTTTTCTGCATTTCCTAAGGGCTGCTTTGTGGCATAACACATGGTCTATTTTCGAGAAGGTTCCATGTGCTGCTGAGAAGAAAGTGTATCTGCTTGTTGATGGATGGAATATTCTATATATGTCTATTAAGTCTAGATTATTGATTGTGTTATTGAGTTCTATGGTTTCTTTGGTTGGATTTTGTTTGGAAGATCTATCTAGTGCTGACAGTGGTGCGTTAAAGTCACCCAGAATTATTGTGTTGTGGTCTATGTGATTCTTGAAATTGAGAAGGATTTGATTGATGTACAGGGATGCACCATTGTTTGGGGCATAAATATTTACTATCGTTATGTCTTCCTGGTTTATGGTTCCCTTAAGCAGTATGAAATGTCCTTCTCTATCCCTTCTGACTAACTTTGGCTTGAAGTCCACTTTATCTGATATAAGGATGGAAACCCCCGCTTTTTTACTGAGTCCATGTGCATAGTAGGTTTTTCCCATCCTTTCCCCTTTAGTCTGTGGATGTCTTTTTCTATGAGATGAGTCTCTTGCAGGCAGCATATTGTTGGGTCTTTCTTTTTAATCCATTCTGCCAGTCTATGTCTTTTGATAGATGAGTTTAGGCCATTAACGTTCAGGGTTATTATTGAGAGATGATTTGTATTCCCACTCATTTGGTTATTTTTGGTTTTTATGTTGGCTTGGTTTCTCCTTTGAGTGGTTTTTCTCTAAGGTAGTTCCTCCCTTTGCTGACTTACATTGTTGTTTTTCATTTCCTCCTCATGGAATATTTTGTTGAGAACATTCTGTAGTGCAGGCTTTCTATTTGTAAATTCTTTTAACTTTTGTTTATCATGGAAGGATTTTATTTCATCTTCAAATCCGAAGGTTAGTTTTGCTGGGTATAGGATTCTTGGTTGGCAACCATGTTCTTTCAGAGCTTGAAATATGTTATTCCAGGCCCTTATAGCTTTTAGAGTCTGGGTTGAGAAGTTGGTTGCTATTCGTATTGGTCTCCCCCTAAATGTAATCTGACACTTTTCTCTCGCAGCCTTCAAAATCCTATCTTTATTTTGAATGTTAGGCGTTTTCATTATAATCTGCCTTGGTGTGGATCTGTTGTGATTCTGTATATTTGGTGTTCTGTAAGCCTCTTGTACTTGATTTTCCATTTCATTCTTCAGGTTTGGGAAATTTTCTGATATTATTTCATTGAATAGGTTGTTCATTCCTTTGGTTTGTATCTCTGTGCCTTCCTCAATCCCAATAATTCTTAAATTTGGTCTTTTCATGATGTCCCATAGTTCTTGGAGATTCTGTTCATGATTTCTTACCATCTTCTCTGTATGGGCAACTTTATTTTCAAGATTAAACATTTTGTCTTCATTGTCTGAGGTTCTGTCTTCCAAGTGGTCTAGTCTGTTGGTGATGCTTTCCATTGAGTTTTTTATTTGGTTTATTGTTTCCTTCATTTGAAGGATTTCCATTTGGTTTTTTTGAGAATCTCTATCTCTTTGTTGAAATGATCTTTTGCTTCCTGCAGGTGCTCTTTCAGCTTATTGGTATTATCATTCATTGCCTGCATTTGCTCTCTTATCTCATCCTTTGCTTCACGAATCATCTTAATCATGTATAATCTGAAGTCCTTTTCTCACATTTCTTCTAACATACTGTCAATGGATTCTATTAATATAGAATCTAGATTTGTTTGGATCATTTTCTTCCCTTGTTTTTTCATGTTGTTCATGTATCTTCCCCTCTAGCAGTGCAGATCTGGGGTATTGCAGATTTCCCCCTATAGACTTATAGTGGCCCTATAGGTTTCCAAAACCCTTTCTTTAAGGGGAGATCAATATTAGCAGTGCCCAAATCAGACACTATGCAATCCTGGACCAAATAGACCCTATGGGGACAATAACAAAATTGTCATAATAAACAAAATGAGTTCAAATATTATCTTTGGTAAAACAAACAGGTTTTAAATAAGGTCTGCAGTTTCTAATGGAGGACAAAGAGGATGCAGAGGGATGTAGAATGTGTCTATTAATGGGATAAGAAAAGAATATACAGAATTTCTAGAAAATAGAAAGGGTGAGAGTGTAATCAAAAGAAATCAGATGTTAGCATGCAAAAAAGGGAGAAAGAGATTCTGAGGGAACAGGTAAACAAAAGGAAAAGAAAGCAAGAAAAGTAAAGAAATAAAAACTTAAATTTTTTAAAAAGGAGAAAAAAGAAAATCTACAGTATAACAGTCATATACTAATGAAACCTCCCAGTGTTCAGTAGCCTGATGCATGAGAGTTACCTGACAATGAGCTTCAAGCCTCCAGCAGGTGTCGCAAGATGGGATTTGCCCCACCCAAAGATCGGAGCTAGGGCTTCCAGGATTATCCAAGATGGCCACTCTGGCTTCGAAATGTGTTGGCAAATGGGGAGCTGCAGCTCAGGGGTGGACGTGGTCAGCTGGAGGTCCTGGAGACAGGAAGCAGTTGGTCCAGCAGGATTCCTGGAGGTCCAGTGTGTTTGGTGTGGTTGTGGGATCCTGGAGGCCGGGTGCAATCAGTCAGTCTGGGGTCCCGGTGATAGGGTGCAGTCAGTTGATCTGACAGCAGGGAGCAGTCAGTTGGTCTGGCAGCAGGGAGCAGTCAGTCGATGTGAGGGCCCCAGAGGCAGGGAGTGATCGGTCAGACTGAGGGATCCTGGAGACCGGGCTCAGTCAGTCCGGCTAGGGGTCCTACGGGGCCTGGCTGTTGTCTCAAAATGGCGGCAGCCACGTGTAATCAAACCTGCAGGTACTATAACAGTGAACTTCCAGGCAGCAGCAGGCAGCTGGTGCTCCACTGGCGGTTGGCGATCAGTTTGCTGACTATTGTCGGTTGATCGGGAGGTGAACCTCGAGCGTTGGGTGATGGATAGGAGTAAGGCAGGCAATGGACAGGCGAGAGGCAGTCAAATGGCGGATGATAGACGCCTGACAGTGAGCAATCTGCTCTTTAAAAAGGCGTCAATATGCTGGCAGACTGCAGGTCATCACAGCAGACAAATGGGTAAACACCAGGGGATGGATAAGCAGCAAAAACTGCCTCAGCAGAAACAGATATCCTCTGCTTGAAACCGGCGTTACGGAGTGACAAGGAACGCAGCCTCCCTCTAGTCTGCCATCTTGGATCTCCGGGAAGACATATAAATATTTAATGTAACATTTTTAAAAATATATAGAATGCAAAGATATAAATGAAGGTGTGTGTATATACTCAACTCTAAAGAAGAATTAACATATTTCTATAATTATCCCAGATAAGAAACTCCAAAAACAAAGATTTGACCCATGGGGATGGGCCCTCAATGTCAAAAAGCATTTTTAACTATTCCCATTTATCCACTCATATTGGTCCTTTATGAATTTGTCAGCATTTACACCAACTATTCTCACATGACTAGAGGCCAGTGGGCCCATCTCCACGAGGCTCTTCTGAAGTTCTGGCTGCTCTGGTCACTCAGAGTAACTGGGATCCTTACCCCAACCCTTACATTGTGCCAAAATTAAGGAACAGAGCCTCTTCCCTCTGCTTCCTTAAAATATGCAGGAAAGTTTTCTCCCTCTTTTCAAAATAGCACTAAACATATGGCACTAAACAAAACCCTCTTGATCTGCTTCAAATGAGCCAGTGAATTGTGTGGAACCTAGTCAAGTGACATCAACACCTCTCTCAAAAAAATGTCACCTTTCTGAAGGAAAACTTGGGAACAGTCTCTAGGGGGAAGTACAATGTACATGAAGGAAAAGACTTTTAAATACCCAGCATTTTATAAGGCTGTGGGCAGCACAGATAAGAAGAGAGAGGATGGAGGCTCTGGTGTGTTTTGTGTGTTAAACTGTCTGGTCAGTATGATCTGTGATTTAATCAAACACTAATCCAGGTGCTGTTATGGAGGCATTTTGTAAAAGTGGTGACTATCTATGATCCGTTGACTTTACATAAATGAGATTACCCTCTGTAATGTGAGTGGGCTGCATCCAATCAGTTGATGATCTTAAAAGTAAAACTGAGGCTTCCTGAATAAGAAAGTTTGCTTTGAGACTACCTTAGTTTACAGTTCAACATCCTACCCTATGGATTTTGGATTTTCCAGCCCCCACAATCAATCAACCAATCCAGTGAGTCTATGTACAGATGTTCCTCAACTTTTGATGGGGTTAAAAAATAGTGACCACATCATAAGTTGAAAATATTATGAGACAAAAATGCATTTAAAACATCTTAACTACTGAAAATCACTGTGGATGCCAGGTACAGACATGTTACTCCTGCACCTAGCCTTTAGTTTTCCTCTTTAAGAAAAGATGACAGGTGCTCCCGAGAGAAATCCCATGTCAAGGAGAGTAGTGAAGTTTTCCAGTCACAGAGAAAGGTCCATATTTCTAGTAGATTGCCTCTCTGCAGACTTATCCTCCAAAGTGGCTGGTGGCTTGCCCCATGGCTCCATTTCCCATTTGCTTAGACAAGTCCACATTCTCTGAGTTATGGGTCAAGTTGTTCCCCCAAAATTTATGCTTAAGCCCTAAACCAGTTCCTCATAATGAAACAGTATTTGGAAATAGGGCCTTTAAAGAGAACTTGATGCCTCCCTGGACTGATTCCTGAATCTTCAAGTCTTGGCAGCATGGAGACCACTAAACTCTAAAGTCACCTTGTCCAGGGGTATTCCTAATCCCTCCCAGTCAATCTCATAGCTCAATGGAATTATCTATTTTTTAAATTAAATCTGGCAAACCAGTCCTGTGAGACACCTGGGAGAACTCTGCTGAAGATGTGGAGAGAGAATTCAGACCTTCATGGGGGTTCCTCTGGGCCAAAGTGGTACTTAACTGCTCCAGCAGAGAAGCTTTCATGTGATGCCTGAAAATACTGAGCTCAAGTTCCTCTCCAGGCCTTTGCCTGTGCTAGTCTTTCTGACTAGAATGCTTTCCCTATCCCCTCTGCCACTATCCAGGTCCTCTCCGGCCCCCAGAGATTGACTTGGCTCCCAGTGTTCCCAGAAGACCTCCCAACCCCCACAATTCCTCACTGATCTCCTGACCTCATAGGGACACCTGGAAGTTGGTTGATATCCAGGTCCATGTTTCCTCCAATTGTTTCAGGAGTGCATCTTTTCACTCTGGCTGGCCTCATCAGTGGTGCTCTGTGGCTCACAGCCCAATGTCTTCTTCCATGTAGACTCAACCTCTCTGTTGGACTTGTCCCCAACTCTCTCCCATCTGACGCCCCTATTCCCATTCTGTAATATTTATTGTGCTTACCCCTCATCTGACAGGGCATGCTGGAGGTAAGAAAAGGAAAGAATAATTTATTAAGCAACTGAAATAGCTTCATTAATGTGTACTCAGCTGCTATGACAGTTAGTGTTCATGATTCAGAACTGCTCTCTCCCACAAAGAATTGCCCTCCTTGGGGAAATTAGACCTCCCCGCTAGGGACCACCTATAGGTTGACTGATACAGGGATGCCAAATATCAGCTCCTCCTCCCTTTGAGATGGAACCTCTTTGTTGTGCCTTCACATCCCAAGGTCCTGTGGGTTCAAGAGAAGCTGAAGAGCAGCTGAGGTACATCTTCACTTAACTTCTCCTGGCCACATCCTCCTTCCCTGATTCTCTTACCAGTTTCTCCTCAGAGTGCTCCCTCAATGAGTCATTTACACACCAGACCTAAGCCACGTCTCTGGTATTCAGGACTCCTTCCAGCACCTTTAAATACATTTGTTTATTATTCCTCTTCATCATTTCATCTTCCAGCAGAAAAATCAGGGCTGAGAGTCCATGCTACCAGTAGTGGAGCAAGTTTAACCTGCATTTCTGTACTCAAGCTATCAATCAAAGATAAGGGGAATTGAATCTATTTTAAGAAATAAAGTCTCAAAAAGTTTTTCTCTTATGTACCTTTCTGGAAAAAAATATTTCTTGAGGGTATATTGCAGAAATATATGCAATTCATGGATCAACAATTCAAAAGATAAAAAATAATGAGCTAACGAAGGAAAGCAAGGGAAAGAAATCCCAAGATGATCATTGTGTAGCAGGTATGGAAAGCAGTCTGTTCTAATTAGGTCACTCAATAAAAGGTGTGATTAAAAAGTCAGATGATCTAAGAAGTCATTTGCTTTCAACAAGAAAATAAAGGGACCACGGGCTTGGGTTTTAATGTATCCACTGAATCAGAAGAATAGAACTTGGGATCCAAAGGCAGGAAATTGGAAGACTCTCTGCTTAGAGCCAGGACATTACAAGGGCTATTCCTTCAATAAATGGGAATGGGGTGAGTGTCAAGAAGCTACCTACTGACTCAGTAGCTAAGATAAAGCTCTTTTCTCCTTAGTCTCTAGGGGAAGGGATTCTCTTATGAAATATTACAATCCTGGTTCTTTGTCTCACATAGGATCATTATTCAAATTTACACCACCCTCCTGGCACAGAAATCCCTCAGTCAATAAATTAACCTAAAAATTGGTTCAGGATCAGAGCTGCCCAGATGGAAATAATACAAAGCACTCAGTCATTTTCACAGGAGTTCCATGGTAGAGGGGTGGAGGAAGAAACTCTGAAACTGAAGTCACAATCAAAAGTTTTAAAAAAGCATAGGAAGAAACTTATGATGAACAAGAATTAGCAGAATAGGAAAAAAATCTTTTCTAGCTACTCTCCTGACAGAGAATTAGTATCTAGAATATATAAAGAAAAAAACCTAACACCAAAAAAACAAACAACCCAATTAATAAATGGGCAGATGAACTAAACAGATGTTTCTAAAAAGAAGAAATACAAATTGTCAACAAATACATGAAAAAATGTTCAACACCATTAGCAATTAAGGAAATGCATATCAAAACTACACTGAAATTTAATCTCACCCCAGCAAGAATGGCAGTCATCGAGAATACAAACAGTAATAAACTCTGGACAGGATGTGGAGAAAAAGGAACACTTTTATACCCTTGGTGAGATTGTAAATTAGTGCAACCATTATAGAAAGTAATATGGCCATTCCTCAAAAACTTAGGCATGAAACCACCACATGACCCAGCTATACCACTCCTCAGTATTTATCCTAAAGAATTAATGTCATCATACTGTAGTAATACGAGCATACCCATGTTTATAGCAGCATAATTCACAATAAACAAACCATGGAACCAACCTAGGTGGCCATCAATGAATAAATGGACAAAGAAAATGTGGTATAAATACACAATGGAGTTTTATTTATCCATAAAGAAAAATAATTTGCAGGAAAATGGATGAAACTTGAGACCATTGTGTTAAGAGAAATAAGCCAAACTCCAAAGGTCAAGGGTCATATGTTTTCTTTCATACACAGAAGCTAGAGAGTAAAAAGGAAAAGAAAGGTAGGGGTAGAGCTCCTAAAAAACAAAGAGAGATCAGTAGAGGAAAGGGACAGAGGGGTGGTAGGAGGAAAGGAAGCAGGAAAGGGTTGGGGAGTAATATAGGCCAAATTATATTGATAAAGTGTGTGCATGTATGAATATGTAACAACAAATTCCATCAACATGCACAACTATAATGCACCAATAAAAAATGTGGAAAGAGAAATAAAAGATTGCATTTTAAAAAAGAATTAACAGACACAATCAACTGGCATGCTCAAGAACTATAAACTCAGAAATTTACAGTAAAATAATTATGCTAAAGAGGAATAAAGAGATAAAAGCAGGACTGCAAATTACAAAAGAGAATGGGAAGAATTGAATCTATTAAAACTTCTAGAAATTGAATATATTGTCACAAAATTAAAAACTTGGGAGTTGAATTAAACAGCATATTAGACACAACTCAGAAAAGAACTGGCTAACCAGAAAGTAAGGCCCAAGAAATTAGCCAGAACATAGCACAGAGAGAAAATGAGAAGAAAACATAAAAGAGAAGTTAAATCATAGAGAAGAAAATAAGAAAGTTCAATTTATATATAAAATTTATGTAATTTGTCAGGAAATTAGGTCACTTGTCAGCTTAAATGTATCAACAACATAGCTGCAAAATATTCAAGTAAATTTTCTTTTAATGAACATAATTTTTTTTAAAAAATCAAGAGATTCACAATTTATAGAAGGAAATTTTAAGACCCCTCTCCCAGGAATAAATAAATCAAGCAAACAAAATTTATAAAAATAGAAAAAGATGTAAAAATCACAATTGATAAGCTTCATATATGGACATATGGAACACAGCATTCAATAATTAGGAAATATACTTCCAAAAGTGATTGAAGAAATTAAAAGGAAGATTCCAACACAATTTAATATGCAATGCAGTAAAATGAGAAATCACCAACAAGAAGGAAATCCAAAAAACTTAACTTTGCTAATTAAAAATATATGTATATATGTATATATTTCTAAATACTTAATACTTTTCTTTGTACAAAGAAAAATAGAATGAAAATGAGAACATGACCTGAAAATATATGAAAAAGTGCTTAACTCTTCTAGTAATGAGGGAATGAAAATTACAACAGGAGAAGACATTTCACATCTTTGAGATTGATCTCCCCAAAAAACTAAGTTAAAGTACAATAACACATAAGAACATAAAAAAAGGGAAATGAATGCTGATACTAATAGAGTAAAAATGGGAACTTTTGCTGCTATTGATACAACTCCATTGGAGAACAATTAGGCAGCATGCAGTAAAGATAAAATGCATGGAATGTAGGCTGCAGGAATTCCTTAATATAAAGATACTACCCTTAAGTATGTCTCACTCATGTGCACAAGGAGACATGCACAAATGCTTATTAACCACATTGCTTAAAATAATAAAAAGTGAAAAAAACACACCCATCAGTGAGAGAAAGGACAAATAAAACTTATGTGTAAGAATTTACCTAAGTAGACAATTGGAAAATAATAAAAAGATGTATGTGCCAGGTTGTTCATTGTGTCATGATTCTAATATTACAGCTACATCATTATTATAGCCGCATGTTATGGTTTAGACATGTGGTGTCCCCCAAAGTTTGGGTGTTGAACAATATAAGAATTTTCAGAGGTGAAATGATTAAATTATGATAGGTGTTATCTAATCCATGGATTAATCCACTGTGGATTTAACTGGGGGAGAACCGTAGGCAGACAGGCTCTGGCTAGAGGAGGTAGGTCATTACGGGTGTTCCTTTGGTGGGGGTTATATTTTGTCCCTGGTAAGAAGAGCCCTCTCTGCTTCCTGGTTGCCATGCCCCAAGCTTTTTCTCTACCACATCTTTCCACCATGATCATCTGCTTCACCCTGGGTCCAGAGCTAAGAAGCTGGCTGACAATGTACTGAACTTCTGAAACCATGAGCCAAAATGAATTTTTCCTCTTCTACATTGTCCTTGTCAAGTTTATTGATCACAGCAATACAAAAGCTAACTAAAACACCACAGAAAAAAAGATTAGCCAAAATACAAAACAGTAAACAATTACATATTGACACAACTCTAGATGAAATACCATGAAGTAAAAAAAGTAATGACATAGATTTGTCAATATTATAAATAATAACTTTAATAATCAATAATACATGTTGGGTTATACATATTTTTATTTTTCTATAATGGCCATGTATTATGCATAAGAGGACTCAGTACAGTTCTTAAAAGTGAAGACAGAGTTAGTCTTCCTGGGCTTAAAATCTGTCTCCACCACCTATTAGCTGTGTAACTCAGGGAAGTGGTGCCGTTTATTCTAGATTCCTTCTCTAAAAATGACCTGAGGAGGAATCTGCTCTGAAAACCTTTACTGATGAAATTAGATGATCAGCACAATGCCTGGCTGTGTTAGTCAACTTTTTATAGCTATGACAAAAATACCTGACAAAAACAACTTAAAAGAAGGAAAGATTTATTTTGGTTCATGGTTTCAGAATTCTCAGTCCATGGTCATTTGACTCCATTGTGGAGCATCATGGTAGAAAGACAGAGAGGATGAAAGTTAATCAGCTCATGGCAATGGGGAAATGAGGGATGCGGGGGCAAGAGATAGTCCCCAGTGGCCTGCCCCCAAGGACCAACTCCCTTTAACTGGGTTCCACATCCTACTGTTTCCACCATGTCCCAATAGTCTACTCAGAATATGAATTCATCAAATATGAATCCCTCAATAGATTAATCCATGGATGAGGTCAGAGCCTTCAATATCCAATCACTTCCCAAAAGTTCACCTCTGAACTTTAGTGAATTAGAGACCAAGAATAACACATGAGCCTTTGGGGAACATTCCAGATTTCAACCATAGAGCACTGTCATAAAAGTGCTTAGTAATTGTTTTTAATTTTGTATTTTCAACTGAAAATTGGCTGCAAATGCTATTATCCTCTTTGCATATACCCCCAATCAATATTGTACAAATGGTACACTGTTCAGACAGTCAGTAAATAAACTAGAAAAAAAAAAGGAACAAATGATTGGCCAAGTTCTCCCAGCCTTGGAGGCTGCTCTGATCAGGCTCTGAGTCATACCTGTTGCTGGCTGAGGGACTCCAGGCTCTACATGAGACAGATTGGACGTTGATAGGCCCCACAACTAGCCCTACACCCAAGCTTCCCACAGGTCTGACATCTAGGCCCCTGACTACAGATCGGCCCTGGCCCCTTTTCCCAGGATCAACCTTCAGGTAAGAGGGGACTCTGCACCCACCTCACCTTGGCCTACCCTTGAATCCAGACCCTCATGCTCAAAACAGGGCCCCACCACATCCTGCCCTACTCACTTTCTCATCTCCCTGCCCCACTGCCCAGCCACCCTCAGGGACTCATATCTTACTTGTGGGCTTTTGTCAAGAATTAGCACTATTGTTTATTGGGCACCTGCCACCTACCAAATCCAGGACTGAATTTTTCACATGCATTACCCCAGTCTAGTTCTCCTTCTCAAGAAAACCTGTGAAGAGAAATTCAAATGTAAAAAAATAAATAAATAAACAAAAAAAACCTGTGTTCTATATCAATCCAAAACCCAACTTCCTAAAATGTGCCTAGCCCATTAATACAACAAAAGTAACACAGGATATAAAATTCTGAAAACATTGCTCACTAAACAATCAATATTACTATTAACAAATAATACATTTTTATCGGTAACAGGACTTCCCATAGCCAACATAGCCTAATATACACTTTCCCTCTGTTGATACTTGGAAATCTCCAAGAGTGTATCTACCAATAGTCTGTAAGGGTTCCTTTTTATTCCCATCCTTGTCAGTATTTATTTATTTTTTGTGATTTTTTTGTAATAACATTCTGACTGGGGTGAAATGGTATTTCATTGTAGTTTTGCACTGAATCCCATTAGTAGGTACACTTAAGATATGTTAATCAAAAATTTTTAAATGAAAATTAAAAAGTTTATGATACATGCCAACAAAGTACCAATTGTGTTAGATCTATAATTCAGAATGTTTTACTTATATGGTTTTATTTTATTTAAGATGTAATTTACATAGAAGAGAACAAATTTTAAGGTTTTATACAGTATATAGTCATGTCAGTTCCCTTCATAGCAAGATATAGAACATCGCTAGAATCTCAGTGAGCTCCCTTAGGCCCTTTCCTATCAATACCCACAAATATTCCTAGAAGGAACCTGCTAGGGATTGAATTGCATCCCCCAAAAGTCAAATATTGATACCCTAACTCCAACGTGACTGCATTTGGACATAGAACTTTAGGGAATTAATTAAGGTTAAATGAAGTCATTAGGATGGGATCCTCATCCAAGAGGATCAGTGCCCTTACATGAAGAGACAGAGAGGGAAGGATCTCGCCACATGCAAAAAAACAAGGAAAAGCCTGTGGGACTCGTTGTTGTTTAAGCCACTCAGTCTATAGCATTTTGTTATAGTCACCCAAATTGGCTCATATGGAGGCGCCATTCTGATATCTATTCCCACAGGCCAGTTTGCCTGTGTGATCCCCACTGCCCATGTGGTGATTTGGTCCTCACTGAGGAGGTGAAGGAGCCAGCAGAGTCGTGATATTTCATCAAATATCATCTCTTCCCTGTTGGGCAAGGCCCATGACCCTTGCTGATAAGCACTTGGAGCCAAGTGAAGAAGCCAGATGGAGCCTCTGCCTCCATCTTCCATCTGTTCTAACAGAAGCCGAGGGGGAGGGTCCTACAGCTTTCTTATATCCATAGGCTTGTAGGTATTGCTTTATTTTTAGACAATTTCTCACTTTGTTTCTCCTGTGGCCAGTCCTGTCAGTACAAGAGTGGTGTGTGGGAAGAGGGCAGCTATAATAAATCCTTAATTAGTTGTTAAATTCATCCCAGAAATATGACAAGATTTATCTGGCCAGGAAACAGGATTCTAGGTGCACACACAAGAGATTTGTTATTTTTAACATGAAATTGAGAGAGGAAGCTCTCAAGGTAAGAATCAAAGGGAAGCCAAGCTCACTTACTTTCTTCCTATTTAATTTTATAACAACAGTGGCATGGTGAACTCAGGGAGAACAACTTGAAAGGGAAAGAAATAAAACATAAAATGCCTAATAAAATGATTTTACAGGGTTCTTCCATTCTGCTGAATGCTGAGAGTCAGCAGAACAGAGCCCACCCTACAGTGTAAGGAGCCCCAGGCCTAGACTCCATAGGCCAGGTGTGTGATCTAGCTGTGTGAGCTCAGGGGTCCCTGCCTCTCCAGGCCTGGGCATCCTCCTCTCTAGCAGGAAGAGAGGGTTTCCTGACTTCATTCACTAATGTTCGGTGAGTCCTATCTTATGTCTGGCACCTTATTGAACTTCAGGGACACAGTGATAAACTGCTAATGTGCCCTTTCCTCCTGAAACCCCAGGAGGTGGGACAGAATGCCAATGACCCACAAAGTTATCAGTGCTGTGCAAAGTCATGCAGCAGGTTTGGGGAGAGGGGGACTATCAGGGTATGTGGAAGGGACAATAACCTCAAACCAGAGATCAGGGAAGGACTCACAAGTGTGAGCTGAGTTTGTAAAAGGTGAATAGGAGCCATCCAGATTGGGGTAGAAGAAAAGTCAAGCAGAGAGGGAAGACTGGTAAACATGTGAAGGTGTGGATGCCGGAGATGGTGTTAAAGATGAAGGCCAGGTCATGGGGCCCCATGTGGTAGGTTAAGGCACTTGGGATTTGTCATAGGGCAAGATAGCCTAGGGACAGCTTGAGGAAAAAGTGTGACACAATCTGATTTGCACTTTAGACAAAAGAGAGGTACACAAGAAGGAAGAGTAGATAATGATACCTTGGTTTCTAGCATTACCAAGAAAGAGAGTATGAGCCAAAGGGCAGGAGGAGTAGGATGAAGCAGGGGAAGATGATAAGCTTAGTTCAGGACTCATAGGCACTTTGGATTCTGCAAGACAGCCACACAAAGATGTCCTGGATACAACTGGATGTCTAATTATCAAGTTCAGAACAGAACTCTGGGCTGCAAATATAGAGCTGACAGCCATGAGCATGAAGTATACAAATTTTCCCTCAGCACCAACTTCCAGTTCTTCAGACAGCCACAATCACACCCTTGGGTTTCCTCCCCACTTCCTCCATCATCCAAGAACACCAGTGATTCATTCAGACCAAAAAGGAGGCAGTCTACTTCCTGGGCAACACAGCAAGAGCTCAGAGTGACCCGGCTGCTGCTGACAGGACTACTGCACCCTCTGTGCCTTGGCCAGATATAGCTTCAGGACTGAGCTGGCACGGAAGTAGCATCAGAGCCAGCCATGCGTGATCCGGTCAGTACAATCCTTGAAGGAGGTGCCTGCAACTGACTGTGCCTTGCTTCCAGCCAACCTCAGACTCAGTGGCCCCTGGTCTGGGCCTGTCACTTATTCCTCCAGTCATTGTCCCTATCTCCCTCAAAACTTCTCTATGTCAGAGCTGGCTAGGCATCTGCCACCTATGAAATGAAGAACAACATCCCTCCCAGCAGCCCATGCCACAGAACGTGTTCATTCCTCACCTTCCTCAAAAAAATTCAATTGCTTTACAGCTTATTAGATTTATTTCTCAAATAAATAAATCACAGTCCAAAGTTCACATAATTTAAAATTTTGAAAGTACAAGAGGGAAGATAAAGAAAAACACCTTTCATCCTACGCTTGTCTTCTAGTCACCCTGTTCCCACCCCCAGGCAGCCCATGATGAGTGCCTTGTGCACAGTCCCAGGTTCATTTCTGACTGTGCACACACATGCTTGCTCATATTCTTGCACAAATGGCAGTGGGCTATTCACACTGGTCTGTACCTTGATTTTTTTACATATGATATATTTTGGAGAACATTTCAAATGAGTGGCTAGAGTGCATTCTTGTTCTTTTTAGATGTCTGCATTATCATAATTTCTGTGACACTTCTTCTATTGGAAAACATTGGGTGTCTGTAGTTCATTTTGCTGTTACCAACAGTACCGTTCAGATGTCGTCCCACACACATGCACAAAAATTCTTCAGGATCACACCCTATAGTGAAAAGACTGATCATGTGTTACCATCACTCAAAAGTCACCCAGGAAATAAACCAGCACATTTTCGTTTTCCTTATAGCAGAAAAAAATAGAAGTGAAGTGAAGGACCATGAGAAAAGGAGTGACCAGATGTCATCCCTTCAAATGGCCAGAGTCAAAATGGCATTCATGTTCTGATTTTTCAAAGTAAGCAGGAGTTAGATAAAGGTTTGGACATGGCAGGGCAGGCGCTCCAGGAAGCAGACTCAGAATCTAAGGAGCCGGATGTTTATCAGGGAACTGCCTTTGAAATCCTCTCCTATAGAAGAAAGAGGATGAGAGTAGAAGTGAGTAAGGAAGAAGTCAGTCCAACACTGTGGCACATGGAACTGAAGTGGTGGGTCCAGTAATTCACTGAGTGAAAATAGCTGGGCCTCAACACCCTCTCCTGAGTCAGGCACTGGCTATATGCTCCTAGGCAAAGGGACTCTGCAGCTGAAGAAATCCCTGAACACAGCTGAAGGCTTTATGCCAACAGCACTCACAGCAGCTTGGGAGATGAGCCCTTCCCTGAAATGGGCCTGAGTAGTGCATCTCCACATCCCCTCAACGAGGACAGGACCTTGGGAAATAACAACAGCTCCTAGAAAAGCAGATCAGAAAGCACCAAGAAATATTATTTTGTAAGTAGATAGGCAGGACCTTGAGGCTTGGTGAAACAGGCAGTGGGGTCCTTTCCTGAGATGGAGGTGGCACTAACCCACGAAAAGTCAGCCAAGGGGTGCAGGAAGTGTGGCAGACAACTCCAGGCTCTGTCTACAGGGCTCTGGTCCTACACTAACCAGGTGTAATGTGATCAGGTTAACTTTACAAGAACTCCCCTTGCTCACTGCCTTGGGGAACCACCTCCTACTCCACCCACAGGACAGTGAGCTGCTGTCTGTGGTGCTAATAGACACACCTCCCCCATTCTCAGTGCCTAGAGCCCTGCAGAAAGGGTGAGAGGTGGTAGAGAAAACTGTACATGGCCAAGGGGCAATGCAGGTAAATTCAGCATTTAACCTCTCTGAGCTTCCATTTCCTCACCCATAAAGTGCAGAGATTTTAATGAAGAAAGGATATAAATTCCTGGCCCATAGAAGAAAACTGTATCTGCCTTGTTTTAATATGTGAGTCCCTGACACATTGCAGGAAATTGTACCCACTTTGCTTTAATATTTGATTATTTAGAGAGATGACTCTAGAACTTAAAAATTCAACCTTTGTGCAGTCAGGGCTGCCCCTGGCCAAAACCTCTGCTTTCTTTTTCCATGTCTTCTTTCTCCATCTGTCTCTTTCCTTTCCCTGTCCTCATCCTTCCCCTCTCACCGGTCTCGTCTTCTTGCTGAACCCATTTCCTCCTTATCTCCTTCCCCCCAATTCTCCTATTTCTTCTCCCCCATTCCACAGGCCTGAATTTTAGGAACCTGTTAGCAAGTAAGTAAAAGCAGTCTTTAATACCATTGGTCTTCCCCTACAATCTCTTCTCTCTTCATTCTCTCAATGTCTGCACAGCACCTGGCTCCATCCCTGTGTTAATCAGGTTTTCATTGCTGTGACTGAAATACCTGACAAGAGCCACTTGTAGGAGGAAGAGTTTATTTTGGCTCACAGTTTCAGAGGTTCATTCCACAGTCAGCTGGGTCCGTGGCAGAAGCATCATGATGAAAGGGCTTGGGCAAGGAAAGCTGCTCTGCTCAGGGCAGCTGGGAAGCCGAGAGAGAAAGAGAGGAAAGGGCAGAAGGAAAAAATTAACCCTTCAAGGTCACTCCTCCAGTGATCAATATCCTCCAATTAGGTCCCACCTCCTGGTGGTTCACTCAGCTATCAGTGGGTTAATTCATCAAATGATTTAAATGAATCACCACCCCAGCATTGCCTAAAATCCCCACTTCTCAAGCTCACTGCATTGGGGATCATGCTTTCAACACACAAGCTTTTGGAGAACATTCTCGATCCAAACCATAACAAACCCTTCCCCACTGGCTATTCTAACCTTCTGATTCTCAGCTGATCCAACAAGAAATCAGCTACATTTCTGTAGGAATTCTGACATTAAAACACCTGTGATACCCAGAACAATAGAGCACCACTGAAGCACCTGAGACCCAGAGAAAGCTTTTCTGTTTAAGTAACTCTGCAGGGCAACCATACCCCAGTGCACCAGCCTATGCATAAATGTGTGTGAATGCACATAGCCAGACTTGAAACTGTATCTCTCTGAGAATGAGAATGTTTGCAAAGGGTCTTAGGTCTTCAGAAAAGTTGATCTGTTGCCCAGAGTTTCTCAAACCCAGTGGTTCCCAAAATGAGTCTCCAAATCAACATCAGCATCCAAGGACACCAACATCACTCGGAAATTTCTTATAAATGCAAATTCTTGGCCCCCTCCCCATACATTCTGAATCAGAAACTCTGGGACTGGGGCCCAGAAATCCAGGTTTAACAAACCCTCCAGTGCAGTTGGATATACACTCACATGTGAGAACAACTGCCCTACACTAAAAATCTTTGACTTGGGGAAGGAGGCTATAGATAAAATGCTGGTGCTGTATCTGGCATGCAGGCCCTTGACCTCATTCCACCCACTGCATCAACAGTGTGACCTCCCATTGTCTCTCACTGGACCACTACCACACCATACACTGGTTTGTTCATCTGTAATTAGTCTCTCCTCAAATCTAGGTTCTCCAACTCCAGAATGGCAGTTCTTAGAGCTGATCACTGATCATTTACTCTATAGCTCAAACACCTTCATTGGCTCCCACTGCCCATAGAACCAAATCCAAACCCCTTGATAAGGTCATTACTGTCTCTGAACAAGATGCAGTGTGCCCTCTAGATTCATATCCTGTTATTTCCAACCCTGTTTTCATGCCCATGTAGAGAGAACTAGCAGTCATTGCTAAATACACTATGCCTGGTCAGCAGAGTCCCTACAATCAGAGTGACTCATCATTCCCATTTCAAATGAGACCTCCTCCTCCAGGCCTCTCTCTCTCTGTTTCTTTATCTCTGACTCTTCTTTTCATGTTCATTATAAAAATATATGTGGAAAATCCATAATTGAGTTTCTATATCAATGATAAGTGTTATAAAGAAGAATTTACATCCAGGTGGAAAAAGAGGGGAGAAGAACAGAATCTCTGTCCTACTTTTAGGTAATGAGAGAGAGAAGGCAGAAAGTTTCCCCCGCATTTTGATTTCCTCCAGCTTAAGAGTCCTTTATATTTGAAGGAGAAATATTTTGGTTTCCTTCAATGTTGATGAGTCATGGAAAATGTGCTAAATGACACTTAAAAAGCCAGGATCTCTTTGACTATGTTAATGATGTGTATACCAGGACTATTTCAGGGCCTACCAAATGTTGAAGGATGCAACTCCCCTCCACCAAGAACAGCACCAGTTATTACGAAAAACTCCAGAATTTGGTTAAGGAGGGACAGGGAGAACAGAACAGGGTCAGCAGAGATTGGGTGTCTCACTGAAGACCACTGTGGGAACCCATATTTAGCCATAACGAGAGTACTCCAGTTACTGTTCCAAGTCGTTCCTATGTATAACTCATTTTATATTGACTTTGCCTCTTTGAGGGAGTTGCTATTAGCCCTACTATGTATTACTTTGTTCTCATGTTTTATTATTCATTTACACTCTGCTTTAAAAAGCCAATACTGACTTTAACAGCTCCAATGAACCCAGGTTGGATTTTTCTGGCTTATTTGCAACTGTGTTACATAACTGGGGCCTTCAGAGAAACTGAGACAGCACAAAGACCTACCCTTAAAACCCCAGTTCTTGTGATCAAGTCAGAAAGATTTCAGACACATCACTCAGAGCAACAGGAATGAGTTTATTGAAAGGATAGGAAAAGGGAAAGGGGACATTCTCAAGGGAGAGAGTGGGTGCTCTCAGAGAGGAGAGGGACAACATGCCTCCAGTTTTATTGGGGATCCCAGAGAAGTTTCTAAAGAGTTCTGCTCAGATCCGCCTCTTGACTTTTGACTGAAGAAGGGTGACATCAGACTTTCAAGTCCTCACTGACATGGCGACTCTATGTCACCTTGGCCCATCCTGACTGGTTCTAATTGAGCCATGCATTCTTACAGGTTTTATGGTTAGGAGGAACTATCCTTATCTTCTGGAATCTGGTCTGTGAAAAGGGTCACAAAGTTTCTCCCTTCAGAGTAACTTGGGTTCCTCTTACCAATTTTATTTCCTGCCTGCATTTCCTTGCAGACAGCATGTAGTTTGCTGAGGAATGTAACATATCTTGTCCACGTAGGCTAGGCAGAGCTGCAGGTGCAGAGAAAGCTTGTGGGGGTCAGCACAGTGGGCTCTTTTTTTTAAAATTATTCCCTTAACTTCGTGTCCTCACCATTCACATCTGTCTGTACCCTAACAACTGGACTATGGTTAACTGTGATTTTGAGCCATCATCTACCCATGCAAGCATTCGTCCTTTTGTTCCTGGCATCTGAAAATACTCATTAAGTTCCTAACTTAAGTGAGACACAGTGCCCCATTGAGCATATAAAATGAAATCAAAATGGGTGGCACATGTATTCCCCAAATCCCTCCATTTTCCACCTGGACACACACTTTAATGACATTTATGAGCCCCCTGGGAGTTAGTCTGGGAACATGTGACTGAATTAGATGAAGGAAACAAAAGCAGAAGTGATGGACACAACACCCATAACCTCCACTCTCATTCCTTCTATGGTGACATGGGTGGCCACATCTTGAAGATGGTGGCACCACAAAACAGAGGGGCATGGTCCTGGAAAGACTGTCTGGAACAGATCATCCACCAACCAACCACACCAGCCTCAAACAACTAATAATATTTGAAATCTTAAGATATTAATATTTGGGAGCTCTTCATCACAATAGCTTCCATAACTTCTCTGATAAATGTGATATATATCTCTGGGATTTGGGTCGAACCATGTTCAACATTTTTAGGCCAGTATTCCAACTCTGCTACTTGTAAGTGGTGTATCTTTGAGCAAATATTTAACCTATTTCAACTGTGATTTATACATTGCAAAATGAGGTTAATAATACCTTTAAAACGTTCCTGGGAATATTTACACGTATAATACTCCAAAGTTGTTCCTGGCTAGTAGGTGCTCAATTAATATTAGTTATCTCCCCATGTGTCCTTTCAAACTTGAAGTTTTTCCAAAGATAAATGAAGCTGAATGAAGAAGGACAATTATTGCAATTTTCCTTGTTCCCTGGGGATGAATTGAGTCCAGGATTTCCACAGTTTGGCTTCACACTTCTGTGTTCACCAGGGGATGCTTTATTTACCTGGATGTAGAATCCAATAGGTGTGAATTCCAAGGTAACAGCTTCATAGGACTGACATTAGCATTTCAAAAAAGCCGTCAAATGACTGGTGGGAAGTGTTTTCACACACCACCTAATCTCTTTTCACACATCTATGCTCCAGGCTGGATGCTTTTTATCACCTGTAGAAGGAATTGAATAGCTGTGAGCACCAAAGCCAAGATGCTTACATCATACTTTAGCATTTCAAAGAGAAATCAAAGGAGCCTTTAGAAAGCACTTTCATATTTCTCAAAGTTATCCCTCAGTGTTTCCAGCTTCTAGGAAGTGTTTTCATTCAAGTGAAAAAAAAAATGAACTGTGGAAAACCACAACTTCACAGTTGGGAAGAACCTTAGAGACCAGCAGGGGCCCTTCTTCCTACATCCCATGGTGATGGAGACTTCATTCCTTCAGGGGAGGCAGCTTCCCCATATCAGACCCCTCCAACTGTGAGGTGTTTTCTCCTCTTCAGCAAACACCTGCGTCCCTAAACATCTGGCCATCCACCCTGGCTGTCGGCTTTATAGCAACACAGTGAGCCAGGCTATCCCTGTTATGGGATACCTCATGACAGCTGTTTAAGATTCCCTTCATTTTCATGCTTCACTTCTTACCTTTTTATCCCTGACATGCCTTTGCTGGGGGCACTCCCAGATTACCTGCCCACCCTCTTTAATGGATTTTATTAATAGTCTTTATTTCTTAGAGAAGTTTTAGGTTCACAGCAAAATTGAGCAGAAGGTACAGAGATTTTCCCTTGTACCCACTGCTCCCCCCTCACACAGCTTCCCCCACAAGCAAAATTCCCCACAAAGTGGTACATTTGTGTCCAACTGCTGAGCCTACATGGACACATTATCACTGTGTCCACAGTTTACATTAAGGTTCACTCTTGGTGACGCATGTTCTACGGGTTTGGCAAATGCGTGATGACTTCAGTCTACCATCATAGCAGCATACAGACCAGCTTCCCAGCATTAAAAATCTTTGCAGGGGATGAACTTCAACACTTTTAGGGTCCCTAGCTGAGACTGAAATTAAAACTGATAAAGATTAACAGGAGAAAAGCCTGCAGATTAATTTTAAACTTTTAGGTGACACAGGAGACTTCATAAGGAAATAAAGACCTGAAGACCCGGGGAGCTCTATGTGTTTTTATACTAAAATCTGATGAAAGTGGATACTTGTGGAGAAACCCAACTGGACAAAGGTGGTGTGATTTGATGGCAACACATGAGGGGAATTCATCAAGGCCTGTTTGTCCAGGATCTTCTCCATCTCTCTGTGTCACAGTCCTACTTCAGGGTATAGGGCAGGACACCTGCCACATGAGGGACTTTGGGAGAGAAGGGAGGGAGGTGCCATATTTGGGGGGCATTGAATTCTGACCCTCCAATCCCTGGGAGCCCTCCTTCTGATGGGTTTTTTCATGTCACAGCTCCCCACACTCATGAGAGACTGCACAGTGCCAGTCCCACCTCCTCCAAGGAGCCGGTCACCGGTGTTACTCATTTGAGTGTGCCAGGTCCACTCTATCCTGCAGCCATGTCTCTGGTTTCCAGAACACAAATGGCACATCTTTCACTGATTACTATTAAATTTCCTCATGTTTGAGGTTCTCACTCTTTATAATTTGAAGTCTTGATTCAATCACCCATCACATCAACTACTCCACCCAAATTCTGGTCTTTCCTGCATTGGGTCAATGTCCTACATTATGCCTTATGTAAACTGCCCACAGAAACAGGTCTTTGTCACTCTGTCTCTCATCACCATAATTTCAGTGTTCCAGGAAACTTCCTAGGGAGATAAAAGTTGCAAGTAACTTTGCAAGTCATTCCAGAAGCTTTCTAAAAGACCCATCGATTCTTTCTTAAATGGAAAACAGCAAATGATAATTTATACCCCTGGACTCTGAATCCTTTGCCCCAAAATCCACTACTGCAGTGTCCACCAGTCCAAAATTAGTGTATCATGATCCTACTCAAATCCAACCAAACCCCTGATTAAAAGATATCAAGTCAGACTTCAAAATCTCATAAGGATCCTGGGTTTGCCCTGCTCCCTCTTCTGAGACACTAAGATTCAGCTATCTAAGGAATATTTTCCTTTATCATGATAAGCAATTAACTCTCTTGTATTACAAAAATAATAATTTTGGTGACATCTTAGGGAGTTACTGTTCAACTGTTGGGTGGAGAAATAATGCCTGTTTTGTAAGCCATTAGGAAGATTAATTTTTTTTTTAATTTTTAAAAAAGGATGTTAAGTGCTCAATTTGTACTTCAGGGTTAATAAACATAGTATCTGCTCACAAGTGTAATTCATTGATAGAACTGATTAATAACAAGCAAGGAACTAAGACTTTCCCTCCCAGAGGATCAGGTAAGAGAAGTAAAGGGAAGAAGTTGGAGAACAGAGGTGGAGGAGAGAGAGAAAGTAAGAGTGGTGCTTTCACACCTTCAGCAAGGCATCAACGTATAAATTCACCAGAACCACCAGAAGGCTCAGGGTGAGGCGGCAAGGGCCAGCTGCCCTTCCAAAGTTCATGCTGCCACTTCCATGGCGACCAAGGCACAGCTGGAGAGCAATGACCACACATCTAGTGTGGCATATAACTCAACATGAGACAAGCAGTGATGTGAGACAAATTCAAGAAAATCTACTTACAGGGGTCCTTTTTTGTCACTCTTGCTTTCTCCTTCTTCCAGGTTAATGAAGATCAGCATAATGGGTTCATTCCATTCCAGTTCAAGGCAGCCACGTCCACTTGTCAGAATTATGCACCATTGAAAGTGAGGATATACACAGTACCCCGCACTGTGGCACTCCAGCCTGCGTGTTCCTCTGCCCTCCTGGATTCAGTCACCCCTACTGGTTGATGGTTTCCCAGGTATGTCTAGAACCCAGACTTCCCTGTGCCCCATACCTGTGTCTGCCATGGCCTGTGGGACCTCTCTACCTGCATGTCCTGCCTGTACTTCCAATTCCACACAAGCACACCTGAGTCACCACCTTTCCTGTTGTGCAGTCACCTTCAGGAAGGGCACCAGCATCCACAGGGCACAGAAGCCAGAAATGCTGGGGGTCTCCTCTGCTTCATCGCTGGATTTCATCACCTGCCCTGTAAACCAACCCATCCAGGTGAAGTGATTCCTGCCTCACTTCAATTTCCCCCATGACCCTCTGCCTGGGTACCCATTCCCTTTGAAGCCTTCTTATAGGTGACTCTGATATTACATTATATGTCCTTATATAATACTACCTGATCACAGATCACATGAACTCGCATTATATAGGTCCCAGTCCAAAGACCCAAAGCACAAAGGATCACTGGAGTGGCTCAGTCAGACTAGCCTGAGAAATCATAAAGGAAATAAAAGCAGGGACCCTCAGTCCCACTTCAACAGGAACATCCCCAGTTCCCATCAGAGAGAGGAAAGATGCAAAGTCAATATCGAAGTGTCACTGGGCAATGTGCATGGTTTGAAATATACAATCAAACTTATAGCAACTGCGCTCGTTTTCTGAGTGCCAGTAAATCCCTTGACTGTCATGTTCTTAAAATCCTGAGTTAGCCAAAGTTCTCCAGGGAATGCTGTGGGTAGATTCACCCACCTATAATATCAGGAATCCTAGGCTCACCGGGACAAACCCACCGTGCAATCCCACACACACAGAAGTAACTGGACAAGACTGGTTTATTTTCTTTTTTTCTTAGCTGTGTTGGGATTTCCCCCCCACCGCCACCCCTCACGTTGCATAAGTAACGTGCTCCCTCTAAATAGAAAAAAGCAAACAGAACAGAAAAGCATAAGTGGAAAAAGTAAGACTGGCCTGCAGTCCTCACCATCTTTCATCAATCTCTCTATGTAGCCTTTGTGTTTAAATACAGTATTTAGACAACTGTTCTTAAGTTTACATAAAGGAAGATCGTTACTGGGGCAGTGAAGAGAAGAGACTGAGAACATGTTTTCTGGAGTCAGACTGCCTGATTTCCTGCCCTGGCTTGGTCGCTTTGGGATTTGTGACCAAAGGAAAGTTACCTGACCTTCCTGGGCCTGAGTTTCCTCATGTACAAAATAGACTTAAGAATGTGGCATCAAGCTGGGGATATAGCTCATTTGGTAGAATGCTTGCCTTGCATGCACAACACCCTAGCTTCAATCCCTAGCGCCACCAAAAACAAACAAAGAAATAAACAAAAAAGAATGTGGCATCATATCTATCTCCTAGGTTTATGCCCTATAAGGCAGGTTCTATGACCCCATTTTACGTTTTGTTTGTTGTTTAAGTGCAACATCTACTCACGTGGGTAAGCTCGTCTGACTTTCAGAGCAGGGCCAAAGAGTGCAGAACCTGCCATACATCATCCTCTAACAGTAAGAGGCAGGTAAAGCCCACTGCCCAACACTTGGAACAATTTGTCTTCTCTAAGAGGACCAGGGTTTCCCATATCATAGCCACCTCAGATATCCCCTGGCTAAGAAGGTAGACCCCAACCTGCATCTGCACCTTATCCCAGCTTTTGCCTCTGTCCACCTTGGACCGTCTGGCTGAGGGCCAAATCAGGTTAGCACAACAGTCAGGTTCACCCCACTGCCGCTGAGACTGAGATTTCACTGCCTGTAGACACTAGGGAGCCCTGTGCCCCCTCAAGGGTCCTAATAGACCTTTATCACCCAAGTGTACCCTGTTTTCCTTGTCTATAAAATAAACCATTGCATTAAAGACCCCAAGTGTTCCTTATGCCTTGATATTCCACACCTGAGACTGTCCTAAGCTGTAGTTAGATGTCGACCCCACTTTGTGCTTTGGGGACACTGTCCCATCCCTTCCACCTTGACATTTTACATCTGAGACTCTATCCTGGGCTGTGGCTTACCTATTAATGTTACTTCATGCTTCAGGGGATACCCCATGCTCTTGGCCTTTGTCAGCTGGGCTATTGATACCGCCGTTTACCGGTGACGAGTTCTGCTTCTTCTAATGTTGAAGATTAAGCACTAGAGAAGCACGCCAAGGCAAGCATATTAAGCAGGTTTATTTAAAGGGAATAATACAGACTTCCCCCGGCAGGGAGAAGGGGGCCATGGCTGATGTTCTAAAGTCCCAAGAAGTGAGCACACCCTGCATCTTTTATAGGTTAAAGTCTCTTTTGTTCTCCAGTTCTTTCCCCCCTTATCTCTCCTTCCTGCCTTGTGACTAGGCCCGGTTTTGCATAAGTAAGCCAAGGGCAGGGGGAGGGCCAAGGTGATTCAGGCGGGTAAGGGCCAGGGGGCATTAATTAGCAGCTCCTTGTTTGCAGTCCTTGATAAAGGCAGGTAAATTTGGTAATCAATGGGCTCCGGAGATCTTTGATATTCCATTCTTCCAGGGGCAGTCTCCAACTTCCAAAGGCAGATGGCTTCATGGCTTCATTTCCTTGAATTGACCCGATTTTCTATTTCTACACTAACTACCTGTCCTTAATTCTGGCTTCATTCCCCCCTTTAGCTATAGGAACTCCTAACTGCTTTAAGGAAAAGGGGGCGTCGGTCGTTCTGGCTGCTTCGAAGCTGAAAGGGGGCAGCGAGGGGTAAAGCAGTTTGGAGTTCCTTTTTTAAAAATCGGGTCAATCGAGGGGTCCAAGGTAGAAGTCTGGTTGGGGAAGAGCAGGTTGTAAAGTCATCTGGGGGTGGGTGCTTCTATGATAGAACAAAAAGACATGAGTACTGAAATGAGATTAGTACAAAGTAAATGTTGCAGCATCTGGAACATGCCACTGAGTATCATGAAAATGACAGAAGTCAATCTTTCACCAGGCGGGTGGAAGAATTGAGAAATTGTTCCCATAACTAGGCCTAGCAAAGGCTGGAAAGGACAAGGCCTTTATTTGGGAACTTTAACATTGTCCAGGTTATCAGGAATGTAAACACAACATTTAACTCTTAATGTCATAGATGTCCCAAAAAAAAACATAGTTAAGCTATACTTAATGTCATCTGATTTTTGTAAAATATCCCTTTATTGGTATAACCTGTGTTTAGTAGAGAGCTCTATACTTCTGTTACTTAGGGATAGCTAATCATATGAGCAAACATAGGTTAAGTCTACCTGTGTAGCTTAGGAAGGTCTGCAGGCCTTAAACTGACTAAAAACTTCTGACTCTGGCAGTTTCTCTTGATAGTTATCAGGCACATTTGCTGAAGAATCTTTCTTTCATTTGTAGCTTCCAGTCTTTATTCTAGTGGGCTAATACAAGTGTACATCTTAAGTTACATTTAACTATTATTTCTTTTAAATGCCCAAGAATGATTATATTTTGGTTTTCACTGTTTTGCTGGGTGTCTAAGATCAAGCTGGTCAAATTGACCTGATTCCTGTCTTGTTAAAGAGTCAGCTGAGTTCCCACAGGGGCCACTTGTAGAGAACTTAAGAGCAGCTTCTTAGCTCCACCAGTGCCATTGGTTAGGTGGGGTCTCCTTGATGAGGTGACTTCCTTTGGAAGCATTAAGGGATGTCTCCCTTTTTCCATGACCCTCCTTTGCAGCAGATGCACTGAGTGATTTTTCATCCTCTAGTCTCAACAATCTCCTTGATCAGGAGGTTGTGTGACCCAGAGTTGCAGCACTCCTTAGAGAAGTCCTCTTGTTCGTGGGTTCAGGCTGACTGAGGGCAAAAGTTCCAAATACTGGCCAATCTTGCCTTCTGTATTTAATTCCAATCTCTAAGTTTGATCTTAACCATCCAGCAAGCCAGTCTCACCAGTCATAAAGTAAGAGCACTGGGCTTTAACTTCAATGTCCATAACTTTACAGTTATTTACCCTTTTATCTAACTGGAGTCTGCATTAGAACTGGAAGTTACCACTATCTGTTCTGGTATCTATTACCACTATCTGTTAGGTGATGGCTTATTATCATGTTACCTAGGTTGCGTGTTCTTGAAGCACCTACTTCTGTAAAACATTAACAGGTAACAGTTTTACAAAATGAAATTAGCAAGAGTAAAAATATATTCAGCTTGTATAATAGCTATGTTGAATTTTGACTGAGAACCACATTATATTCCCTATTTGAGATCATAGTAATTTTACAACAAAAAAATAATCTTTTGACTATAACTTTAAAAAATAAGCTGAAGTCTGACTAACAAATAAATAAGCTGGAGTCACTCTAACATGCAGTAAGGTGGGAGGCAGAGCCTTATCTCAGGTAAGGCATGGCTCTTTACAGACCTTAAGTGTTCTTATTCTGATGTTGATTTTTGTTTCTTCCTTAAATATCATTAAGTAGTTCACATATACTGTTTCCTGAGTCTATATAAACTTTATAATTAACACAATTTAACATTGTATCTAAAACATGAATCAAAGAAAGGCTGAGAGAGCTTTTAATTTTCCTTTTGTGTGTCAAAGTGGCAAAATATTTTCATGTTTCACAAAATTAACCTTTAAACAAGTCAGGCTCTAATGTTTAGAAATACATTTACATTTGAAATTCTTTATCTCAGTGTAAAAAGTAACAAATTTTACATATACCCTATTGATAACAGGTCCTATAATAGAACATTAAATGATAGAAATAAATCCCCAATAAAATTTACTCTTTATAAGTTTAAAATTACCATTACAGACAAGTTTAATCTGGAGAATAGCAGCTGGATAAATTCCCTGCTTTAAAACTTGTATACCTGAAAAATATGAACACATTTAATATACAACTAGTGACCACTTCACAATTACCTTGACACTTTTTTCTTATCAAATTTAGTTTTTAAAGAAAAATGTAGACTCTGTAACACAGTATAATACTCTAACAGTTGTTTAACCATAATTGTATAAACCCCAATTTTTAAGACTAATTGTTCTAAAGAAAAAAAACTTAATAGACACAAAGTTAAGAGTAAATTAGTGTTTCTAAGAAATCCTTGCCATTTAACCATGTCATTTTACCATATAGATTAAACTTTGGTTTATATCAGAACATTAGTATTTCACTTTAGGAAAAACCTTAAATAGCTTTAGCTGTTTCACATACATACAACCAACTTAGTTACACGCAAACTTGTTGAAACTTGCCCTTTACGTACACAGACTTTCTTAGCACTTACTTAGACCCTCATGTATTTCATCACACAGAAACATTTCCTTTTCCCTTTTACTAAATATATTTCCATACCCAGAACCTTTTATTTTCTCTTTCCTATCTGTTGACCCTTTTTTGTTCATATTTTGAAACTCTTATGAAATTTCTGAATTTAGATAAATTGCTCTATTTTAATAAGATTAAATATTTTGTTGTTTATAGTACTCTAATTGAAACACAGTTGAAACTTTTGGGACCCTTTGTACATAGAATTGCACTTGTTAGGACATAACTCTTAGTAACCTTGTTTTTAGTTTAGTGATGACACAAAGCAAGTTTAAACCCTTTTATTTACCAACCTATAAAAACACCAATAATGTTTAAGTATGATACCCCATGGAATTTAAAGAGTTAAGAGTGCTTGATGCTATTTAACAATTAGCATTTTAACTTTGCAAATCAATTAGATGTCTCTACAAACACATTTGAATAATCCCATACATGTTAACTCTAATTCACTTATTCTGTAAAAACCAAGAAATCAGACAAGTGTCCTGAACAGTATTTGCTGTCTCTTTCCTGTTGAAGAAAAGTCCTAGAAACAATTGATATTAGACATTTTATTAACATCAATATTTTATTAGATTGACCACCTAGAGACTTGCGAGTTATTTTCAAAGACATTTTACTTTCATTAGTTTACCCAATTTGAATTGAACCTTTAAATCACGTGAATTAAAAGTATTTGGATCCATTTTTAAATTTTAATTTTAGGAGCGCTCAGTTTTGATACAGACAACACCAGACAGCACGACATACAAATAACACAAAATCAAAGGCCTTGTAACTTTATAGGTGAATCTCCATTGCAATGTAACAGATGTTCAAAAGCTGTAGTTGAATAAAAAAATAGAACTTATCAAAAAAATCATGAGCTCAAAAAATATATAGAATTAAAAAAAAAACAAGAGTCCTGGAAAAATGATACGGCCGTTAATTACTTTAGTAAAGCACCATAAAATTTACTTTTGCTGGAGTTTAGGTAAGGCTCTTTTTTACCTTTTTTTCTTTGGGTTTGAGACCGGTCTCCTACTGAGCCTTTGGGCTTCTTTTATTTACATTTCAATGTAAGCCTTGACTGAGATCTGGAAGGACCTAACAGATTTGAATAGAAACCTTGTGCCTAAGGCACTTTAGCCATCTCATCAGTACAGGTTGGATGTCAAAGAAAATTATGAGACCTTATTTTCCATTTCTTTTGAGAATGAAGCTACTTTGCTAAGTTCCTCACTGAGATATGCCATTGGTTATTGAGTTGCCTATGGCTGCCTATCCAGGATTTATTTTCCCCTTTTGTGACAAACAGGTTAAATCTTGCTTCATAGGTAAGCTGAGGACAGGAGCTTGAAGTAAGGCCCCTTCCTGGGGCAGAATATTGTGCTATGGTGGCTATTTCCTGTAGCATTGAACCTGTTGATGACATAATTAAGCTTTATTTTTTGAGATCTTTTAATTCCTATTAGCTAAGAAGTTTAGGAGTTCTGCAATGGCCTTTTGATATTCCTCCTGGGTGGAGGCACATAAAGTATGTACTTTACTTACTGGAGAACAATCACAGAATGTTTTATCTCTGAATTTTGTTAAGTCCTTAGCTAAGGTTTGTCCGGAACAGGTGAGGGCCATGTAAATCCTGAGGCAATACTGTCTAGGTTAGTTGAGCTACAGTATCTGGTTCCTCAAAGGCAAACAAATTGTTATTCAGAGTCTAGCATAAACAGGAAAAACCATCTTTTAAATCTAACTTAGTAAACCAAGCAGCAGTTGGAATCCAAGATAAAAGTGTATGAATTAAGAACTACAGGGTGGGGGAAATTACTGCTTCATTATTCTAAGGTCTTGGACTAGGCAGTTTGCTTTTTAACTCCTAAATGGGCAAATTGCATGGGCTATTGCAAGGCATTAAAAGTTTCTATCAGTTTGAATGATCTTTAATAAGTCCTTTTTCTTGCCTGTATGTTCCCTTTTCTTTTGATGTCTATTAAAAACAGAAGATGCAAGCTGGAGAAGATCATCTGAGGATTGATCAGGGCCACGTGCCAATTTTGAAATTTCCTCTAAATATTTGGGGCTGACTAAATGATAAATTTATACTTTAAAAGTAGGTGACCCTTTATGGATTCAGGATTCAGAGTGGTGTGCTTTCTTATTGCTTTCCTAAGTCTCCCCATGAAAATAGCAGGATTTTCGTGAAGGCTGCATAATAGTTTTTTATGCATCCTACTCATTATTTGAATCCCAGTTAGGATGGTTTCTGGGAACTGCCTGTACTCTAGATGGTTAATAGCATAATTTTCCAGGTGAAGTCAAATACCTGGCATAAGTTTTGTAACATCTCAATATTTATTAGGATCCTCCAAAAGCCTCCTTAAATTTATTTTTGCCTATCTTAAGTTGGGAGGGTTCCCTCAATTTTCCTCCCTTAGTGGGCGATTCCTCAAGACTTTCTCCTCTCATGGTAGAGATTATTGCTGTCAAGCATGGTAACATATGAAAGGCACTTTTCATTTGCAATTTAGCAGTATGCAGGCTAGTGGTGAACCTGGCAATACTGTTGAGAGAGAAGCTCCCATCTAAGTGGAAGAAAAGAAAAATAGACCTCAGTCGCCCGCGCCGGCGACTATGTGCAGGGACGTCTCCCTAAGTTTGAGCTTCAATCCGGTCCAGAAAACCCGTCTCTCACTACCTGGCTTTGCCAAAGTATTTCTGGCCTCCTTCGGCAAAGTGCTGGGGCTCTAGTTTGCCCTGTGCTAGAGACCCTTGGAGGATTCAGACTTAAGGGCATTACTGCTTTCCTCCCTGCCACTATAAACTCCTAATTATGAAAAACGATGACAAAAGTAAAAAATGTGCCTTTTGCCTATCTTCTTGCCCTGTAAACTAAAGGAATCTCCGGAGGGTGAGGGGACATCTATTGGTTGTTAGGCGTATAACACCCTTTGCTTGGAGGGTCTCACGGGAGGGGTTTTTAAATGCCTCCCTCTTGCAGCTTAAAGAGAACACCATGAGTACATTTAAGCATGGGAACAGTAATGGGGAGACTCTAGATGGACTAGTGAAGGCTAACTATGTGAACAAAGGGAACCTGGGCATTTTCATACTAATCATCCCAGGCCTTAATTCTACAGTCTGAATTCCTAATGTCTGACCGGCAAGGGAAGGGGAGCATCCAGGAGGGAGTGGATGTGCGGGAGTGTTGTGCACTGTATGGCCCATACGGAGGCAAAGGTGATTGGCGCTTTCCCTCAGTGCCACTGTCTACCGATCAGCCTGGATACCCTTCAGGGCTGTCGGGAGGGGGAGTCTGGAGAAGGAACCTTTGGGGTCCACCCGAGAGTAGCCCGGGCCGAGAACCCCGCAGTTGCTCCAACCCTTCCTCCACCTCCACGCATCCTGGGCAGATCAGGACTAGGGACACTGTGTACTTGCGGCAATTGCGCTCCGGGCCTGGACAGAAAAGTAGGAAACGGCTTCAGCAGAGCCCCAACATGCCTGCAGAGCAGGGGATTGGAAACTTGCCTGGGCCGGGAAACCTCTCACCCGAGTCTTAAGGATGGCGGCTGCACTAACTGCATTTAAGTAGCCGACGGGTGCCCATTTTGCCCTCCAAAAATAAAGAGACAGAAAGAAAGATGCACCTCAAACAGATGTGGGGTGTGTGGAGAGAGAAGCTTACTTACCTTGGCGTAAATCTCGGTGGAACCTCCAAATCTGATACCGCCGTTTACCGGTGACGAGTTCTGCTTCTTCTAATGTTGAAGATTAAGCACTAGAGAAGCACGCCAAGGCAAGCATATTAAGCAGGTTTATTTAAAGGGAATAATACAGACTTCCCCCGGCAGGGAGAAGGGGGCCATGGCTGATGTTCTAAAGTCCCAAGAAGTGAGCACACCCTGCATCTTTTATAGGTTAAAGTCTCTTTTGTTCTCCAGTTCTTTCCCCCCTTATCTCTCCTTCCTGCCTTGTGACTAGGCCCGGTTTTGCATAAGTAAGCCAAGGGCAGGGGGAGGGCCAAGGTGATTCAGGCGGGTAAGGGCCAGGGGGCATTAATTAGCAGCTCCTTGTTTGCAGTCCTTGATAAAGGCAGGTAAATTTGGTAATCAATGGGCTCCGGAGATCTTTGATATTCCATTCTTCCAGGGGCAGTCTCCAACTTCCAAAGGCAGATGGCTTCATGGCTTCATTTCCTTGAATTGACCCGATTTTCTATTTCTACACTAACTACCTGTCCTTAATTCTGGCTTCACTATTACCAGTCAGCCTGTGCTGCCATAATCCAAATATGCCAGCTTTCTGCCCCAACCTGACCCTCCTAGGTCTTTTCACTACAGAAGCCACTCAGCACTGGCAATGCCATGTGGAACATCCTGTTCTTAAGACAGGCATTTATTCTGAAACCCAAGTAAGTCCAGATCTTCCCTAATAAGGTCAAACTCCTCAAAAGCCAAGGAGGCTGGCAATATTTCCATTTTCACAGGTTTTGTTCTCATCTTTATGATTAGTCTATAAGCAGAGACCTAGACGCCAGGACAGACACCTGCAGCTAGTCACAGGAACTCTCTAAAACCTCAGCAACCTGATGTGTTAGGAGGAATGGCAGCTGCTACCACCTGCCCTAACAAAACAGTTTCAGGATGCAATGCATTGACCCTGCTTTGTAAAGGGAAGGGACTGACAGAATGGATTCTGCAATTTAGCAAGGTGAGCACACCCTTGTTTTATACAGTGCTTTGTTGTTTGGGGCTGTTGGACATTTGTTTGTTTGGGGGGCGTTGTGTGTGTGGTGTGTGTGTGTGTGTGTGTGTGTGTGTGTGTGAAGCAGATTTTTTTAAAAACACAAATAATTAGGTAGCTAAAATTAGATGTTGCAGTGTGGGGGCTGCCTATACTCATAATGTCCTGAGGGGTTTTCTGTCTGTGAAACAAAGCCCCTGCCCCACCCCACCCCTGCCCCCGCTCCTTTGCTGCGATTGCTTGCATGCAGTTTGAGGAGGCCTCCCCAAATTGTCATGTGCTGGAAGCTTGGTCTTATTGTGGAAATTTTTGAGATTGGGGAACCTTTAAGAGGTGGACCCTCATGGAAGTTATCTAGGTCTTAGGGGCTCCACCCTCAGAAGAGATTAATGCAGGTCTCAAGGTGACTTGTTACCCCATAGCAGTTTGTTATAAAGGAACGGGCCCTCCTGGGTCTCTTACTTCCTGGTGAGGAAGCTCTCTCATAGATGATCTGTTCTGCATGCTCCAGATTTCCATGCCCTCCCACACTATGTGATGTCATCTCATGTAGTGACACAGTGGGGGTGGGGGTGGGAGTCTCATCAGACCACAAAACCATGCAGTTTAAACTTTCCAGCTATCTGACATTGGGTTGGCAGAATGCTGCTTCCGGTTGGTTTTCTCAGAATATTTCTGAACTTCTTCCAGACATGTAAAGGACCTGTCCATGCCAGCGGCTGGCTCAACTGGACTTTGCTGTTCATCGTTCTCAAGGGCATAAGCCAATGAGAATGACCCTTCTGGGTCTTTTTATGCTGATACTACATTATTGAGGCATAATCAAAATGTAGTAAATGACCTAAAATCTTAAGTGTTCAGTTCTATGAATTTTGACAAATTCATATACTCATGTGAGCATCACCTAGACAAACTCAGAACATTCTAGTTGCCACAGAAAATCCCTCATACCCCTTTCAACCACTATGCCCTCCCCTTCTTAGGCAATCACTATTGTGATTTTTGTCACCCTTGGTACATTTCGTTCTTCTCTAATCTCAGCGGAATCAACACAGCATGTCACCCACTATGTCTGGGTATTTTTACTCAACCAAATGTTTTTGAGACTATTACATCATTGCATTTATCAGCAGCTCCTTTCTTTTTATCAGTCAGTAGTGTTCCATTGTATAAATGTCCCAGTTCATACTACCTGCTGGTGGATACTTGGATTGTTTCCAGTTGGCACTGCTATGAAAAGCTTCTGTGAATGTTTGAGCATGTGGATATAGACATGCATTTCTCCTAGCTATTTATCTAATATCAGAACTAATGGGTACATTTAGCATTATCAAAATTGGTCAAATGATTTTTCAAAGTCATCATACAATTTCACATTCTCACCAATGATACGTGAGATTTTCAACTGCTCCATGATTTTTATTTTTAGCCAGAAAAGTGGATGTGTGGTGATATTTTGCTGTGGGATTTTGTTGTTGTTGTTGTTGTTGTTGTTGTTGTTTTGTTGTCTGCATTTCCCATGACTAATGAGAATGAGTGCATTTCATATATTTATTGGTCATTCTAATATCTTCTTTCGTAAAGTGCCTAGTAAATATTTTTTCCTCATTTTATGAATTTGATTTACATAGTTCTTGTCTTACTGATGGGTAGGAGTTCATTATATATTGTCTGAGAGTCCTTTGTCAGATATACTTGCAGACATTTTCTCTATGTTTAAAGCCTGATTATTCTCTTCCTCAATAGTATCTTTTGGTGAGCAAACATTATTAATCTTACAAATTTCAGTTCACCAATTATTATGTCATGGTTTGTGCCCTTTTGTTCTGTTTAAGAAATGTTTCATTTCCCCAAGCTCATGAATATATTCTTTATGTTTTGTTCTAGAAGTTTCATAGTTTTAACTATCACATTCAAGTTTTGATTAATTTCAAATTAATTTTTTGCAAGACTTGAGGAAGGAGTGAAGGCTCATTCTGTTTTTCCTCACGGATGTTCAGTTGTCCCATCACTGTTGACTGAAAAAAATATTTTCTTCCCCCACTGAATTACTTTTTTACTTTGTTGAAAATCAGTTTACTGTATTGCATGTGTCTGTCTTTCTACTCTCTTCTATTGTATTGATCTTAGGTGTGGGGCTAAACTGTTAATTTCTATAACTTCATAGTCATTCTAAAAATTGGGTAGTTGTATATATTTCAATTGGTTTTTCTATTGGTTCTTTTATTGTGAATTGGTTCTTTTACAGTGAATTTTGTTTGCTAATATTTTGTTAGAGTTTTGCATTTTTATCCATTTGTCCATAACACCTCTCCAGCTCCTCTCCTCTGTCTCCTCTTATTCTCCCTGTCTTTCCTTTTCTATTTATAATATCCTTGACAGCTTATGAATTTGATTTAAATAGTTCTTGTCTTACTGATTGGCAGGAGTTCATTATATATTGTCTGACAATCCTTTGTCACATATACTTGCAGACATTTTCTCTATGTCTGCAGTCTTGTTTATGTTGGTCCTATTAAAAGAATTGAGGTCCATTGCCTCTTTATCCTCTGGAGCAAAAATTGTGAAGAAATGACTTTTCTTCCTAAAATTAGAGAATCAATTCGCCCACAAAATTATCTGGACTTGGTTTTTTAAAAATAGGAAGAAAAAAAATAAAATAAATTTAAAAAATAAAAATAGGAAGGTTTTTTTAACATATGAAAAATGTTCACCATCTTTAGTAATAAGAGAAATGAAAATCAAAACTACACTAAGATTCCATCTCACCCCAATTAGAATGGCGATTATCAAGAATACAAGCAACAATAGGTGTTGGAGAGGATGTGAGGGAAAAGGTATACTCATACATTGCTGGTGGGGATGCAAATTAGTGCAGCCACTCTGGAAAGCAGTGTGGAGATTCCTTAGAAAACTTGGAATGGACCCACCATTTGACCCAGCTATCCCACTCCTCAGCCTACACCCAAAGGACTTAAAATCAACATACTACAGAGATACAGCCACATCAATGTTCATAGCTGCTCAATTCATAATAACCAGACTGTGGAACCAACCTAGATGTCCTTCAATTGATGAATGGATAAAGAAACTGTGATATATATATACATATATATATATATATATATATATATATATATATGTGTGTGTGTGTGTGTGTATATATATATAAAATGGATTACTCAACTATAAAGAATAATAAAATTATGGCATTTGCAGGCAAATGGATGAAATTGGAGAATCATGCTAAGTGAGATAAGTCAATCTCAAAAATCCAAAAGACGAATGATCTCACTGATAAGTGGATGATGACACATAACAGGGGGTGGGAGGGGGGCAA